>NC_139220.1:185806003-186406003 GCF_055691185.1 Crinia signifera
TGTAGTTTGCAAAATGGGGTGACTTGTGGGGGAGGTTCCTAACTTTTAGCACTTATGGTGCCTAGAAACCTACATGGTGCCTAAAAAAAAATCTCATAAAAAGGAGGCTCCAAAATCAAGTAGGTGCTCCTTCTATTATGAAGCCTGTGGTTTGGTCAACGTGCACACTAGGGCCACATATAGGATATTTATGAAAACAAAAGAATTGGGGGAATCAATTTTTAGTCACATTTCTCTAGTAAAATCTACTGTGTTCGTTAGAAAAATGTATTAAAATTGAAACTCTGCAAAAAAAAAAGAAATTTTGAAATTTCACCTACACTTTGTTTTAATTCCTGTGAAACACATAAAGGGTTAACAAACTTCCAAAATGCTGTTTTGAATACTGTGAGGGGTGCAGTTTTTGAAATGGCATCATTTATGGGGGTGTCTCACATACAAGTCCCTCAAAGTCACATCAGAACTGAACTGGTCCCTAAAAAAATCAGTGTTTGAAATTTTCTTGAAAATTTGAGAATTTGCTATTCATATTTGAAGCCTCCTAGTGTCCAAAAAAATGAAAAGGAGGTTGAAATAATGATTGCAACATAAAGTAGACATATGGTCTTTGTTAGTTATTAACTATTTTGAGTGGTATGTTTATTTGTCTCACAAGCAGAAAATTTGACATTTTGCAAATTGCAAAATTTTCCATTTTTTCACGACATTTTGGTATTTTTCACAAAAAAACACAGACTGTATCGACCCAAATTTACCACTAACTTGAAGTACAATGTGTCACGAGAAAACAATCTCAAAATCACTGGGATAAGTAAAAGCAAAAAAAAGTTATCCCCACTTAAGTGAAACATGTCAGATTTGAAAAAAATGGCTCTGTCAGGAACGCAAAAACTGGCTCTGTCAGGAAGGGGTTAAAACATTCCACACTGCGCCTTTATGAAATGCCCCCCAAATGATCCATAATTTATGGTAATGTGCCGGTATTTTACATGCCCCCACCTGTTTAACTTGATGTACGTTGATGGCGCTGTGTGGTGAGCAGCAGCCAGCCAGTTCAGCCGCGTGATGTGCGCGGCGTGACGTCACGCCGCGCCTACCGCAATGCATCCCTGGGAACGGGAGCTGCGGTGCTGCTGGTGAGTAAGAGGAGGTGAGCGGGGGTCAGCGGGAGTCAGCGGGGGCTGAGCGGAGACTGCACATATGGTGCACATACAATAACATTGGGAAAATGGTAGGGCTTAATTTCGGGGGAGGGCTTATTTTGGACCAGAGTCCAAAATCTGGGGTAGGGCTTATTATCGGGGTAGGTCTAATTATCGGGGAAAGACGGTAGTACGGAAATTTGCGTTGGAGTATTAGGTGAATTATGTTTCCTTGAACGAAAAGTGGGCATTGTTTGGCATTGTTCTGGAGGGGCAGAGAGTGGTCAAGCTTGTTACTAATTATTAGTGTGGTAGCATGTAAAGAAATATTACAGGCGTGGATTAATATAGAACCCCTATCACTAAGAATGTTTAGAAAAAAGCTCTTCCATGTTTTGAACATGGAATGGATAAAGACAACCAAGTGAAAATATATTTTTAGGCACCTGGGAGAGCTATATTGCTTTTCTACACATAGACCGGAGATGCAGAATCCACAAATTCATTAGACACTCACTGGTACATCCTTTAGACCAGGGATGAGGAACCTTCTGTCCTCTAGCTGGTGTTGAACTACACATCCCAGCATGCCTTGCTACAGTTTTGTGTGTTGGGATGTTTAGTTCAACAACATTTGGAGGGCCGAAGGTTTCCCATCCCTGCTTTAGACTATTGCAGGGGAGTCCTTGATTAACACTGAAAAGTAAAATGGGCAGCTGGTGGAGTTTAGGGAAGGCTGGGGTTAAAGCTTGCTCTCTTGCTCTGAAACATGGATTGTGACTTTTTGTTTTGGCCACACAATGTAATCCTGATTTTTACTCATGTTTAATGTACAAACTGTTTGAATATAATGGAATACCTGGTGACATATATTTGTCTGTTTCGCTGCCTAAAGTTGCGTACACACGGGGGCGATTATTGTTAATATCGCTGGCAATATGGTCGCTGAGCGACCATATTGCCAGCGATGGGAGTGTGTACTGGCTATAAATCGTCGGGTGTGTGCTCCCGTTTTTTTCCCCGTAGTGATCACTGGTCGCACGAACATGCTCCTGCGACCAGCTGATTTCCACTGCCAGGCTTCCCCGGCAGTTTCTTTTTCATCAGCGACCATCTCTGGTCGCTGATGCAAACGGAATACTGAGCGATCTATTGCTTAGCGATATATCGCTGCCGTGTGTACGCACCTTAAGGGTCATCATCAACTCTGAACTGTCCTTTATTCCTCACATTCAATCTGTCTGTAAACCATGTTACATGGATCTAAAAAAAAATATCCAAAATTCATCTGTACCTTACACAAGACACTGCAAAAACTCTAATCCATGCACTCATTATATCACGCATCGATTATTGCAATAGCCTCTAGTGTTCACTCTAGGATTTTTTTAGGGCAGGGTGCTGGCCACCAGGCAGGGCACATTTTACATCATTAGAAACAAAAATTCATATACAAAAAAATTGCACACTGTCAGTATTACGCCCATTTCACATGATGGCACGGGCCGTAATTGCCCATTACACATGGTTGCACACAGTGTGATGCCCATTACACATGGTAGCAGACACCGCGTGATGCCCATTATACATGGTGGCACGGGTGCTATGAGCAGGAGCTACACGGGGATATAAAGACACTGGGTGACATTTAATAGGATGAGATTTTATTGCATTTTCCAAAATCGTACTAGGTACACCGTCCGGGGCTGACCAGCCAGGGTGAGCATGATACGGGCAGGGGACCTTATGTAAAAAGTGTCCCCCGGCTGTGGCATGACACCGTGGGCTGCTGGAGCCCGGTGTTACCAAAATACCCCCCATATTTTTGGGAACCAAGACCGGTCCAAGAGTCCAGGGCTGATTTCTGTGATACGGTGGACCCCTATGCTTCTTGTTCCCCGTATTTTTGGAACCAGGTCCGGCTCAATGAGCCCAGGGCTGGTTATGCCTCATGCCATTTTTTTACATTTTATTTTACCTTCTACAGATTTTTTTTTAACACAGACCCATGCACAGATCTCAAAGATCTGTGCAATGTTCTGTCAAATTCGCCTGTCAGAACCTGCTCTATTTGTTTGGCAATTTATTTATTTTATTTTGTTTTGTATCTTTTTTTTTACCAAAAACCGCATCCCATTAAATTTGCGAGTTGTATACTTTATAATGGGTAACCATCTGGATGCAAATTGAAGTGTGAGTAAAAAAATAAAAAATATCATGTTACATGGCCCCACTCGTCCTTTCCCCTTTGCAGAAAAGCCTTCCCAAAGCATGATGTTTCCACGCCCATGCTTAACAGTAGGTGTGGCGTTTTTGGGGATACCACTCATCATTCTGACTGTTTGGTGGTGTGTTTTATACAGATAACCAGTTCACACAGGTGCCAAAAATACAGGTAACAAGTGGAGGATAGAAGAGCTTCTTAAAGAAGAAGTAGCCGGTCTGTGAGAGACAGAAATCCTGCTGTTGATAGGTGTCCAAATATTTATTTTCCACAAGAATATACATTTAAATTGTTTAAAAATCATACAATGTGATTTCCCACTGTAAATATGTAAAATATATATATTTATATTTTTCCCTTGCTATTTACATGTTGACAAAAATGACAGTAGGTCCAGCTCTAATTAAATGACCTGTCAGCAGAGCATGTTGAGACAGGCTACACTGGTTATCCTGCAAGCAACCAATGATAGACCTGTCCATACTTGTCAGCTCTGAAACAATATCTGCAGATGACAGATGCTTCAGCTTGTTACACCCCTAAGAGATGAACTCCAAAAGACAGCTCATCATCTTGCTGGTGGATCGCTGTATCTGGCGTTTTGGAGGCGAGCACTGTTGCTGGTCTTTAGCTGGCTCATGAACAGTAGATGCAGGCTTCTTAGTGAGAGTTTTGTGCAAGGCCTGTTGAAGGCTAGTAAATTAACGTAGCATAGAGAATCCACCAGGCTCTCATTGATGTGGGTAAAATTGGTTTGCCCATTTTTATGTCCTCTTTTTTAAATTGTCTAAAGTGCCAGATGAGGGGGATGTCTCTCAACAGATCTCCCAGGCCCACTATCCTGGACAGCAGTGCAATGCACTCTACTTTGAGTCTTCATCTGGCAGACTCACCTTGTGGCAATACGGGATGGAAAGCAATTCCACATTCCTATTCAGGGTCCTCTTCTTTATCTTTGGCACTTTCAGGAATCAAATTCACTTTTGGTCTGTGCTGGTTTTGACTGCTAAAAGCAATCGGATAGGCATGGTCTGTTTCCAGCACGTAGTATATGAAGCTACCCAGTTGTGGACTAAATAAAGAAAATTCAAGAACTTTCATTCAGCAATGGATCCATACTGCTTAGGGTGTCTCGTTTTTCCGAAGATGTGATTTTCATGTGACTTTGCTTATGCCCTGAGTCTCGGTGATGTAAGATATATATGCGAAATTTCAAGAAGATTGGATAATATTTATAGGTTGCACACATTGATCACTTATCTCAAACTAGTGACATTTCTAATATTGAAGTGCTTTGGGTACTTGTGTAATATCTGGGCGCCCGATTTTTTTCATCGCAGGGTAAAAATTGCATCGCATACAATCATCGCATGCGATGCGACGCGATTGGACCCGATTTTTAATTGTACAGGCACCCAGATGCCTGATTCCTATGTTAAATGCCCCCCCAGACCCGATTGTAGACCCACCCTGATGGGTAATTACTATGTTAAATGCCCCCCCCCCCCTATTTTTAACGCCACCCCACTATCAACGCCAACTCGAAGCGTGCAGCGGTACACGTCCTCCGAACTTTTCATACCCGACTATCCACGTCGGCGTGGAGTTGACTTTATATAGCATGGGGAGCGCAGTGAGCCACCGAGCCCGAAGCATGGCGAGCGCACGCGGATTACTTCACATATATTCCGCGTCCCCTCGCGGGGCTCGCCACGCTTCGGGCTCGGTGGCTCCCTGCGCTCGCCATACTATTTAGAATCAACTCCACGCCGACGTGGATAGTGGGGGTATGAAAAGGTCGGAGGACTCATACCGCCGCCACTTGCCACGCTTCGGGTTGGCATTGATACTGGGGTGGCGTTAACAATGGGGGGGGGGGGGGGGCATTTCACATAGTAATCACCCATCAGGGTGGGTGTAGAATTAAAAATCGGGTATGGGGGGGGGCGTGGCCTGGACGAGCAGGGAACAAGACGCACTTCTGGAGAGCTCCTGCCGTTATTAAATAAAAAAAAGCTATTTGCTGCAATAGAGGCACAAAAAAAAACTTACAGCTGTCCAGCCGCCTCACCTGTACCCTCCGGATCGAGGCTGAGTGTGCTGCGGAGCCGGGGGAAGGAGAAATCCAACCCTGCAGGTTGCGGCCCTCTCCTCACTCGAAGCCGCGGCCTCAATTAGGAGCCTGCGCCCGACTGCTGGGCTCCAAGGCCGCATCGCGGCGAAATACAGCGCCTGGAGGCGGCGTTTTCAGCAGCCCTTCTTGCAGGAGGTAAGCGGTAGCTGCCCCTACCTCTCCTGGCACCCCTGCTCTGCCTCCCTGACAGAAAACAGGAGAAAAGAGCCAGGCGCCCCCCTCCAGTCCCAGACGCGGCGGCCATCTTGGACTCGGCAGTAGCTGAGTCCATCACGCAGCTCTCCCTCCCTGCACCCACTGTGGAGTGGGGAAGTGTTCCCTACCCCTGTCCTTCAGCCCACTTGCCCCACAAGCACTGAGCCACCACAGCTCTGCCATATAATAAAATAAGGGCAGTAGGGGGACGCAGCGTGGACACTAAACAAGGTAGACCCAGGTAACTGGGGCTCCTAGTTCTCAACATTCAGCCCCCCTCTCCCTCCTCTATACTGGCCTCCCTGACCTGGCTCTCACACCCCTTCTACCCCTCAGAGAAGCTGTCCCAACAACTCTCCCCACTCTGATGCTGGCATGGTTTCTTGGGCTCTGTGATAAATGATCGTGGAGCTCCATCCTGTGGCCCAACTGAAAATTACACCCCCACAGCTAACTTCATAAGCAAAAAAATAAAAAAAAAATTAAAAAAGGAGGAAAAAATAAAAAAAAAAATCGTGCAGAGATACACTCATTCCCTCCTCCCTTTTAGGATGGGCTCCCAACCACTGCAATAAGTGGGGCTCTATTTTACATCACCCCCTCCTCATATACGCCCCATGCTGCTTCGCTTCCATTCAATCCATCAAGGACTGAGGTCAGGTGGGCAGAGGAGACGGAGAAGCTTACCCCTCCCCCAAAGCGGCTGATTGCCCGCACACTAGCTTAAGCCGTCTACCCCACATCAGTAATCGCCCAGTGTCCGGACTCTAACCGTTATCTGAAGAGACGCAGGAAAAAACTTGCACAGCCACAAGCACAGGACGCCCCCTGCAGCATAGGAATTACGGACCCTAAAAGAGACACTCCCCTCCCAACTCGACAGCAGGAACCCTGTAACCACCCCTCCTACCCCTGTGTACCTCTCCGCAGTGCAGCCTTCATATCCTGGGCATAACAAGTCACATACCCGCCCTCCAACAGGAGCGCTGCTGGCCAGGCTCCCCCTCCATACATAAAGCCTCGTAGTTTGGAACAACTGAACCTGTCACTGCACAGCAGAACCCTCTCAACTCACCCCCCCCTCCGCCTCTACAAGAATTGGAACCCCCCCCCCCATCCGCAAACCAACAACTACTCCGCCAAGAAACTCCACATACAAGGTGCAGTCTAACTTGACCCGCAGCCCCCTCAGCCCTTACTAACCTTTCTTCTCAGCTAACCAAATAAGCGCGCACAATGTCGACTTAAACATCACCCCCCGCTCCCCCTGGGTGCACATATCCATCCCCTCTCAGCCCTCGGACTCAACAGTTGCTGAACTCCCCCACTACAAACCCTTCATATCCCACCCTCCACAAGGGCGCACCGCTGAAGTACTATCTAAACACTTATACCCTCTTGGATTCTCTTTTTTGGGTGTTTTAGCGGCCGATCTCCGCTAAAACACCCAAAAAAGGAGGCTCAGACATCTCTCAACACTTCACCAGAGCTAACAAAGCGAACCAACGGGAGGACCCTCCTTCCCCCCTTACCAAAACCATGGATAAGAAACACCCCTCATCCCCCTCCCCTTCTACCAAAGAGGACATCCTAGCCCTTCGATCCCTCATAACTGATCTCAAAGACTCGCTTGAAACCAAACTAGACAAGGCAGTGGCCTCTATTAAATCAGACATAACCTCCCTGGCCGCAAGAACCACCAAATTAGAGTCCCGTCAGGACGGCCTTCAAAAGTCTATAAACGACATGAGCAGAGACCTTGATCACATCATTTCTGAACTAACCGACCTCCGTACCAAAAATGAAGATCTCGAAAACAGGGAACGCAGAAATAATATCCGCATACGAAACATCCCCGAGTCTATCTCCCAAGAAGCTCTGGAACCTTATCTCCACAAGCTCTTCTCCTCCTTATGCCCGGACATTGGGCCTCGGAAACTACCTCTGGAAAGAGCACACCGCGCACTTCGGCCAAAACCCCGAGACAGCGACCCACCTCGGGACGTCGTTATCCGCTTCCTTAGCTTCAAAGACAAGGAACTTGTCCTCTCAGCAACCAGAGGGCAAAAATCTACCATCTTCGAGACCTCCAAACTTCAATTTTATCAAGACCTCGCACCTCTCACGCTTGCCAAAAGGAGAGACTTCCGCGACCTCACAGTGGCCCTCCGTGAGAAAGGCATTCGCTACCGATGGGGATTCCCCTTTAAACTCATTGTGGACCTTAACGGTAAGACTGTTCTAATTAGAGACATGCGAGAGTGTAAAGACTTCCTTTCCCACCTGGAAGAGTCCACTCCCTCTTCAGATGGAGTTTCACCACCACGTTAAAAATGACATCCCCATATAACTCAGCTCTGGACTGCCCCTTTGGGCTTTAGCTGCATTTAAACTTGCCACCACATACTCTTCATACAATTAGTCCAACACAAATTGTTACCCCACTCTGCTCAGACCTTTACTTGGTCTTCCAGTTATGTCACTAACTGTTTAACATGTTTTTGTTATCTTTGATTGTTCAAGGGACGGGCGTGGGGATGGGTGTGGATTGGGGTGGGACCACGATGCCCTTGATTGCTGGATAAAACTAATACCAACTCATCTAATTATATAGCCAATTTTGGCTGTAGCGGGTGTCGTGGCCCGCCTCCGCCCCCCGCTCTGGATCTCTCTCAGAGTCCAAAGTTTATACCGCTAGTTGTTGCAACTCTCTGACGTTTTACAATGTTTATTTTTCTTTGCACCCAGGGGCTGTGGCCCCCTACCCACACACCCTCCCAATTTTTCTACCACACTCTGCTTCCTCCACCTTTTCCTGAGGTGACACCACCCACAAGGCTCTCACCTCTTCGGACACCCCAGTCCCAACCACTGAGTACCTCCTCCCTTTGCTGAGGACTCGTACCCAGTCCCACCCTCCTCCTCCCCTTAACGTAACCAGTCTCACTCCACAGCACTCGTCCTTCCACTCTTGAACAACATACACACTCCTGACCCCTGATACTTCCAGACCCCCCCCCCCTGCCCTTCTTCCACCCTCTCCTCTAAACACCTTGCTCCACTATCTTGGCCCCTTCCTACACTCCCCCTGTCTGTCCTCCCCCCTACCCTCTCTAAGCAAAAATGCCGCTAACCATAACCTCCATGAATGTAAGGGGACTAAACACCCCTCAAAAACGCTCTCTCTTATTCCGTACTATCAAATCCTTGAGGGCTGATGTAATTTTAGTCCAGGAAACACATTTTAGAGAGCCCGGGCACCCCACCCTCTGCTCCAGACACTTCTCCACTGTGTTATACTCCTCCAGTGCGACCAAACATAACGGTGTTGCCATTCTAATCCACAATAGACTACCCTTCTCACTTCACTCCGTGTATAAGGACACGGACGGCAGATACATTATCGCGACTGGTCGGCTGGGACCCATGGAAGTCACTTTTGCCAACGTATACGCCCCCAACACGGGCCAACAACGCTTCTTTAAAAAATTCTTTAACATCTTACACAAAAAAAAGAAAGGCCACTTATTCTTAGGTGGGGATTTCAACTGTGTTCTAGAACCAAATCTTGACAAATCTCCCATCCAACCCCCCACCCGGTCGGACCCCCTAGCCCGCGCCCTGACAAATCACGTTAAAGAGACAAACCTCATTGATACCTGGCGCGCTTTAAACCCATCCTCCAGGGACTTTACCTACTTTTCTCCTCCTCATCAATCACACTCACGAATCGACTTTATATTTTGCTGTCCTATAGCCTCTACCCAACTAGTTGACTCCTCCATTATCCCCAACTCCTGGTCAGATCACTCTTTTCTCACCTCTTCCTTTAACCTATTGGATACACCAGCACCCAAGCCCTCCTGGCGCTTAAACGAGACCCTTTTAAAGATCCCACACTTCCAAACCAAGATAAATGAAGCCATGCTTGATTACTTCTCCCTCAATACTACCGACCAAGGCTGTACTCCGTTGATCTGGGAAGCACATAAATCGGTAATCAGGGGCCACATTATTAGCTATGCCTCCCATAGAAATAAGGATCAAAAACAAAAGCTCCAATCCCTTCTAGACCAAGTCGCCCTCCTGGACTCCCGACATAAGCGCTTCCCGACCGATGTTAACTACAGACATCTCACCGAGGCAAAATCCGCCCTCAATGCAATTCTGTCAGAGAAAATCGACAAGTCACTCCGCTGGACGAATCAGCGCTTTTATGAGAAAAGTAATAAGGCCGACGCCTTACTAGCCAACCAACTAAAAGGCCGTAAAGCCCGATCGGCCATCCCAGCTCTTAAAAATTCATCAGGCAATACGTGCTACCACCCCACCGAAATCAATACTATATTTAAGGAATTCTATAAACAATTATATAACTCCCCTACACCTCCCCCATCCTCTCCCACGTCGACAACACCCCCTGAATACCTGGCCTCTTGCTCTCTCCCCGAGATCGACCCCAACACCTCCGCCAAACTATGCCGCCCCATCTCCCCAGACGAGATCGCGACTGCCCTTAAAGCCCAAAAACCCTCTAAAGCACCAGGCCCCGATGGATATACCTTTTCATACTACAAAACTTTCCAACAAACCCTTACCCCCCACCTCACCTCCACCTTTAATTGTATTCTAAACGGAGAATACTTCCATCCAGACACTACAAGAGCCGTGATAACCGTCATACCGAAACCTGGTAAAGACCCCCAGTCGGTCTCAAACTACCGCCCTATCTCCCTCCTAAATACAGATCTGAAACTCTTCGCCAAAATACTTGCTAACAGACTCAACCCCATTCTCCCATCCCTTATACACCCTGATCAAGTGGGCTTCGTCCCAACGCGACAAGCACTGGACAACACCAGAAGAACCATAAACCTGATCCACCATGCAAATACTTTAAAACTCCCCTCCTTACTACTAGCCCTGGACGCAGAAAAGGCCTTTGACCGGGTCTCCTGGTCTTTTCTGACCCACACACTCCATAGGTTCGGTTTCCAGGGACAATTCCTCCAGGCCATTCAAGCCCTGTATCACAATCCTTCAACATCAGTCTCTGCGGGAGGCATAACCTCCAACTCATTCAGTATTTCTAATGGGACCAGACAGGGGTGCCCATTATCCCCACTCATTTTCGCACTAATCATAGAACCCCTAGCGAGCCGAATTAGATCTAATCCCGACATCTCGGGCATCTCGGTTGGTAACTCCAACTATAAAATCTCCCTTTTCGCCGATGACGTCCTCCTTACCTTAACCAATCCCTCTATATCCCTCCCTAACCTTTTTCAAGAACTATCCCTGTACGGTCATTTCTCAGGTTATAAAATAAACCACGACAAGTCTGAAGCACTTCCCCTTCACATCCCTAAACCCACTCTCGACCTTCTTCAGTCTAACTTCACTTTTTCCTGGCGCAGAGACTCTATAAAATACTTAGGCATCCATCTGTCAAAAACTTATGCCAGCCTATATAAATTTAATTATCCCCCTCTCCTCCGGGCCATTACACAAGACCTCACCCGGTGGAGTAAACTCTTTATATCCTGGACAGGCCGCATAAATGCCATCAAAATGTCTGTGCTTCCAAAGCTCCTCTACCTTTTCCAGACACTCCCCATCACTGTCCCCAAAAGAACCCTTGCCACCCTCCAAACCTCTTACTGTAAATTTATTTGGAACCACAAAAAAACCCGTATACGCCGTGATATACTCTCTAAGACTTCATCCTCAGGTGGCCTGGGCCTCCCCCTCCTCTCCAAATATTACCACGCGTCCAGACTCAGTCAATTAGTTGCTTGGCACTCTCCCCGAGATGTGAAGAGATGGGTCGACCTGGAATCTGATCTCGCAAAGGTGCTCTCTGTTTCCTATCTACCCTGGATCCCGCGCCAACAGAGACCCACTACAGCCCTAGCAATACCCACAATTTCTCTCACTCTCTCTGTTTGGGACTCACTTGCCACCAAGCTCTCACTCACCACATACCCCTCCCCCCAGACACCTCTCTGGCAACACCCATCATTCCCCCCTGGCCAATCCCTACACATGGCCTCCACATGGTCCTCAGCAGGAATAACACGCTTTAGGCATATTCACGACAAGAATGCCCTGCTCTCCTTCGCCGATCTACAGGAAAAACATCACCTCCCTCACTCCCTCTTCTATCAGTTCCTCCAAATCCGGAGCTTCATCTCGTCTTCACTATCTAGGACGGGCTCTCTCAGAAACCTCACACCCATAGAAAGTCTGTGTGCCCACAGACCTATGGATAAAGGTATCATTTCACACCTGTACCACTTTGTCCTCACACCGGATAACCCCTCCCTAGAAGCCCACGAAACAGCCTGGGAAGCAGACCTGGAGACTTCTCTAGGAGAAGACTCCTGGAAAGAAATCAGACTATCCATCTCTAAGTGCTCTATCAGCGTAGCTATTAGGGAAACCGCATATAAAGTTTACACCCGGTGGTACCTGGTCCCAACACGCCTTCATGCCATATATCCGACTGCCACCAACTCATGCTGGCGACAATGCGGCTGCGAAGGAACATTTTTCCACATTTGGTGGACCTGCCCACGTATTAGGCCCTACTGGACCATGGTCCAATCTGTCATAAACTCAACTATACCAGCCTGCCCCCCATTATCTCCCACCACAATGCTCCTGTGTGCCCCGGTCGACCAGTTACCTACTTCCGCTAACAAACTGATTTTGCACATCACCTGCGCTGCCAAGCTACAGATCGCTAAGGCTTGGAAAAACCCTACTCCCCCAACACACCAAGAACTACTAAACCGAATATGGTTTGTCGCCAAAATGGAGTACATAACCAGCCTCCAAAATAACACAGTGGAGAAGTTCCACAAAACATGGGAACCCTGGTACTCCACAAGAAATATCCCCATTCCGGGACTTGCTTAAGCTCTACTACACCCGTACCAACCCCTCCTGACTATTACACCCCCTTAGGGTTTCTTGCATCTCATAAACCCACTCTACACCCACCCCCCCACCCCCACCTCCAATCCTTGCTCTCTTCTTCCACCTCCCCCTCACGTCCCCCCTTCACACTCTTTCTCTCCCTTCCCCCATTCCTTCCCCCCCCGCTTCCCCCCAACATTTCCAAACACCTGTCTGCCTCATGCTCCGCTAGACTTCCGCACTCCACTTCCACACCCCTACCATACTCGACCTCCTTCTACCCTCCCCCCCTTGTTCCTCCACCCCCCCCCTGTTTACTTCCGTTTACTACAGTACATCTACACCAAGGACCATACCCGACATCAGCTCTATTATGTTACCTTCTATTAATCATTTGGTCCCTTGCTAAACCTGTAACCAACGTACGATGTACTTGTTAATGTTCTGTTTACCAACCTTCAATAAAATATTTGAACAATAAAAATCGGGTATGGGGGTGCATTTGACATTGTAATCAGGCATCAGGGTGCCTGTACAGTGTAATATCGGGTAAAATTGCATCGCATGCCATTATAATGGCATGCGATGTGACGCTATGTTAAAATTGTACACTCTGCCCGGGAAAGGCTCAAAATCGGGTCGCATTGCATGCCTTAATTAGTGGTTTAAAAGTACTGTGCTTTGTACTAAAGGCCTTCTCATGTATTGCTTTCATCTTCTGCAGATAATTGAACTATAAAATGGGACTAAGTGCTATGACCCGCATTTTTATTATTTTCATGGGCAGGCCCAGCACTCTCCTAGCGACTGGGCATTCCCCAAGCCCCCACCCCCCATTTTCTTCCTTCCCTGCTGTGAAGAGATGTGCCTGTGCACGGCATCCCTTCAGCTATCTCCCCCGACCCGCTCGACATTGACACCCATGGAAAGGACAGCTGGACAGTCTACAAATAGTGGGACTGTCCTGCTGTAATCGGAACATCTGGTAATGGCTACGGGACACTATGCCATGTCAATCAAAAATGTTCTACAGGGATACATCTGTAAATGCAATATATGCTTAGAAACTATGTCTTATTTTCTCAATACATCTTTTGACTATACTTTTATGTAGTTTTTCTTTTATCAACGATACTTGTGTATGTGGTGGGGTTGGGGTTTTTGTTACTTTGGGGCCAGCCTTCACGACCATACAGTTAATTGTAGTGTTAGGTTACCTGATATTTACTGTATTTGTCTCATATCTGTATACATTTATTTATCTGATCTGTACATGAATGTCTTATATTGATCTAATAGTGTGTACACATGGTGAGACTTTTTCTTTGATTTTGACTATATAGGTCAAATTGATTCGACATAAAATGTTTTTTTTTTTTTTTTTGTTTGTTTTACAATATTTGATATTGATTCACGCTACCATGTAGTGTAAATCAAATAGAAAAGTAGACTTGCCAGGCAAGACTACATAGTATAAATCTAATGTCAAAAAGTGAAAATCGAAAATCAGTAGAGGCCACATAGAATTGTAAACCAGGTCTCCCTGTGTGCACACACTATGTTGGAACAAGTAGTTCTTACCTGCTGTCAAAGTATATATTTCTATATTGTTGATCTTTCGGTACTTGTTTAGTTTCATGGCGGCCGATATATCGGATGCGATATCGCCCGATCCGATTTTTTTTACCTGTTCATAAACCCACTATGCACTACGCATGGTGTTGATTTTATATAGTGTGGCGAGCCACTGAGCCCGAACCGTGGCGAGCGTAGCGGATTACTGCACTCGCCACACTATATAAAATCAACTCCATGCGTAGTGGATAGCGGGGTTATGAACGGGTAAAAAATTGTGTCATATCGGCCGATATCGCATCTGATATATCGTCCGCCATGAAACTGAACAAGTACCGATCTTTCTATTTATTTATTTTTTCCTAATGTTTAGATGCCACGAAACGTGGAAGTGAAGGCCCAGATCGATGACTGGGAACATACCCTTCAAGTGTGTCAGCAGCTGAGTAAAAGTAATGGGGAGAAAATTTTGCAAAGAGATATTTTCTTCAACACCACACAAGGTCGTCTGAAACTTAGAGACTTCAAGGTTTGACCATCTATCACTGATTGTCTACTGTAATCTGTCATTCTCCAGCAAACTCAAAAAAGAAAACTATTTCTGGCAAGAGGCCAACAATGCGTTTACACAGAGATTTCTGGTAGGGGGCACACTTTTGTAATATAAAAAATTCATTAAAATTTAACTTATTTATTTTATTAAAAAATGTGGTTATAACATATGACATAAATTACATAAACAAACATGAAAAGGACAAATGTTAACTGATTTATGTTCGATGGTAATTGGACAACAGTGGTTGTGTTGTTTAAGTACTGGAATACACTGTCAGTGTACTGCAAAACGGCTCACCAACAAGAGCCTGTCCTTAATAGGACATATTCAAGTTCTGGAATTGGCGAGTTTTGGACTGCTGCAGAACACCAAATTTAAACGATTTATAATTGAAACATATAGTGTATGACGGTTCCCAAAGAAATCTATTGTATAACCATCAAAATAAATTTTTATATGGTTATGCACAGGAAACAACCAGGAGAAAAGCAAGATAAAGTACAGTGTGTTGAGATTGAGTAAAGTCAAATAAAATGCAGCATGATATACATATGTGCATATTCAAATGTATGAAAAAAAACCTTAATAGGCTATTAAGAAGGAGAAACAAGGAAAGAAGCGGAGAAGTTCAGCGCATTGAACCTAAAGCTGCACCTGTGCCTCCCATCTTCTGTGGATTGATGGGCGGCGTGTGTGCAGGTAAGTGCACCGGTGGAATGAAGGAGCAGCGTGTGTGAGACGCCGGCTGTGAGCGGTGTCTGCTCTGTTGCATCAAGCATTGCGGGGCAGAGATGCACTGCCAGCCGGTCCCACCACACACACACGGAAAAAAGAGGGGGGGGGTACCTGGTTGCACCTGCGGGTGCTCTGTGAGTCAGACCAAAGGGCCAGCTAACTGTTCCCCCTGCAGCGGGGGAGCCATGTATGTTTTATAACCACATTTTTTGAGAAAAAGATACATTTTAATGATTTTTCGTAATACAAAGTGCGCCCCCACCAGAAATCTCTTTGTAAACGCATTGTTGACCTCTTGCCAGCAATTGTTTTCATTTTTTGAGTAGTCTATTATTCAAACTCTTGAGGGAACCTCCAATGTTGACAATTACTGAATCTCATTTCATGAGTATTGTATAATATTGTTGGTTCTTCAATAAAAATACACAGATTTTTTTTTTTTTTTTTCCTCTTTTGTCGTGTGCGTGATATCCTCCCCCTTTTTTCCTATTCTCCAACAAACCACCGTCCCACTTATTTTCCTGTATTTTTACTATTCCTTTCTCTGAAAACGAGAGAAGTGATTATTTTGTTTCTTATTTGGTACTGCTATGCAGTTTGGCACCAATTCCTACTCTTTTGTGTCTTGCCTATCTGCTACGTAGCCTCTCCCATTTATTGTAGTGCACATCTTCTGACTTTTAAAACTATGTTGCCAGGATGCCTGATTTAATCTCTGGGTTGCATTCTTACTGTGTCAATTTTATTTTCTTATTTATGCAGAATGGCCAAGGTCAGCTGATCTATTATGAGCGTCCAGATCTTCTTGGCCCAAAATTATCAAACTACTCCATCTCTAATACAGCTGACCCCCTGGGCCTCGAGGTATGATACCTTCTCCTTTTAACTTCAACATGTCTGTTCAAGATAAAGAAAGGAACACAATTGTGTCAGTTCTCCAGCTTGTTCTCCAGCTTGTTAGCCCCCCCCCCCCCCCCCTCCCCCCCCATAAAGCTGCTCTGCCAACTGTTATCCATCAATAAAGTACATTCAGGGTTGTGCTTTTAAATGAGAGCCTGTAATGCATAAAGTGATTTGAGAATTATGTGTAGATAACTCTTTTTCATATACATAAATGGCTGAGACTCCTGTATTCTAATATTCAGGATGTCCTGACTCAAGCTCTAGGAGTCCGTGGTAAAGTTGTGAAGGAGCGCTTCCTTTTCCTGGTGGGACAAACCCGGATTCATCTTGACAGAGTACAGGATTTAGGAGACTTTTTGGAACTGGAGGTAAGAGGCTGACTAAAAGAATGCAATATTATTATTTGGAGAGTGTGACCTCAAATTGCATAATTGTGCTAATTATATAAAATCTTATATATGGCTGAAGGTCCAGATACTGCAATCAGATGTGCAGGTTCAAGCTATTTTTTTTATAACTTTGGAATAACCTTTAAAGACACACAAAGTCCAAACACACAAAAGTCAGCGTATACTGCACCCTTTAATACAGAGGTGGGGAACCTCAGCCGGTCTGAGTGGCCCACCAACCCGCCCGGTGGCTTTGCCGAGAGTCAAGTACAGGGGAATTCTCGCGAGAGGTCAGTACTCGTGAGATTCCCCTTAATCAACAGCAGCAGCCGTAGCAGGACAATTTGTAAGAGAAACTTTTACATCTGGCCCCCGAAGGATTTTTTCCCCATTTGGCACAAAAAAGGTTCCCCACCCTGCTTTAATACACTGCATTTACAGTAAATAAAACAAAATAAACAATACATTCTGCACCCTCAGCCTCCACATTACACACACCCCCCCCCCCCCCCCCCTCCCTTTATGTTGCCCAGTAAGGCTAGGTGGCTCTCAAGCTCATGTACCGCTTATGCGCCGGACTTTTATCCCATGTGTGTAGCACATGCACTGTCATGTTTCACGAAGGCCTCGGATGGGCACGAATACGACTTATCCATCCACAGGACTTTGAAAGAGCCATATCAGAAGTAGACACCCATCCTGAAACTTCAAATGTCTGTTACACTTGGTGAGGTAGTGGTTATGGGATAAATTACTGTCATTTTGTTTTTGTTTGTTTTTTACTGCAAGATTAGTGAGCGTCCTGCTGTTTTTTCGATCTATTTATCATAATCTTTGCCTGGAAGCCTTTTTATTGCAGATGTAGAAGTGTTTTCTGTAGCTTTGCTACAGTCTTAATTTTAATGAACCTGTGTGAAGCTCCTAAACTATTTTGTAGTTTAACTGTATGTATGTTATGTATTAAAATAAAAAGTTATTTTTGTATCTGCTGCACTTCTAATCCCCTTCATGTTTTATATAGGTTGTTCTTACAGACTCTCAGACTCCCCAGGATGGGGACCTTATAGCACAACAGATAATGGAATCCCTGAGTATTTCACAGGATGATCTGCTCACAGGAGCCTATGTAGACCTGCTGGGAAGCAAGAAGCCCTGACCCACCCACATTAGGAACAGCAGCTGACAAATGTAGTCACCATAGCAGTTGGCATATCCTGTACAGTATGTATGTACACATGACAGATACATTTGGGAAATTGTGGCACAGTATGTATTGATCTGCATAACACATCAGTGTTGTCCATTAGTTGTATGCATTATCTATGTCACTCTCCAGCATCACTAGTTAACAAGTGGCAATATAGTGATCAGTTTATATTGTTCATGCAATAGTATGATGGACATACCTAGTAATGTATTCATCACTGGTTGTGAATATGCTGTAGACAGTAGGAGGATATATTGTCCCAAATGTTGTCACTTACTGCTTAGAAATGTGCTCAGCATCCTATGCCAGGTTAAGGGTGTGGTATGACACCACTAGGGGACCTAAATTTTGCATATGAAAAATTTACCAATTGAATACCCCCTTATATACAGAAGAGCAGAAGAGTCCTAAATGGTGGGAAAGAGGCTGAAACAAGTGTCTTCATTGAAAATAAGTATATAGTTCTAGTTACAATCATGGTTTGAAATTCCTTTAATCATTATAGCCAGATGCATTGTAGAAGTTGGGCTATGTCTCCAAAAGCATTCTTTGATTATTATTTTTTTCACTTTATTTTTTAATGTTGCTCCTTACTTTATTTCAAAATGATCATAAAACATTGTCATTTAATAGCACTTAGCCCCCGTCACAGTCAGTTTATATTTTTGTATGATTTTATGTGCTTTTTTACAAAATAAAAAAGCAAGTTCATGATTTTCTGTTTCTATATGTTGTTAGTGATGTGGTGGAGTGTACATGTTTACATTATTTAAAGCTTAACCCTTTATTACCCGTTACATCCAATAATATTCATTCAAAACATGTTTTTCAAAACAATCTGCCCCCTACAAGGATACTTTACTGATAAAATAATCAATACAAAATCCTAATAATAATTTAAAAAAAACCCTATTCATTAGAATTTGTACATTTATCACAAAATTACATTTGGCATATATTTGGTATATAGAGTTATTTAGACCTGATAAATTCACAGTTCGAGCGATTAAAAAAAGTGTAATTTTTTTCCATCGCTGCCCATTTCACAGGAAGCTGGCATTTGGCCATTTTCTGGGAAAATGCATGTGTTGCCAAGCGGTTTAGGGGAAGGTGTGTTGACGTCAGCTCCTACTAATTGCTCTTTTCGCTTCATACAGTATACTGTGTAGTGTCATAAAATACATTTCAGGAAAATCAGCTGCTTTTCTTAAAAAAAAAAAAAAAACAGAAGTTTTCAGCGATTTTCAGCTGAAAATCGATCAGTGTGTATGGGCCACCGACTACAGATCAGCGATGATGCGCGCTCCCGCATCATCGCTGAAAACATCCCACGTCGGCTGGTTTGACCAGCATGTCTAGCGATGATGGCTGGTATCTGAGCCATCATCGCTTAGTGTGTATGCTCACCCTGCCGCCGGGCTGAAAGATGATAGACTTTCAGCTCGGTTTCTCCGCCCCGGGGTCTCCGTTCAGTAGCAGCAGCAGCAGAGACCATCCCCGGCTTCTGTCCTCTCCCTGCTCCGTTCAGCAGCAGCGGAGTCTGGCTGCTGACCTTCCCCTGCTCCCTCCCCCTGCTTGTCTTGTCTCTGCAGAGCAGGGAGGAGGGGGAGGACTGAACTTCTGAAGAGAAGAATCATAAAGTGCCTGCCCGTCCAACTGTCCCCCTGCCCGCAGCACAAAAGTGAGTACCACTGCCACCAATGTTTATATATTGATATGCCAATGCCCACTGCCACCAATATTTATATGCCAATGCCCACTGCCACCAATATTTATATGCCAATGCCCACTGCCACCAATATTTATATGCCAATGCCCACTGCCACCAATGTTTATTTATATGCCGATGCCCACTGGCACCAATGTTTATTTCTCTTTCAATGGTCCTGGTGACACAGCTTCACATTGGGATGTAGGAGGGTCCGCAGGAGCCAGGCACCTATCCTAAAGCTTTTGGAGGGTAGGCTCCTCCCCTACTGCATCCCAGACTCCTCAGTTCGTGTTAGGTGCCCACTGGAGTGGGTGCTATTCTAAAGGGCTGCCGGAGCAGCCGAAGGAGTAGAGTTAGTTAGGGTTTTTATTATTTTATTAACTTTTACACTAGCTAGGTAGGCACAGTGTGAGGATTCTCATTAGTGAATCCTCACACTGCTAGCGCAGCAGGAGCTGATAGAAGCGCGTCCTGTCAGCTCGCTGTGCACAGGGGAGACGCTGTCTGGCCTCCCTGTGCAGCGCTTACAGCTTCTTTTAAGAAGCTGCCTGGGCTCCGGAGCGTTCTGAAACCGGCTTCACGCTAGGTGTGGATCACGGGGGACGGGCGCTCCGTGATGGCGGCGGCCATTTTCTGTGGAGCTTACACACTGAGCTCCTATATGAGAGGACAGCAGTGTGTTACAGGCATGTTCCGAGTGGTCCCCAGCTGAGGGGGAGATACTGGAACTAGGAGATCCTACAATGGGAGCGGCTGTCTGGGGGTAGTTGGCGCCAAAAGTCACGGACCCCGCAGCAGCAGGGACTTGGTCCCTTCCCTCACTCTGTTTTGGTGCCATTCAGAACGCTTGCAGCGGAGCTGAGCTGGCTTACAGATCCTGACAGAGTGATTGGATTTCCTGGGCATCGCTTTCCCCATTCTGAAGACTACAGAAAGCTAAGTGAACTGAGTATATTGGTTCTGTATATAATGTCTGTACATTTAATGCTGTGACTGTGTTATTTGAGAACATCATGTCTGAGCAACAGTCTGTGGTTTTGGGGGAGGGAGCCTTTAATGCATTGAGCGCTTGCAGTGGTTGTACACTGAAATTTGTCCCTGAACAGATAACAGGGGGGGCTTATGTATTTCTTGCGCTGCTGTGAAACCCATGGGGAGTGAACCCCAGAGGGTAGTGCTATCGGAGCTTGCGTGGGCTAAGTCCCTGGGCAGGTCTGAAAATGCTTTGGTGCATTACTGGACAGGCAGAGTGATGGCTGGTAACTTCCCCTAGACCATTGCCATTCTCTCAGCAGTCCTCTAGCTCCTTGCCTTGGACCCAGACAGATCCTGACTTATTACAGGTCATGCAGGATACTGCTAAGGGAATCAGCAGGTTTAATTACTTGTTGGACAAGTTTTGTGGTTATTCTGTGGGGACCCCTAAAAGGTCTTATTCAGTGCCATTGTTAGTTGCTGATGAGGAAGGAGAGTACACAGACATACCCTGGGATCCGGGTGATGATTCTGAAGAGTCCTCAGCCTCAGGGGTGGAGGATTTGATTACTGCTGTTAAACAGGCATTGAATTTGTCTGTGAAGGATAAACTCCTGCAAAGGTTGTTTTTAAGAGACAGCGTAAAGAAACTGATATCTCCCTGCAGACGAGGGTTTACAAGATTTATTGGAAAACCCCTTATAAAAGGCTTTAGATGCCTTAAAGGTGTTTAAGCCTGTATCCCATGCCTGAGGATCATGCAGACCTCTGGGAGAAAGTTCCAGTGGTAGATGCTTCTGTGGCATGCTTGTCAAAAGCCACTGTGCTACCAGTGCAGGGGGGAACAGCCTTCAAGCAAGGCAATGGTTAAAAGGGTGGGCTACACACTCCGCCCCCTGATTGCTTCAGCCTGGGTCTCTAAGGCCATGATTGGTGGGTCAATGACCTGAGCACTATTTGACATACTGTTCCTTGTGTGTTGTTACTTGCGGAAAAGCTTAAAGCTGCTGCAGAGTATGTGATTGAGGCTGAGCAGGAAGCTCTCAAAATGGCTGCCAGAGTTTCCTCAGTGTCCGTCAATGCCAGGAGAGTGCTCTGGCTTATAGCTTGGGAGGCAGATAACGAGTCTAAGAAGGCCTTAGAAGCATTAGCTTTTAAAGGAAAGCTGTTATTTGGTTCAGAACTGGAAGAGATTATTAAGCAGGCCACAGGTGGAAAAAAAAAAAAAAAGCACTTTCCTGCCTACCCCTGCAGCCAAGCAGACATCAAGGTTTTCTGCTTTCAGGCCGTCCTTTCGGCCCTCCCCTAGAGGAGGTGCGTCCTTTCGAGGACAGTCTTTTAGGGGATAGTCTCAGTCCTCCAGGGGCAAGGCCCCAAAGTCAAAATTTGGTTCCTTTCATAAGAAACCAAGGGAGAGGACAAACCCTCCGAATGACTGCCAGGGGTTTTGCCCGGCGGTGATCAAGGTGGGGGGACGTCTGTCACTGTTCAAAGACGCATGGGCACTGTTAGACCGGGACTCTTGGGTGTTAGAAATTATAACCCAGGGTTACAAGATTCCCTTCAAAGGTCTTCCGCCGAGAAGGTTCATTCCTACACCACTACCAAAGGAGGCTCGGCTCCGTACGGCTCTCTTGGGAGCGGCTCATTCTCTTTTAGAGAAGGGTGTGGTAGTCCCGGTCCCCAGAGCAGAGTGGAAAAAAGGCTTTTATTCCACTCTGTTTTTGGTGCCCAAACCAGACGGGTCTTTCAGCTGATCCTAAACTTAAAGTCATTAAATATCCATTTGTGGGTAGACCATTTCAAAATGGGAGTCTCTACGGTCTGTGCTGCTAAGCCTGGACCAGTGAGAATTTTTGGCGTCCATGGATGTCCAAGACGCATACTTGCATGTTCCTATCCACCCAGAACATCAGGCTCTATTGAGGTGTGCAATAGGAGACCTACTCTTGCAATTCCAAGCGTTGCCCTTCGGTCTGGCCACAGCGTCAAGGGTATTCACCAAAATAATGTCAGTAATGGCGGCTGTGCTTCGACTGAGGGAAATCACGGTGATTCCATTTTTGGACGACCTGCGGTTCAAAGCGGAGGCAGCAGACAAGTTGAAGAGTCACTTGGCAGAAGCCATCAGGTTTTTGCAGATTCACGGCTGGCTTTTAAATTTACAAAAGTTTCAGTTGGTGCCGTCACAGAGACTCCAATTCTTGGGGGTTGTTCTGGATACCCAGTTGCATCGGGTGTTTCTACCAGAGGCAAAGGACAGGGATCTGGCTGCCTTGGTACAGGAGATCCTCGGGTCTCAGAGCACATCAGTATGGAGGTGACTCAAACTGCTGGGGAAGATGGTGGCGTCTTTCGAGACGTTACAGTTCCCCAGGTTCCACTCTCGAGTGTTCCAGTGAAACATTCTGACAGACTGGTCAGGGAATACTCAGACCATGATGCCAGAACAAATAGTGTTGTCTTCAGAAACTCGATCCTTCCTGAAATGGTGGACGGAGGTGGATCTCCTTCAGTGGGGTCGGTCCCTGCAGTCCTGGAGCTGGCTGGTAGTCACTACCGACGCCAGTCTCAGAGGCTGGGGGGCAGTAGTCTTGGACCTGCGTCTGCAAGGTTTGTGGACTTCAGAGGAGTCTGCCTTACCGATCAACATCGTGGAACTGAGGGCTGTGTGGAAAATGTTTTCTCTGGCAAGAGAAAGATTACAAGGGCCCCCTTTAGGGATTCAGACCGACAACGCCACAGCTGTGGCATATCTGAATCACCAGGGAGGCACACGCAGCAAGCTGGCTATGTGGGAGGTGTCCCGAATCTTCTTGTGGGCGGAACAGAATGTTCCAACATTATCAGCAATATTCATACCAGGAGTGGAGAATATAGAGGCCGACTTCCTGAGCAGGGAGGAGCTGATGGAAGGGGAATGGAGCCTGAACCCACAAGTATTCCACCAGATTACACTGAGGTGGGGAACCCCGGATGGGGACCTGATGGCATCCAGGTTCAACCATCAGGTACCCAGGTTTTATGCCAGGACGAGGGATCCACTGGCAGAAGCAGTGGATGCCATGACTATCCCCTGGGAGGGGAATCTTCTTTATGTTTTTCCGCCAGTTCCAATGCTGGCAAGAGTGTTGAAAAAAGATACAGGCCCAGACAATTCCAGTACTTTTAGTGGCCCCAGATTGGCCAAGGAGGTCCTGGTTCTCGAGGCTTTAACAGAGTTGGTGGACTCGTGGCATCTACCTCTGAGGTCAGACCTTCGAAAACAAGGACCGTTCAACCATATGGATTCAGCTCGATTAATTTTGACGGCCTGTCTGTTGAAACCGCCATTTTGAGGAATATAGGATTCTCAGAGGCGGTGGTTAACACAATGATTAAAGCCAGAGAGTCAGTGTCTTCTGCAAATTATTATAGGGTCTGGAAGACCTATATTCGATGGTGTGAAAGACAGAAGTCACACACATCGCGATTTAAAATGGCTAAATTGTTGGAGTTTTTACAGGATGGCCTTTCCTCTGGGTTAAGCCTTCAGTCACTCAAAGTACAGATCTCGGCCTTGTCAATTTCTTTCCGAAGAAGGATTGCATTAATACCGGAAGTACAGACCTTCCTGCAGGGGGTTTCTCGATTGAAACCTCCCTACAAGCAACCAGTAGCGCCATGGGAATTATCTCCTGGTTCTGGAGTACCTTCAAAAGGCGCCTTTTGAGCCGTTAAGGTCGGCTGACCTTAAATTCCTTACAGGGAAACTGGTATTTTTGTTGGCTGTGGCGTCAGAAAAAAGAGTATCGGAGTTGGGAGCTTTGTCCTGCAAGTCTCCCTCCCTTATATGTCATGATGATAGGGCTGTCTTTCGGACAGTACCCCAAATTTTTATCAAAAGTAGTCTCTGCTTTTCATCTAAATCAGGAGATAGTTCTGCCTGTGTTTCAACCCCAGAGGGTTCAAGGAAAAGGGGCAAATTGAGGAATTTGGATGTTGTGCGCGCCTTGCGCATTTATGTGGACAGAGGAAAGAGTGTCAGGAAGACTGATACTTTGCTAGTTTTGTATGATGTACATTATTATGGTTGGCCTGCTTCTAAGCAGACCGTTGCTAGGTGGTTGCGCTCTGTTATATCATTTTCATATACTAAAGTTGGTAGGCCTGTGCCAGCCAGGATTAATGCGCATACCACCAGATCAGTCGCCACCTCTTGGGCGGTTCGACATGGGGCAACAGCTGAGCAGGTTTGCAGGGCTGCCACTTGGTCATCTGTTCATACTTTTGCCAAATTCGATAGGTTCCATGAGTTCGCGTCGGAGGACGCATCATTCGGGCGAGCAGTGATGAGAACTGCAGACCTGAGCGTACCCACCCAAAGGACCGGCTATGGAACGTCCTAATGTGAAGCTGTGTCACCAGGACCATTGAAAGAGAAAATGGGATTTTTGTAAGAACTTACCGTTCGAATCCCTTTCTCTGATATGGTCCTGGTGACACAGCGATCCCTCCCTTACGCTCAGTAAGTATGCCAGTGTTCATGATGTTTCATGTTATAATTGTTTGAAAAGTTAAATTTAAAATTGTGCATATAATATGTGCAGGCGTTGTACTGAGTTAATGTATTCCAGTGGCTTTGAAAGATTGAACTGAGGAGTCTGAGATGCAGTAGGGGAGCCTACCCTCCAAAAGCTTTAGGATAGGTGCCTGGCTCCTGCGGACCCTCCTACATCCCAATGTGAAGCTGTGTCACCAGGACCATATCAGAGAAAGGGATTCGAACGGTAAGTTCTTACAAAAATCCCTTTTTATATGCCAATGCCCACTGCCACCAATGTTTATATGCCAATGCCCACTGCCACCAATGTTTATTTATATGCCAATGCCCACTGGCACCAATGTTTATTTATATGCTGATGCCCACTGCCACCAATTTTTATATATGTATATGCCCACTGCCCACTAATGTTTATATATGTATATGCCCACTGTATTTATTTAAATGGCGAATATATATATATATATATATATATATATATATATATATATATATATATATATATATATATATATATATATATATATATATATATATATATAGTAATCAAACAAAGACAAACTGCGGCACTCCAGGGTCTTGTAAAAAGTCAAAAGGGCATTTATTCCATAAATGCAAAAAGATCCGAAGTTTCGAGGATCAAGTCCCCGTTTTCAAGGTGTAGGTGATACAGTATGCACGATATACTCTCTCTCTCTGAGGAAGCCGCCGACGCTCACAGCAGGCGGGGAAACGCGTTAGAGACTTATCTCCATTTCTCCTGATTACTGAAGACTCTTGATTCTGCACTGAGGGGACCTGTTATTCATATCTTCAGCCACTGGTGTCACAAACTCCGGATATAGTTGCACTAAATATGGAAATTCAGTTCTAGCAACTGGGAGGCATCAGAGACTGCAATCCACCACAGGTATCCAAAGGTATATACCCATTTTTTACAATATCCTTTTTTTGTCTGGCCAGGCAACTTATATAATTAATTCTGATGCTGATAACACCTTTTGCATGTTGCAATTCTACTAATTTCATCTAAGTAAAACCACATCAGCCTGATTATATGGACTTTCTGGATCTAACCATACAAGTTTTCAACCAACTAATCCACTAACCTGCATTACTAATTAGCAGAGGCACATACTAATTTCGGTTATTGTGCGTTATTTGTGCTACTCAGTTTTTAGATCGCTTATATATATATATATTTTATGTTCATTTTTTAATTTTTTATGTGGATGTACTTTATGTCCTAATTTTATATAGGTTGTGGCCACATACCATATGTACATTTATTACTGTATATAATAAATTCTATTCAATATTAGTGTTTCCCTTTGCGCAGTTTTTTTTTCTTTTTTCTGCCTCCTGAAAATCTCTTGCTCTCTGGGGAAAATAGCTCAGTGTGTATGGGCCTTTACCTAGAACAGTCCAGCCAAGATAGGACTTCAAATGTAGGTGAAAAATATTACTTTGAACAAGAAAAACGAGTTTGTCTAGGTACCTACTACATAAATACATCTGTGTTGGCGCTGTTTCGCTGAGCACGGACTGTTACATATTATTATTAATATTATTTAATAATGTCAACTTAAGTGGACAAGAGGTCGTAAAGGGTTTTGGTATATATATCATCATGGAACACGTGCCAGATTTAGGGGGGTATTCAATCCCCCACCGCTATTTCCGACAGGGGAAATAGCAGCGGGCACCTATTCAATGCTGTCTTTCCCAACAGCATTGAACAGGCATCTTGGCAAAACAAGCCCGACTGCTTTTGCCGAGAACGGACGTGGATTGTCAAGCTCACGGACGGATCTCGCTGATCTGTGGCCACGCCCCCTTTTCGGCACCTTGGCAGGCGGGACAGTGAATCCCTCCTGCCGAGATGCAGTGGAGCGAGTCGAGAATGGGTCCGGGTCACGACTGTCTGGCCAGCCAGACAGTCGTGACCTGGTATGGAATACCGCTCTAAGGATAAGATACAGGGCTGCATCACAGCATTGTATTCTCGTGCAGCCAGGGTTGTAGACGACTGCAAGATTTAATCAAAGATCATTAAAAGAGACATTGGCCCTTATTCAGATCTGATCGCAGTACAAATTTGTTATCAAAATGGGCAAAACCATGTGCACTGCAGGTGGGGCATAAAGAGTTAGATTTGGGTGGGGTGTGTTGAAACTGAAATCTAAATTGCAGTGTAAAAATAATGCTGGCAGTATTTACCCTGCACAGAAACAAAATAACTCACACAAATCTAACTCTCTCTGCGCATGTTTCATCTGCCCCACCTGCAGTGCACATGGTTCTGTCCATTTTGAGAACAGATCTGAATAAGGGCCATTGTTTGTTACGCAGCCATAGGTTTCATACCTTAAGCTAATGGCAAAAGCCAATGACAAAAGTTTTGACTGAGGATTAGGAGTAGATTTACTAAAGCAATGGACTTTCAAAGAAGCTGATTATTGGCGATGTTAAAAAGTAGCAAAACGGTAGTAGGAATATATACTAAACAAGCCAAATTAGCGCATATTTCTATTCTATTGCTGTTTTAAAACTGTTAGTGGCAAGGATCTGCTTGAAGCACAAGTGGGGCAATAGCTGTACATTTTTTATATTTTATTTTAATTATTGTTGCCTCAATGGTAACATTTTTTTAGGTTTCTTAATGCATAACTAACTTAACTAGCTAGTTCCCATCCCGGGAAACTCTGCTACAAACTGCACAGCTAGCCCGCACCTGCTGCAACCTCCTCCTACGATGCATCAGCCGGGCACATGCCGACTAGCAGCCCTGGCACGCCCGCTGGACTATGCCTACCTAGCCCTGTGCCCACACACAGTATTGCAGTGAAGATGACAGCGCAGACCATGCTGCCCGGTTCCACGCATGCTGCCAGGTAACAGCGGAGGGAGCTGGTATATTACTGGTGAATTACCATTTTTGTACCTTTCACAATGGGTTCAATGTGAAAGGTACAAAAACGGTAATTAACCATTAATATACCGATTACAACACACATTAAATAACATCAGGGCCTCTATGAACACACATCACCATTTTCAAACCAAATATCAGAACTTGGCCCTTATTCAGATCTGATCGCAGTACAAATTTGTTCTCAAAGTGGGCAAAACCATGTTCAGGGTAATAAGACCGTACTGCCACTGAGGTCAAATGCCCTTACTATTCCCCCCTCGGGAACCCCTATATGCGTATATCACAGACTGGAGGACCGCACTGCCACTGCGGCTTTTCCTCCTTGAGGTGTTCTTTACTTCCTGCTTACGATTCACAGGATAGTTGTTCAACATTCTGTATGAGTTCCACTGGTCAGGAGACCAAGATCACTATCCTAGAGCAGGGACACTTCCTGTGTCTATTCAAATGGTCACATGATCAAGTTCTTTTGATCATGATTAATTCCAACTATATGCATTCCACAGAGTTTCCTGTTTGCATGCCACTGATCACATGACCAGGTCTCTCACACCCAATCAATGTCTGACCAGCGATTACCATTCATCTTAAATAACAACTAATTCACCATAATTAATAATACACCATATGTGCAAGGTGTAATCACTCGCTGTATACATATTGCACACATTTTTTTTTACGATCCCCATGGCAGCCATAACACTGGGATATCCTCCCTTCTCCTAGTTCAGACAGAATGTTTTTCAGGGACCGCCCACCTTGGGTATAATAGCCTCCTCCTCCCTCTCCTCTGTGTCTTTTCTTTCTGTCTCCGTTAGTTAGACAGTACAGGGTATTTATTTTTGTTTAAACGGGTGCCTCAGAATCAGCCTCAGCTGAAGGGTAGCTGCCCGGGAAGAAGAAGAGCTGAAAGGAGTGTGGACTGGGTCCTGCCATATAGCTAAGTATACCTGCCTAGAACAGCTGCCAGCATGACAGCGCTACTTGGTACCTGTAGTGCGCCGGAGCGCACGCGGGTAGGAGGCGGCAGGAAGCTTTCACTGGCGTGGAGACCGGGCAGGAGCAGGAGCACGGGCGCAGCAGCGTCTGGGGCTTGGCTGTCTTACAGAAGTCAGAGCGGCAAAAGAAGGTATAGGAACGCCGCAGGCAGAAGGGGCGGAAGCACGCCGATGCCGCACTTCCGCCCAGCGTGCTCACAGGTGCACGGGCTAAAATCATCCCCCGGGTACTCGGCTGGATGTGTTGGTTCCACATGGCTATGCTTCAAAGCGGCCAGAGCGGGGAGCGCAGGGTTAAAGCGCGCTATTTAAACCTGTATTGCCAGCAGACTGTCACTCGTGTCAGGAGTCTGCTAAAGCTGGTCAGAGATGGAGTTACCTTCTTCCCCTAAGCCTGATGATGCCCAATTGAGGTAACCCTGGTTTTATGGGCATTAGATTGTTTATTTTAAGAGTAGATAGTAATTATTCTTTTTATTATAGTGTGCCTTCTTCACCTGTGCCTAAAAAGAGGACTGCAAAGAAGAAAGTTGTGTCATGTACTTGCATGACCTGTGATATGCTATTCTCATCCGTGGACAAAGCCACAGTGTGTGGGAAATGCTTGCAAACCCAGTCAAAGATCACTAAACAAGTGGAACAAACGGATGTATTAAAAAACTTGATGGAATGGATGAAGAATTCATTTGTATCCAAGGAAGAGTTTGTACAGAGTCAAAATCCTAAGAGATCCAGAGAGCAAGCAGAGTTAACACAAGAAATAGACGACTATCCAGCTGAAGTCGGGGAAAAAGAGGATTCTGAGGATGAACCTGGGGAAATTGAGGATTCCAGGTCGTTTAATCTAGAGATAGTAGAAAGTTTACTAAAAAAGATCTACAAAGCAATGAACTTTAAAGAGCCAGTGGACACGGAGGAAGATAATCCGTTGTTTCAAGACAAAGCTAAAAAGAACAGGTGTTTCCCAGTACATAAGATGATTAGGGACTTGATAACCAAAGAATGGTCAAACATCGATAAGAGAACAGGAACAAATAATAGATTAGAAAAGATGTACCCATATAAGGATGAGGAGCTCCTCAATTGGTGTTTGGTCCCTAAAGTGGATGGTGCAGTTGCCGAAATTGTGTCCAGAACCACAATCCCAGTAGAAGATGGCGCGACATTTAGGGATCCTATGGACCGAAAGATGGAGAATGCTTTACGCAAAGTGCATGCTACAGCTGCTACATCTCTCAAGGCAAGTGTGGCTACAGCGTCGGTGGTGAGAGCGCTTAGGCTGTGGTCAACTAACTTGCATACTGACATTGAGGAGCGTATTTCAAAACAATACTTGCTTAAAAATGTAGAGATCATGCAAAAGAGCATAGAATATTTATGCGAATCCTCTCTAGACACAGTCTCTTTGGCAGCAAAAGCGATGGCAGCTGGCGTTTCGGCAAGGCGAGCCTTATGGCTGAAACCATGGAGTGCGGACGCAGGGTCTAAGAATAGACTGATCACGCTCCCGTTTGAAGGTACCTACCTGTTCGGTTCTAAGCTGGACAGTATGATCCAGAAACTGTCTGGAGGGAAATCAACCAGGTTACCCCAAGACAAAAGAAATAAATTCCCTATTCCGAATGTCGGCAAACAGGGCTATAGAGAGGCGAAGAGCTACAGGCCGGGGCGGCCGTTCTTCAGAAGAGGCGGCGCCAGTACATCCAGGCAGTCTTTCCGCCAGTCCTTTCGGAGAGGGGGAAGGTCATGACTACCCACTGAAGGTGGGAGCGAGACTATTAAGATTTGCGGAGATCTGGAGAGAGACCATAAGGGACAGGTGGGTCCTGAACATTGTCAACAATGGGTACAGGATAGAGTTTGTAAAAGTGCCCTATTGCAACAGGTTCCTGGTCTCAAAGACTCCGAAAGACATAACACAAAGGAAAGAGCTACTATTGAAGATCCAGCAGTTACTGGAAATAGAAGCCATAGAAACAGTACCAGAAACTCAGAAGAGGAAAGGGTTCTACTCGAACCTGTTTTTAGTGAAAAAGAGCACAGGTGGTTTCAGGACCATCTTGGATCTGAGGGACCTCAACACATGGATAAAGACTCTGAAATTCCGCATGGAATGTGTGAGGTCAATTATGATGGGGTTGAAGAAAGGCGAGTTCTTAGCATCAATAGACTTGCGAGATGCCTACTACCATGTGCCAGTGTGTCTTCAAGACAGAAAATTTCTCCGATTTTCGGTGATGGGAAGTCACTTCCAATTTACATGCATTCCCTTTGGCCTCAAGACATCGCCCAGAGTATTTACGAAGGTGTTGGTGACCCTAATGGCAGAATTGAGGCAGCAGAAGATCCAGATCTGGCCATACCTGGACGACCTTCTGGTGACAGGAGAATCCAAAAGAAGGGTGCAAGAAGACATCGAGACAACGATCAATTTCCTTCAGAGACACGGATGGATAATCAACCTAGAGAAGAGCCAACTGGTCCCATGTCAAAAGATCCAGTTTCTGGGGTTGAGAATAGACACTGGAAAATTCGCGGTGGCATTATCAGTAGAGAGGTGCGTGAAGATCCATCACCTAGCAAAGTCACTGTTTCTGAAGAAGAGATCTCCTTTGTGTCAGGTATTCCAACTACTAGGCATGATGGCATCGTGCATCCAGGTAATACCATGGGCCCAGTGGAGGATGAGAACTCTCCAATGGCAGTTTCTTCACTATTCAAGAGACAGGAGCAGCGAAAAGCAACTTGTGTCCCTGCACGACAAGACAAAAAGGTCACTACTGTGGTGGACAAGGGGTTTGGAGGCAAAGTACACAAAGCTGGAAAACCCGGAGTACCTAATTCTGACAACAGACGCAAGTATGTTGGGCTGGGGTGCTCATCTTCAGTCAAGATCGGTGCAAGGAATCTGGTCGACAGAAGAGAGTCAGAGATCCTCCAATGTGAGGGAGTTGCTAGCGGTCTGGAGATCGATAGAGAGGCTGTCCCATGCCATCCTAGGTTCACACCTAAGAGTCATGTCAGACAACAGGACTGTAGTCTCATACCTAAACCACCAGGGTGGCACAAGAGCAAAGAGGCTGATGATGATCTCAGAGAAGATTCTGACGTGGGCAGAGGCGAATCTTCAGTCAATATCAGCGGTATACATTCCGGGAGCAGAGAATGTACAAGCAGACTTCCTAAGTCGCAGGGAGGTGCTTCCCGGAGAATGGGAGATAAGCAAAGCAACATTCAACTCAATTGTGACAAGATTTGGTCTCCCACAGATAGACCTCATGGCGACGTTTGGCAACAGAAAGGTGAAGAAATTCTGTTCCAAATTCTATCACCCACAAGCCCTAGCTATGGACGCTTTTTCAATAAAATGGAAATTCAGGCTGGGATACGTATTTCCACCTATCCCGATGATAGACAGGGTTCTGAAGAAAGTAGCAGAAGACAGGGTGGAGGTGATTATCATCCTACCGCACTGGCCCAGAAGACCGTGGTTCTCAAAGGTACTCAACATGAGGATACAGGAACCATGGAGCATACCAGTACAGACCGACCTGCTGACGCAAGGACCAATCTGTCATCCAGATCCAGCTATATTTTCCTTAAAGGTATGGAAATTGAGCGGAAGGTGCTGAAGAGGTACAATCTATCCAACCAAGTAGTAGGGATGATGCTGGAGGCCAGGAAGAAGGTCTCATCGTTAGCCTACTATAAAACTTGGCTTAAATTCCTAAGCTGGGGAAGCTTTGAGGAAGAATTCCACGAAATACCGACTTCAAAAGTACTACAGTTTCTGATGGACGGCTTCAAGATGGGCCTAGCGACGGCTACGATTAAGTCACAAATCTCGGCCTTGAGTATCCTGCTAGACCGTAGTCTGGCGGAGGAGAAGATGGTGAAGAGATTCGCTAGAGCCATGAGAAAGATGCGTCCACCGGTAAGATCTCTAGTAGCCCCATGGGATTTGAACCTAGTACTACAAGTTCTGGCAAAACAACCATTCGAACCTTTACCAGAAATTCCGATGAAGTACCTGGTGTGGAAGGTGGTGTTTCTCATTGCGGTAACATCGGCAAGGAGGATTGGGGAACTTCAGGCCTTATGGATTGAAGAACCCTACTTAGTCATCTTCCCAGACAGGGTAGTTTTAAGAACAAACCCGGACTTCCTTCCAAAGGTGATATCATCTTTCCACCTAAACCAGGATATAATATTACCAAGTTTCTTCCCAGACCCAGAGACTGAGGAGCAGAAGACTTTGCATATGCTAGACTTGGTGCGAGCTATTTCCACGTACAAGGAAAGAACGGCCAGCATAAGGAAGACAAACCACTTATTCATCATACCAGAGGGTCCAAGGAAGGGCTTGTGTCCAGCCAAGCAGACCATCTCCAGATGGGTCAGAGAAGTGATAGTCTACGCCTATCAACAGGAAGATAAAGTAATACCTTCTATCATAAAGGCACACTCTACCAGGGCAATCTCAACGTCATGGGCTAAGAAGGCCAAAGCGTCGGTGAAGGACATTTGCCTTGCGGCAACATGGTCATCGCCCCATACGTTCTCAAAGCATTATGCCCTGGATATAACAACTGCCCACTTTGGGAACCATGTGTTAAATGAAGCTCTATCAGTGAAAACTAACTGAATAGAGTAATAAATTTTACGTGCATATATCATGGTCTCCCTCCCTTTTGTGATAGCTTGGGTATGTCCCAGTGTTATGGCTGCCATGGGGATCGTAAAAGAAAAGTGCGAATTATAACTCACCGATAATTCCTTTTCTTGTTAGAGATCCCATGGCAGCCATCTAGATCCCTCCCAGATATATGTGTTTTTCAGAAACCGATGAGACGGAGACAAACGAAAGACACAGAGGAGAGGGAGGAGGAGGCTATTATACCCAAGGTGGGCGGTCCCTGAAAAACATTCTGTCTGAACTAGGAGAAGGGAGGATATCCCAGTGTTATGGCTGCCATGGGATCTCTAACAAGAAAAGGAATTATCGGTGAGTTATAATTCGCACTTTTAAGCACAAAAAAAATTACACAAAAATACATGAAAAAGACAAATACAAAAGATGGTTATTAACATCTATGCATTGAGTCCTTGATAAAGGACACCACAAATACAAATCTCACATCCTAAAAGTATTAATATATCTTTATTTTATTAACTATATATACATTTTTTTTTAAAAAAAACTTTGTCCCACACTTTTACCTATTTACTCAAATGAATTATCACTTTATAGACAACATTTCAGCTGGTTATTTTCATTTAATCCTTTTGGGTTGATGGTATCTAATAGGAATATCCACCTTGCTTCTTTTCTAAAAGTATCCTCGCTCTATCACCACCATGTTGTGGTACAGGAACCACATCGATTATCATACACTTCAGTGTTGATAAAGGGTGTGATTTTTCAGAGTGTCTCGCTGCTGGTTTGTCAGACTTTGTCATCTTCTGAAGAAACCGTCACACAGCTAGGACTGAGAAACGCGTCAAGAGTACTCTCTCCCCGCCAGGCTACCATTTGCCACTGTGGTCGGACCTTGCCAACCTGTGATTGTTCTGATCAAAGGCACTTCTTCCAAAAGTGTCCGTGGATACGGGACTTACATTGCGCAAGTGGAGCACGGTGAATGCCGACAATTACCCGACAGGAGCGGAGGTAGCTATACCTACTACCATTGTGTGTCCATATTCCCTGCAGCGTCTGCCCCCAGCTGGGTTGTGCGGTCGGCTCCCTGAGCTGGTCTCGATACTGCGGTCAGGTTTTAGAAACAAGAGACTTCATACACACTAAAGTGTTGCTCTATAGCTCTGTCGGACTGCTCATATACTTAGCATTTGGATATGTCTGCCATATTAAGTAAGACCAAAAGATCACAGGTGCCTTTCCAATTTGTGTCCTCTAAGATTGCCCGTAATTATCTCCTCATGTGTAGCCCTAAAGTGGCAGCCAAAACTGTCTCCCTCTATTAAAAACCGGCTGATTGGACAGTTTGCATTCTACTAAAAATTGGAAACATCATATATATGTGGACTGGAGACTTTTTGAATTTCCATCATAAAGCAGCTGTCTATTGGAGCACATCATCTTAGAGTATATTGCAATTTACCAACTGGCAGGAATTGGTTAAGTGTCACTGGCCTTCTGATATTCATTGCTATTAATTGGATGTTTTAGGATTATTACATGTTTGTATTTGTGTATACTTATTTTTGTGTATATTTTTTATGTGCTATTGCGTGCAATATATTATAATTAAATACAATACTTTTTAAAGCTTTAGTGTTTCCTGCCCTCTCTAATTCTTATGTTTTGTGTACAGTTGTAGCTATTTAAGGACCACAGAGAGCCTTATTGAGAGCAGCAAGAAACACTTATTCCGAATTGCAGGTTGTAGGTATTGATTATATATCTGTTGTTATTTTTCTGTGCGCCCGATTATCCAGCCCTTTCTTCTTTCCTTCCCTGTTTGTCCCAATGCCGTGTGTTTAAATTATCACACGTGTCTTTTGGGGTTGACTGGGTGGTGAGACCAAGAGGCTGGACTACTGTTTCGGTTTGTCAGACTGGCCTGTTTAATAATTTTTTATTAATTTTTGCAAAATACAAATAATAACCCATAACCAAATGGGCAGACACTACAGCATACATATGACATTGAGCGAGAGGATATATCATACATCAGTAGGCAGATTATTCAATACGTGTTCGTAGCAGGATGTAAAGGGCATTGGCTGCTTATACTGTATAGAGAAAGTAAAGTTTTCCATATCGCATCAGGTAGAAATGTCAAAAAACAGATAAAATAAATATACTGTAGCGTCCACAACCCATAGCCCACACACACAAAAAATATATATATATATATATATTATATAAATACAAGTAGGTCCTTAGTGAAGGAACCAACCCTTAAACCCCAAGCCAAAGCAACCCACCCCCCTAACGACCAAACCAACCCTCCCTCAAAACCTCCCACCCTGTACTACCCAACCCCAACTGATGTGTATTTATTAGCCCTCCCCCCCCCCCCTCGCCAACAGAATATTATATCGGATGAATAATCAGGGCAAAAGAAGAAGGATCTTAAGCTAGGATAGAGGAATGCCAGCACATACATAGGAGACATTTAAATTAACATATAATATCCACGGGTGTAGCAGTCATATGGTTCCTGCGGCAACAATGAGATAAAGACAGGATATATGTATAACAATGTTCTATTGGAAAAGTAATAGAATAGAATAAAACATGAAGTGGGCACCCCAGGGTATTATATCGCAGGGTCTAGTCCGGACAGTTCTCGGTGCCATGAATGGGCCGTGGAATAATAGAGGACCCATATCTCATCCCTTGGGGAATCGCAGGATTACCTCGAGAATAGTCAGTTATCAAAGTGAAGTACCGTAAAGTTGCCAACAGGAAAGGAATGAGAAGTTTTTGGTAAGACATAGTTAGGTCAATACGGATTTTCATATGGTACCACATGCCCTCAAAGCCATCGGGATCCAACTTCGAGGATATCTCCAGGATGTGCGTAAACAAAGGAGTCATAGGGGTTGCATATGCAGAATCTTGATGCAGAATTTCTTCAGCTATATGAGGATATTTTTCTGGGACATGAGAGATGGAATGGGTTAACTTCCGAACATCATCAAGTCTGTCAGCCGAGGCAGATATAGCCTGGAGGATTTGTTGTAGATAGGCTTCCATAACTGCGCCAATAGTATACGCAGCCAATTTATCAGTTTAAAGGTGGACAAGTAGAGTCTTGGTATATCACAGTATGGTGGTGGCTAGCACACCACCTAACATTGAAAGGATACTGACAGTAGCAGGGTATCTGACTGTAGTTGCTCCCAGGCAAAGGCAGATGGTGCGCAGTAAAGACTGTACTATCCCCGCAGGCTCCAGAAAGCATACACCGTTCGTACCTGCTGAGCCCAACACAGGGGCAGGTCTATGTAGTTGCCGCCGCCCAGGAGACAAGCAGGCGAGGCAGCGCCGTTCACTCCGTGCGGCCAAGGGGCCCGCCTCCGTGAAGACAGTCACCGCTTTTTCCGCTACTCCTCGGAGTGCTTCCAGGCACCCCTCACCTGCCGAACCACCCGGGCAGAGGCAAACACGCCGCCGGATTTCGGAGACCGCAAGTCTGAGGACTCCTCCGTTCAGCCAGGCAGCTGGGGGATCCAAAATGGCGCTCGCAGCTGGGGAGGAATCACGAGGCACAACAGGCCGAGTCGGTCAGCCAGCACTCCCCGAGCAGACCAGGATAGTCACGGGCAGCCCAAGAGATCCAGGAGCAGCTATGAAGACATCTGAGGTGCATACAAAGCTTCCGCAGGTCCGGGGACAGGATTTTATACAGGATAGTTGCGGAGCTCACAGTCCCCACACCATGTCTGTCTTTTGGTTTTCTTGAAAATTGGGAGTCCGTCTCATTAGGTGATCCCTCAATGTTTGACCCCTTCTGTATGACCGTAAATTTTTTTGTGCTTTAATTTAAGTATAGGGTCTGTAGCCACAATCCCCCAATGCTTATATAGGCTTTTCCTAAAGGCTTGTGCTGCAGCCTTTAGGAAAAGCCTATATAAAAAAAAGCCCCCCCCCCCCCCCCCAAAACCACATTTTTTGTACACTTCTATTTGTGTCTCAATGAGTTCATTCTTAATACTCTGAGACATTGTGAAGTTGAGAGACCATCTTTTAGATTCTTTGGATGGAAACTTGTGTAGAACAGCAAAGAGTTTCTATCAGTCTCCTACTTGAAGAGAGTAGTACTAATGTTCAACCCTTTTCGGAATTCTGTCACATCCAAAAAAGTCTATCGTTGATTCATGCACTTTGTGTGTAAATCTTATCAGTTTATCCAGATGACTTAATTTGTCCTACATAGCTTCAAAGGACTCCTTCGTATCTCCCCACATCAGAAACACATCATCAATCAAGCGGAAATAATTAATTATATTTTTTACCATATTTCTGTAAAATGTGTGTTTTTTCATACTCTGCCATGAAAATATTAGCGCAAACAGAGGTCAGTCTCCCGTTTCTCCATAAAATAATTCATGTCTTACTGGAAGTGATTGTGGGTTAACCCCAATTCAATAAGATCACATATACATTCTATTGGTGGTTCCTCAAAATGTTGTTTTAATAACCTGTCTCACTGCCTTAATCCCATCCTTGTGCAGGATGACAGTATACAAGGATGAGACATCCATTGTGGCGAACATTACATCGTCACACTTCACTCATTTTTTATAAAAAGTCTTGTGTATCCAAATATAGCTTGGGTTCATTATCCCTATTTGGCTGCAAGATCTTATCCACAAAGCACACAATAGGTTAGAGGACCGACCCCCTGGCAGAAATGATCGCATTCGATTTCTAGTGATTTTTAGTAACACTAGCAGGTGAGCGGCAGCGGTTGGCAATGATGCGGGAGCACGTATCAATGCTCTCTCATCGCTGGTCCAAGCTGAAAGCAACTCAAACGGTTAAAGTGAGCTGCTCGACAGGTTGTGTATGGGCATTTAGTCAAATTATTCATGGTTTCATATTTTTTGGGGGGAATAGGAATTATTGCATTGATATCACAGTTATCACAAGTGAATGAAGTCTCTTTCTTTCAGACTTTTATGCCAACATTTCCTAATCTGTTGTTCCTGATAAAACCTCATCAAATTATATTCTATTTGTCAGTGTAGTGCCAACAAATTGTATTATGACCATATCTCTCTTAAATCCACTTTCATTTACCACAGTCTTGCACAGTATTTTTATAAATGACAAACTCCAATATGAGACATTGACTGGTTAACAAAGGTTAAAACTATTGTAAACAGAAAATGACAATATGCTTTGCATCCTTAATTAAGAAAAGCTGTAAAAAATACTGCAACTATAAATTTAATGGAACATTTATTAAACTACTAATATTTAAACCATGCATCATAAAGAGACATAACTAGTTCTAAAGTTTTCGACTCATAAAATATTTCCAACACAGCCTTCATTTTTCATACTGTCTTCCACCTATATTTAGTTTTTCTAAATTGCTGATGCAAAAGGAAATCAGTGTAATATTTTGCTTAGCAACTCTTTAACAGAACTGGAGATTGCTGTGCAATCACATTAGACACCGTATAATGAGGCTGCACTCTAAATAAAAATGCCTGCAAAAATTAAGCACTACGGTAGTACACTATTTTCAGATTAGATTGAACTTTCTTATTTAAAATTAAGTTGTTTAAGCATGAAATATGTAATGTTATGTAAATCTAGTTCCTAAAAGCAGTGTAACTGTCATATAACAATTTAAATTTGGTAGTCTACATCATTACAAACCAATCCAAGATTACTTCGGATCATAAGATGAGTTGGTAGCTGCTAATATACATTTTAATGAATTCTCCTGTGAGATCAGTGATATAAAAACAATAAGGATAAGTAGTCTTTAATCTGCTGAAACTGGCAAATGCAAGAAAAACAAACAGTTGGGTAATAAAATATGAAGAATAGGGTACAAACTAAACAGATTCATGACATAGTGAAAAACTTTACACTAGGTAAAAAAACAACTAAATTGCTTCTAAGCTTAAGCTAATGGGTATAATGCTTGACAATTCAGTCATTTGGCAGTATATTATGGCAAAGCTTGTTTAAGTCAACTAGTGATATTCTACTTGTGAGAAGTATTCTAATTTCTATACAATCTGGATTCAGGTGTAACAGTCATTTATCAAATGTTAAAACCAGTAAAAAGTAGAAGAAAAAAACATGTAGTGTAGGAACACACCTGTAACTAGTAATGTACAGTACTGGCTTCTTCATTAAACTTCTATTTAATAAACATTATTCTTTAATCTTTATCAGCCACTTGGTGGACAATATTCTAGAGATCTGAATGGACTAAGGCCCTTATTCTGGTTCACTCGCAAAGGCAAATGTCTTCTCAAATGGACAAAACCATGTGCACTGCAGGTGGGGCAGATGTAACTTGTGCAGAGAGAATTAGATTTGGGTGGGGCAAAGCTTCAAAATTACATCTATATTGCAGTGTAAAAATAAAGCTCAAAAACGATACAAATGTATCGGGCGCAATTTAGCAGAGAAAAATGTATACAGTTGTGCTCATAGGTTTACATACCCTAGCAGAATTTGAGATTTCTCTGGCCATTTGTCAGAGAATATGAATGACAACTCACAAACTTTTCTTTCACTCATGGTTAGTGGCTGTGTGAAGCTACTTATTGTCAAACAATTGTGTTTATTCTTTAAATCCAAATGACAACAGAAACTACCCAAATGACCCTGATCAAATGTTTACATACCCCAGTCCTTAGGAGTGTATTGCCCCCTTTAACATCAATGACAGCTTGAAGTATTTTGTGGTAGTTGTGGATGAGGCTCTTTATTTTCTCTTCTCAGATGGTAAAGCTGCCCATTCCTCTTGTCAAAAACCCTCCAGTTCCTGTAAATTCTTGGGCTGTCTTGCATGAACTGCACATTTGAGATCTCCCCCAGAGTGGCTCAACGATACTGAGGTCAGGAGACTGAGATGGCCACTACAGAACCTTCAGTTTATTCTGCTGTAGCCAATGATCGGTTGACTTGGCCTTGTGTTTTGGATCATTGTCATGTTGAAACATCCAAGTACAGTACGTCCCATGCGCAGCTTTCAGGTGCAAATTTTCCTCATTTTCCACCATGTTTACAGTGCCTTTGTAGCTCACACATCCCCAAAACCTCAGCGATCCACCTCCGTGTTTTACAGTAGGAATGAGGCTTGTCTCTGTGCTGTTTTATTGTCTCTGTGCTTTATCATTTGCATAGTAATGGCTTTCTTCTGGCGACTCGACTATGCAGACCATTTTTCTTCAAATGCCTCCTTATTGTGCATCCTGAACCACACCACTTTTTTTCAGAGAGTCCTGTATTTCAGCTGACGTTATTTGTGGATTTTTCTTTGGATCCCGAACAATTTTTCTGGCAGTTGTACCTGAAATGTTTGTTGGTCTACCTGACCATGATTTGGTTTCCACAGAATCCCTAATTTTCCACTTCTTAATTAGAGTTTGAACACTGATGATTGACACTCTCAATTGCTTGGATATCTTTGTATAGCCCTTTCCTGTTTTATACAGTTCAAGTACCTTTTCCTGCAGATCCATTGACAATTCTTGTGCTTTCCCCATGACTCAGAATCCAGACATGTCTTTGCAGCACTGAATGAAATATGCAAGGGTCTTTCAAGAGACCAGAAACTCTCTGAGCTTTTTATACACACTCACTGATTACAAGCAAACAGATCACAGGTGAGGATGGTTACCTTTAGTAGCCATTCAATCCCATTTGTGTCAACTTGGCCAAAATCTATAGGGTATGTAAACTTTTGATCAGGGTTATTTCGGTAGTTTCTGTTGACATTATGACTTAAAAAGAGTAAACACAGTTGTTTGACAATAAATTGCTTCACCCAACCAACCACTAACCATGAGTGAAAGAAAAGTTTGTGAGATATTATTCATATTCTCTGACAAATGGCCAGAAAATCACAAATTCTGCTAGGGTATGTAAACTTAACACAGCTGTTTATGTAGATTATATATACACAGCTACAGTATATTTTTAAATTAATGCTATGCTGCTCCCAAAAAGTTGCTGGAATTCTATAGGTAAATACAAAGGTAATTGAGAGAGGGAATTGTAATGATCAAATATTTACTTATAAAAAAAAAAATCAGAAAACATAAGTTAATAAACACATAAATCTTACAGTTTGTACAATAAAAAAATTCACTTGAAATTAAATCTAAAATAAAATAAAACCACATTGGTAATGTCCAGTACTAACCTATACAACGGAGAAACGTGTCAAGACTGGGAGTTCTATGTCCGACACCAAGTGGTTCCTCCCAGTCCAGTCCAGTCCTCCCTGCGCTACATCTCTGCCGCACATCTCTGCCTATAAAAATAAAGCAGCTAGTATTTTCCCTGCACAGAAGCAAAATCTAATTATCTGCCCCACCTGCAGTGCACATGATTTTGTCCGTTTGAGGATGACTTTGCCTTTGCGAGTGAACCAGAATAAGAACCTAACTGTATATTATTTATTACTGCACAAAGAAAATTAAATTCTAAGGTTATAGTGGGACAAGTTTATAAGTCAGAGTTTATTCAATTCCCTGCTTAGTTAAACCAGAATAATTAGCTGTATTGCAGTCCCTGCTGAACACAATAGGTACACACTGTACATTCGATAATTTACGGCCATTACAAAGTACCTCTTTATCTCTGTGCATTGTAGAAGATTAGCATTTCTTATTTCTAATCCATTTGCCAGTTGAGAAAAATAGTTGATTTTAGTGAAGTGTACCAAGCTATAAACCATTGTGTGAAAGGTCACAATGCATTTTGTAAGTACTGCAGTACTATTGCCTACATCAGTGTTTTTCAACCACTGTGCCATGGCACACTAGTGTGCCTTGAGCTGTTCTCAAGTGTGCCCCCAGATCAGTTTACATCCACCACCAGTTCAACTGTTATTTACTGGTCTCTTCTTTTCATGTAAAGGGCCAATGTATTTTATTTTTATTACATGTGGGGACCAGTGTGATTGTTTTTTTATATGGGGGCCATAAGGTTTTTTTTGTCCTGTAGGGGCCAATGTGTTTTGCCCTGTGGGGATCTCATGGTGTGCCGTGGCAATTTTCAAATCTTATTTAGTGTGCCGCAAGGTAAAAAGGTTGAAAATCACTGGCCTACATCCTAGAAAGAACTTGTTTCATTAAACTGCTGCAGACTGCATGGCTAGGTTTGTGGCACACAGCTCTCCAATGTCAATTCATAAGCAATTTGTGTTACTTTAGTTTAATACTACAAACATAAATCACTTAAGCTGGGTACACACGGATAGATTTGAAGCCCAATGTGGGCGTTCCCGATCGATGGTAACGACCAATCGTTCAAATCGTTCTGTGCATCATTAACGATGCGCATACCCACGAATCGTGCATGCAGGAAGATCATAGACAAATCTTTTGTCAAGTGTATCCAATCGTTCCGTGTGTACGCACGATGAACAATTTGATACACTCGTTAACGATGTCGGAACGCTTCCGATATCATTCCGTGTGTACCCACCTTTAGTGTATTAATGAGGCTGTGGAATGGAGTTGCATGCTTTCATCATAGATGGAAATATATTGCAAATGAGCAAGATATCCCTGACATAGGGGATGATTCTGGTTCTCACAGGACCGCAGCCTTGCAAGTAAACCAGAATAACCTCCATAGTCACATATGTTTAAGTATATGTAATATTGCTTGGAAATGGCTGAATGTCACAGAACACCAGACGTGCCTATAGTTATAGAAGAAGCGCGGGGTGCTTATTACAATAAAGATCAATGTTTTATATAAAACCAATTTATTAAAAAAGTGCATAGAAAAAAAACCACATAAATATACAATGACAATGAATAATTAATGAGAACAACAAAAAAAACATCCTGAAATAAATCATATAAAATAGAATGAGAGCAGATATCTGATATGTGGACCACTCAGGGGTCAAGGGTTAATATTGAATATCTATCGTTTCGATGATAGCAAATATGCTTATGTTGGAAATTCAGTGATTGGATACAGAGAATAGCCTTAAATTATCAATTTGTTTAAGGTGTGATCGCAATTATTCTTTAAATAAAATGTCCATCAGCAGTAATGTCCAGCATAAGTACAAAAGTTATTCATGGATATCCAACTTATACACCATAAATGGTTAATGCAGTTACCACCGTATATGAATAAGAATGACACCAATTGCCAGCACCAGAAGCTTTCTCAATAATTCTCTGTTATTCCCTACTTGCAATGAGGCTCACACAGCCTGGCGGGGTAGAGGTGCTCCTTACAACAAAAAGTGGAGTAATAAGACTAAAGACAGAAAGTGGGCATCTTCTTGAGGGGACAATGTAATAGCAAATCATATTAAATAGTTATTTCTGCTCAGTATTCACTGCTGAAAGAGGAGGGGAAGGGGCCACAGTTAAGTTGCAAGTATAGTCAGAAAAATGAGGGAGAAACAAGTACATTTACAGAGAAGAAAGTCCTTACAGAACTCAAAACTTAAAATGGATAAATCAATGGGGCCAGAAACGAAACATCCAAGGATACTAAAAGAGCTTAAAGGGGAGTTGGAAAAACTTAACAGAATTATTCAAACAAACACTAGCTACTGGAGAAATCCCAGAGGACTGGAAAACAGCAAATGTAGTCCCACTGCACAAAAGTGGAAGCAAGAAGGAGGTAAGCAACTATCGCCCGGTGAGCCTTACATCAGTAGTAGGGAAATTGATGAAAACACTCTTAAACAAGGAGTTGAATATCATAAATCCAGCAATTTACTGGATCCGAAACAGCATGGTTTACTGAGGGAAGATCATGTCAAACAAATTGTATTGACTTTTCTGAATGGGTGACTAAAGTAATAGATCAAGGTGGGGCTGTAGATGTAGCTTATCTAGACATTAGTAAGGCTTTTGGCACTGTCCCACATTGCAGACTGTTAAATAAATTTGAAAGCTTGGGATTGGATACTAAGATGGTTAAATGGATAAGATCTTGGTTGCAGGACAAAACAGAGTTGTAGTAAACGGAGTACAGTCAAAGGAGGCAAAGGTTACAAGTGGAATACCCTAGGGATCTGTACTTGAACCAGTGCTTTTTAATATCTTTATTGGTGATATTGCAAATGGAATTGAGGGTAAAATGTGCCTTTTTGCAGATGATACAAAGGTATGCAACAGGGTAGATACACCAGGAGGGGTAAAACAAATGATTGATGATCTAGGTAGATTAGAGGAATGGTCAAGAGCATGGCAACCAGAGGCGTAACTAGAACATTCAGGGCCCCATAGCAAAAAAATTAAAGGCCCCGCCCCATTACAATGCCCCTAGGGGTGGCAGAAAGAGAGAGGATTTCATGGAAAAAGAAGGAGAGTAAGAGAGAGATGGGGTGGTGTGAGAAAGGGATGGAGAGCGAGGGTATCAAAGAGAGAGGGAGGGATGTGAGGAGTGAGAGAGTGCACAAAGGAGGGAGAGAGAAAGAGAGTGGAGCAAGAGAGTGTATCAGGCAGAGAGAAGGAGAAAGAGACAGAGTCGAGGAGGGAGAGAGATAGAGATGGGCAGAAAGAGAGACGGCATCAGGGAGGGAGAGTCGGGGAGAGATAGAATCAGTCGGGGCAGGCATAGACGGTCCAACAGCACGGCATGGAGACATAGATGGACAGACATGCAAACAGATGGACAGATGGGGTCTCACATTACATACATATACTGCCTTCCTCATACATACAAACACTGCCTCCCTCATAAATACTGTACAAACATACATTCACTGCCTCCCTCATACATACATACATACATACATACATACATACATACATACATACATACATACATAGTCTCCTTCATACATACATACATACATACATACATGCATCCATACACTGTCTCCTTCAGACATACATACATACACTGCCTCCCTCATAAATACTGTACAAACATACCTTCACTGCCTCATACATACATACATACATACATACACTGTCTCCCCATACATACATACATACACTGTCATTCATACATACATACATACATACATACATACACTGCCTCCCTCATAAATACTGTACAAACATACATTCACTGCTTTCTACATACATACATACATACATACATTGTCTTTCTCATACATACATACATACATACATACACTGTCTTTCTCATACATACATACATACACTGTCTTTCTCATACATACATACATACATACACTGTCTTTCTCATACATACATACATACATACATACATACATACATGCACTGTCTCCCTTATACATACACTTCTCATAAATACATATATACACTAGGGAGTAGCATACATGAGGCCCACCAAGAGGCTCCATTATTGGCAGTAACCACACTCCCTCTCTCCCCTAAGAGGCTCCTTGGCTGACAGTACCCCTCCCCCGCCACCACCTTTAGGCAAACCTACCGATCCCACTGCTCGGCGATGCTAGGCAGGGGCGGGCTGGGCCGGGGGGCAGGGTGCCATATGCCCCCCGGGCCGGTATCTACCTGCTGGGGCTGGGCCGGCTGCCGCTGTGTCCAATGCATCTTGCCGTCGCCGCCTCCGGGTCCACCCGCATTCAGCCTTCTGTAAGGCGACCCTCCAAAAATGGCCGCCGACTTGGAGGAGACAGACACTAGAGGTCTTACCATACCTCTAGTGTCTGTCAGTGCTGCCAGCACTACCCGGAGGTGCGGTTTCGGGTAGCGCTGGCGCGCTGATTAAGGAGGAACCCCTAGCCACAGAGGCGGCTATCATTTCTGTGTGCTTTTTTTTTTTTTTACTATTAAAGTTCAGCGGCGCCACCCCCCCTAAAACCGACGGCTGCCCCCAACCCCTCCCGCCTGCCTGCCCGCTCTCCCAGCCCAGTTACAGCCGTCACAACCGCCGTCGCAGTGCGGGCTGTGACGGCTGACTTCTGACCTGTCTGTAATGGTACAGCCTGCACAGGCTGCAGGATGGTGAACAAATCCAGCTGACAGACGCCCGCCGCAGCTAACCTCCTCCTGCCCAGCTCCCACAATGTGGCTACCAGAAGGGACCACGACCAGCAAATATAAAGAAGGTAATGTGTTATATGAAGAAAGGGGGCAAGGAGGGTGTTATGGGATGTGTATAGGAATGTTAGGGACTGTCAGTGGCTATCAGAATGTGTCTGTGGCCAGGGTAGAGTGTTATTATGGGGTGTATATTGGGGGACAGGAACTGAAGTGCATGATGTGTTGGTATATAGAGTGTTTGTAGGAGATGGGGGGGGGGTAGGGTATGTTGGGGCTAGAGGGGTATGGGGTGCATGTGGGAAGACATGGGCAGTAGTAGTGTGTGGGTGGTCAGGGGGAGTAGTGTAAGGGTATAGGAGTATGGTGATAGCTGTTAGGGGGTGTATGTGTGCTGTGCAGCGGTGACATGGGGTGAAGTGCAGGGGTAACGGGCATAGAGGTGCAGTGGGATGGAGAGGTTCAGTGGTGACAGAGGCAGGGCCGGCGCAAGGGTTATAGACACCCCAGGCAAAGCTGCAGAATACCGCCCCTGCTCCCCCAAATACCCTCTTCCCAGTACCCCACATATTAATTTATTTAAAGAAACTGCTAATAAATAAATAAAAAATATACAGAGAGGGTCTGTTAAGCTGTTGGAAGATGAAATATGCTATGCAACAGGCCTGCCCCCCTTTGTATGTGCCCCAGCCTGACCCACTTCATTGTACCTCCCCAAGTCTGACACCCCCCTTTTACTGTATGTCCCCCACATCCATTCACTGCCTCTCATACAGTATATACACATTCATACATCCATCCACTGCCTCCATACATATATATATATACATTCATACACTACCTTTCTCATATATACATATACTGCATCTGTCATATGTACATAAACTGCCTGGCAATTAGCATGTAACCCATGACAACGAGCAATATACCTATAAATTATGTTTAATGGGTGTTGGCTTTCTGTGTGATGGGCATTACGGTGTGCAGCATTATGTGTAATGGGTATTACGGTGTTGGCATCATGTGTAATGAGCATTACGGTGTTGGCATTATGTGTAATTATGTGTAATGGGCATTACGCTGTTGGCATTATGTGCAATGGGCATTACGGTGTGCGGCAATATGTGTGATGGGCATTACGGTGTTGGCATCATGTGTAATGAGCATTACGGTGTGACATGGCGATGGTGGTGGGCCGCTTGCTTGTGTTGCCCCCCAGGCTGAAAGTTGCCAGCCAGCCCCTGATGCTAGGGGAGCTCGGTGCTGATCAGGATGCTCGGGGATGCTTTTGGTAGGGCCGCACACTCCTGTTAACTCATTGCAGGTGGGAGGAGCGGCTAAGCAGCCAGCGCCGGGGATGTGAGCATAAGTTCCTGTCGCTGATGCGGCCGACTCTGCCGGCGGAGAGATGGGGATTGGAGCCGGGAACCCTGCCTCTCTCTAGTACTGTTAAGGCACGGCTCCGCTTGGTGCAGGGGGTTCCTTGCTGTGCCCATGCCCCCCCCCCCCCAAATGACAGGGTGGCCGGGCCCCATAGCAAGTGCACCCCCTGCACCCTCTATCGTTACACCACTGATGGCAATTCCAGTTTAATGACAAAACATGCAAAATCATGCACTTGGGTCTTAAAAATCCAAAGTATAAATGGCAGTAAATTGAAAACTACTGAGGAAGAGAGGGATCTAGGTGTCACTATTTCAGGGGACTTAAAGGCAGTTAGGCAATGTAACAAAGCAATGAAGAAGGCAAGTCAGATGCTTGGTTGCATAGGGAGATGTATCAGCAGTAGGAAGAAAGAAGTAATAATTCCACTGTATAGGTCATTGGTACGACCTCATCTAGAGTATTGTGTTCAGTTCTGGAGGCCATATCTCCAGAAGGATATAAATACATTAGAGACTGTACAAAGAAGGGCAAATAAAATGATGCATGGCCTATAATACAATATTTACCCGGAAAGGCTAAAAGATCTTAATATGTATAGTTTAGAGCAGAGAAGGGAAAGGGGGGACCTGATAGCAACTTTCAAATATATCAAGGGCTTTAACAAGGTACAGCATGTGTGGGGACAGTATCTTTCATTACATGAAGTAACGCCAATGTAGGGTCAGGAGAGAGGGAGATATGCATTATCTTCTGAATCAGGGAGAACACCTCTATCCAATAATTTTATATAGCAGGACATGACCAGAAAATATGGAACAAATTACCCACCTCCCCACATTGTCTCCAACACATTGTAAAACATGAGGGCCAAAAAGTGTGCAGTCGATCTGGTGTCAAATATAACCTATATAAAACAATGTAACTACAGTGAAAATTGTGTTCATATAAAACCTCACATTACCAAAGATGTATAGGGATATCCTGCCATCAAATAATACATTAGATTCCGATGTGAATGTAATATTTAAAATAAGAAGTGAAATCACATTTCCCTTAGGTCAGTCATGCAAAAAAAAAAAAGACCTGTGATGTCGTAATGGGCCTCGAACCACAAACAGCCAGCCCTGGCAAATTAGGTAGGGTTTGTGAGATCATAGTGATGTCTTAATGGGGACTGCCTAGATCAGGGCTGTACTGATTCTGTCTCACTCAATCACCTCACAGGACTCGGGCAGTGTCTGTGTGATACAGTACACAGGATATGCCGCTGGTATTTACCATCACACACAGTATCTTTCCGGCAAGGACCAGCGGTGTCCCCTCCTCCACTGTATCCTCTGCTGTGTTGCCGGCAGCCTAATGCTGCTGGCAATGGGTTACTGACTAATGCACATACACAGTGGCGTAAGTTCGTCCCAGTTGCCCGGAGGCAAGATAAATATTGGTGCCCCCCCCCACACACACACACACACACACTGCACCTTACATACAGTAAATATGTATGTAGGTATGTATGTATGTTATGTATATTATGTTTAAAAATAAAGAAACTGACTTATATGGTCCTGTTGGAAGGGGGAGTCAGCCACAGAAGTGATATCAATGGCTTTCAATTAACTGATTCAAACTTGCAGGAAAGGAGAGGTGCCCCCTTGGGAGCAGGAGCCCGGCGGCAGATGACTCCATTGCCTCCCAGAGTTCTGCCTCTGCACATACATGATGGCTGTATGTGTATAGAGTTCAGACCCGGTGTGGACATAGGAAACAGAGTTAGAGCTGTCCTATATGTATCATTGCAGCCCCAACCCCTTATAGCACCAGAGACGAGTCCTAAAGGGGTTTTGGCTGTTTCTTACATGGAGTCCTAATTCCAATGCTAGGGTTCTCTCTCCCCCTCTTTCTCTCTTGCTCCCTCTCTTTTCTCTCTCTCCTACCCACTTCCAAATATCTATCTATTTCATTTTCCCTCTCTCAGTGTGGACATGTGCGTGCCCCCCCCCCCCCCCCCCCACTCCTCTTCATGAGTCATGTGGCTTCCACCATCTTGTTCCTCTTATAGGACAAGTGTGTAAGAGTTCTGGAACAATCTTGTACATATTTTTATATATATATATATTTTTTTTAATAAAAGTTCAAATTAAATTTTTTAATAGATTTTGTGTGAATTTGTCTTTATTTATATTAATAAATGCTCCCAAAGGTCAGGAGTTCGCAGTGGGGGCTGGTGGGTAAGTGAGAGCAGAGGTGGTAATGGAAAGTAAAACAGGGATGGGAAGGCTGAGAGGATGAAGGGTCAGCTCAGATAGAGTGTAGGGACAGGTGTGATATCTGCAGGTTTACACCCTGATCACTGCGATGACCATACAAATGGGAGGGGCGTATGGAGTAGGCTTACACCCTGATCACTGAGGTGACAATACAAATGGGTGCGGCTTACAGTATGTCAGAGGAATCAATGCCTCTGAATCAATGCCTCTGATTAATATGTGCTCACGGTTTGGTAGGGAAACATTATAGGTACTTGTTTCCTAGCACGGCGTCCATCGCATACCGTACTTAGTGGTGTGCGATGCGATGCAATTTTCCCGTTAAATTAACAGGAGTGCTTGTACAATTAAATATCGCATAGCATTGCATGCCAGCAAATGGCATGCGATGCAATGCAATTTTTAATTGTACAAGCACCCTGATGGGTGCTTACAATGTTAACTGCACCCCCATTGTCAACACCACCCCCACTATCAACGCCAACCCGAAGTGAGGCGAGCGGCGACGGTACGCGTCCTCCGACCTTTTCAAACCCCCATTATCCACGTCGGCGTGGAGTTTCGAGCCCGAAGCGTGGCAAGAGGATGCGGAATACGAGCCCAAAGCGTGGCGAGCGCAGCGAGAATACATGTAAAGTAATACGTGTCGGACACTATCTAAAATGAACTGCACGCCGACGTGGACAGTGGGGTTATGAAAAGGTCGGAGGACGCGTACCGCCACCCCTCGCGGACTCGCCACACTTCGGGTTGGCGTTAATAGTGGAGGTGGTGTTGACAAAGGGGGTGCATTTAACATTGTAAGCACCCATCAGGGTGCTTGTACAATTAGAAATCGAATTGCATGGCATCGCATGCCGCTATATTGCATGTGATGCGATTGTATAAGATGCACTACGATCAAAATCGGAGGCGCCATGCTAGGAAACAAGTACCACATTATATTTGTATGTGTTGTATATGAATAATGCAAGGTGGTTATATGATTTATGGGTTATTAACTCCTGATAAATAATAATAATAATAAATACAAATAAAAAGAAGATTTAACAAAGGAGAAAGCGGAAGAATTATATTTCTACAGTATTTTTCTCCAATTCGGCGCAAAACACGTTACAGATAACATGAACATATTACAGAAGTTTAGGTTTTCAGAGAATACAGAAACAATGAATAAAATACAAAGGTGTGACAGACATTTTGTGTTATCATTGCCAAGGATTATTCCTCCTACGCACATTGGGATTAGGAGAGATCATTGCAAAATTATCAGAAACAGTCATTGCTCTTTCTACACAAGAGAGTCCCAGACGAGGTGGCCATCTTGGGTGCACTATGTTGGTTACAATGTGCAATTAGCAATACATCACAATAGGACATGAAATAAGAAGCAACCTATACCACTTTCACATCGCACCTACTGTGATTACCAGGTTCATTCCGGTTTCTTCCCGGTAATTGGTGCGATGTGAATGGGGTTGCTGGGTCCTGCAAAGCGGTAGCAACATGGAAATATGAACCAGTAAAAAAGAAGGGTTCTTACCGGTTTGTTGCCGTGTTGCTTTGTGGTGTGAACAGGTTAATAAGGTCGAGTGACCCATTTCCTGTTCACACCAATGGAGGAGGCAGTGCTTGGAGCAGCACCAGCACTAAGCGCTGCCTCCTCCACCTCCCCCGATGATGCTCTGCCACACCCCTGGGTCCCCTGAGGTCTGCGAACCGGCAATATTTGCAGTTCGCTAAGGGGATGTGAACAGAGTATAATGCAGGGTTGCACCGGAATTGAACCGTTTCAAAGTCCCAGTGCGACCCTGCATTTTGCAATGTAAAAGGGGTTGAACAGGGGTCACACTGCAGAAATAGTTCTGCCGCTTACAGAATAAGGAATATGGTCTTACTTTCTGTATCCACATTGCTCCTTTACACCATTTTAAAGATAGCGGAAGGAAAAGTATCAAACGATGTTCCAGTCACGGGCAATAAATACATATCTGACCGAAAGTAAAAAAAAAAAAAAATAAGAAAAACTATATTAATTCTGTGTCACATTTGAAAGATGTTAAACAATATAGCAGTGGTTCCCAAACTGTGCGCCTAGGCTCCCTGGGGTGCCTTGAAGCACTTGCAGGGGTGCCTCAGGTTGTTGGTCCAGAACCAATTCAAATTATGTATGGCCAATGAAATAGGCAGAATCAGTGCTTGTGGCTTCCAATTAAGAATATGTGGGTAAACAGAAGTGAATCATGTTTCTCACCACATAACTGGACCTAAGGAAAACATTTAAATCACAACTTATTTAATATTTTTCCCTGAAATAGTAACCAACTTTTGGCCTAGGGGTGCCGTGAAAAATATTCTGATACTTTAGGGTGCCATGATTCAAAAAGTTTGGGAACCCATGCAATATAGGCATGATCCCACGCAGGGGCGGGCTGGGCCGGGGGGCAGGGTGCCATGTGCCCCCCGGGCCGCTCAATCTAATGTGTGTGGGCCGCCCATTTGTTTCTGAGGCTGCTGCTGCAGCCACGGCTAACCAGTTTCCGAATGGTCTTCGGAAACATGGCCGCCGGCCTCCTGCACTGAGGACGTCTAGTGCAGGAGGCCGCTACAGAGAGTGGCTGTGGACTCTCTGAGGAGCTCAGACCTCTGTGGCTGCCAGCAGCTGCTGCGCCTGTATCACACTGCATTACAGGCAGCAGCGTGGACAGCACAGAGGATCCCTCCCTGCTCCTGGTCAGCGTCCCTGTAGGGATCGAAAAGGGGGCGGGGCTAACGTCAGGAGGGGGCGGAGCTACACGACTGTGAAGGAGATGATGAGCTGCCAGCCTGAAGTGCCCTGAACCAGGTATGTAAAATGTGAGTGTACTTTAACTGGTGTGGGCATGTGTACAAGCAGCGCAACTAGTGTCGGCAAGTGGTGTGGGCATGTGTACAAGCAGCGCTACTAGTGTCGGCAATTGGTGTGGACATATGTACAGGCAGCGTTACTAGTGTCGGCAACTGGTGTGGGCATGTGTACAAGCAGCGCTACTAGTGTCGGCAACTGGTGTGGACATATGTACAGGCAGCGTTACTAGTGTCGGCAACTGGTGTGGGCATGTTTACAAGCAGCGCTACTAGTGTCGGCAACTGGTGTGGGCATGTGTACAAGCAGCGCTACTAGTGTCGGCAACTGGTGTGGGCATTTGTACAAGCAGCGCTACTAGTGTCGGCAACTGGTGTGGACATATGTACAAGCAGCTTTACTAGTGTCGGCAACTGGTGTGGGCATATGTACAGGCAGCGTTACTAGTGTCGGCAACTGGTGCCGACATATGTACAAGCAGCGCTACTAGTGTCAGCAACTGGTGTGGGCATATGTACAAGCAGCGCTACTAGTGTCGGCAACTGCTGTGGGCATATGTATAATCAGCGCTACTAGTGTCGGCAACTGGTGTGGGCATATGTACAGGCAGCGCTAGTAGTGTCGGCAATTGGTGTGGACATATGTATAATCAGCGCTACTAGTGTCGGCAACTGGTGTGGACATATGTACAAGCAGCGCTACTAGCATCGGCAACTGGTGTGGGCATATGTATAATCCATACCTCCCAACTGTCACGATTTTAGAGGGACAGTCCCGATTTTCGGGTCCTGTCCCGCTGTCCCACCCGCGGCAGGCATTGTCCCGCTGCGGGGGGGTGACAGTTGGGAGACCCCCAATCTAGTAGAATAGACGCTGTGCGCATGCGCACAGCGTCTATTCTCGTATGAAAATGAGGTCGCGGCTAATTAGCATAAGCCGCGCCCTCATTTGCATACGCCCCGCCCCCTTTTCGGACAGAAGTTGGGAGGTATGATAATCAGCGCTACTAGTGTCGTCAACTGGTGTGGGCATATGTACAGGCAGCTTTACTAGTGTCGGCAACTGGTGTGGGCATATGTATAATCAGTGCTACTAGTGTCGGCAACTGGTGTGGACATACTGTATGTACAGGCAGCGTTACTAGTGTCGGCAACTGGTGGGGGCATATGTATAGGCAGCACTACTGTTGTTGTGTCTGGTGTCGGTGTGGGTGTTACGTATAAGTAGCACTACTACTGTCAGAAACTGGTGCGGTTGTTATGTATAGGCAACGCTACTATTGTCGGCAACTGGTGTTGGTGTTACGTTTAAGCAGTGCTACTACTGTCAGCAACTGATGTGGACATTATGTACAGTATAAGTTGCGCTGCTGCTGTCGGTAACTGTGTGCGATATATATATATATATATATAGAAATCCAGGGTGTCCGGCACAGCCTCCTTCAGCTCAATTGCATGGGTGCCCGCAAAAAGGAAGTAGATAGGCTTGTGTAAAGGATGCGGCACACCATTCACGAAAACAAGTACTATTTAATGGCACAAAGGGCAACGTTTCAATGCCTATGTCGGCATTTTCATCAGGCTTATCAATAAGCCTGATGAATGGTGTGCCGCATCCTTTACACAAGCCTATATATATATATATATATATATATATATATATATATATATATATATATATATATATATATACACAGCGCTACTACTGTCGGTAACCCTGGGCCATTATGTAGTCATATGCAGGTGTACTCGGGGCATTGCGTGGAGCATAATGTGTGTCGTAATATCATATGGGCATTATGGTGTGCGGAATATTGTGTAAGGGGCATTACGCTGTGTGGCATAATACATAATGGGCATTACTGTGTGTGGTATAATGTGTTATGGGCATTACGATGTTATTAGTACTTTTATAGGGCCACGCCTCTTCCCCATGAAGTATCGCTCCTACATTTTGACGCGCGCCTTCGGCGCGCACTCTCCTATTTCAGGTGTGGTTGTGGGGCAAGCACCAATTTCCTTTCTGGCACAGGGTACCAAAGTGGCTAGCAATGCCACTGGTTCTGGCATAACTAGCCAGGGTGAGCAGCCTGTGGTGTCCTATTATTGTTTTTTTTTTTATTAATACATATACGAAAAACCTCCATTTAACGATACGCTGTTACTTATGGGCCGGTGCTCCGGACTTGCCCCCCAGGCTAAAAGTTGCCAGCCAGCCCCTGATCCCACGTGGATTGCTGAAGCTCAGGAGAGATGTAATAACTGTGGGCTGTGGTAATGGTTACAGTGATACAGACTGTTCGGTAGGTTGCGTATGTTAACAGCCTAGCAAACATCCCCCCCCTCCCCCCTTAAATCCCATTGCTAGCAAGCGAGGGGATGTGTTCCCTAACACATCCCCTCACATGTGGCCGAACAGGAGAGAAATAATTCGATGGTCGCACACCATCAAATGCTTTCTTTGGGTGATGTCGCTGGAGCACAGCCGCCTCCTGCAGTGTAAATATACCACCCGAGTACGCGATCCCGTGCTTGTGTCCTGGTTATCAGCTGATGACTGACTAATAGGTCCTATCACAATGACAAGTTATCGTTCACAGAAGGCGAGTTGTCTTTAATAAAATCCCCCCTAATTTATGGTTTTTAATATAACAATTGTTTGTATTCTTGTGCAGTGTATATAGTACAAAAGTTTACTGTATTTTTTTTTTTGGGGGGGGGGGGTGCAGGGGGGTGTAAGAGGTTGCAAATTTGAAGCAACTCTGTGTGTGTGTGTAAGAGGGGCCAGCAAAACAAAAGCTGTTGTTGGGCCCTCTTTGGACTGAGGTCCATATCTGCTGCCCCCCATACCCCCTCCCCCTTATAAGAGCCATTGCCTACTCCCTTGCGTGTCCTCTTGGGGGGCACTGTTAAGTTCCCCTGGGGCAGCGACATCAAAAGGGCAGTGGGGAGGGGCTCCAGAGCTCCTCGGCCGGAAATCTCTGCCATCACAGCCGGGGCTGCAGCCAAATGGATCTTAGACAGTGTCTGGCGGTCTATCATCGGGGTCCTTGCGCCACTGCCCGCACTGCTGGTACCAATGGAACGGCAAACAAGCAGTTCGCCATACCCACTCTCACCAAGCGGCTGCATGTGCGCATAATGGTATATGCGCATGCGCAGTTGCTCACCATCACTACCCAGTGCGAACATGCAGGGGAGCGTGGCGAATAGAATAAGGGCCTATGTGTCAGCAAAACAAAACCTGTTGCAATAAGTTTTTCCCTGAAGAAGCCGGAACTCCCGGTGAAATGCGCATCGGCGCACGATATAGGAGCACTCTGATGTAATGTTAAAATAATGTTTGAATAAATACAAATGTGTAACCCCCTCTAGAGCAATATTAGTTTATGAAATAACAGTGATTGTCTCCAGCTGTAACGCCGCATGCCGAGAGCTGTGAAGCAGCCGGCGTGTGTGGTCTGCACGTGGCAGACAATAAACCCCAGCATACAAGAACCTAGTTCAGTGCTAAAATATGAACTAAAATGAATGTAACATAAAAGTTCTAAATAAAACCAATTTATAAGACACGGGTGACGCTGAGAGCTGTGAAGGAGAAGCCAGCGTGTGTGGTCTGAATGTGACAGACAATAGATGCCGCATATAATAAATGCTAATGCTGTCATAGGAAATTTAATAAACATGACATAAGAAACCTCAGATAAAATCAATATAGAGGATAACTATGTCTGTCCGCTGCAGCACACAGTGACAATATCACACATTGAAATAAGCCGGCGTGGTTGGTCTGCATGTAGCAGATAATAGATACCAGTGCTCAACAATCCCTGACAATGCTATTATAAGAACCCTAATGAATGCAACATAGGGTTTGTGTCAATACAAATAATATAGACAAAGTATTGACGAAATAGCGGTCACTGCTTGTATAATAATTAAGGTGAAACAAATTGGCACATTTGATTCGCTGGTGGGGACACAAAGACACAGATATTGTCCTTAAGCAGAGATATCTCTGCTATATACGTTCTAAAGAAAAATGTATGGTACAAAAAATAACAAAAATATGTCCATAATATTATATGGCAGGAATTTTTGAAGAGAACATTAACATAGCTGTGAATTTTATGAACAGTTTCTGAACAATATGGGCTATAAGGCAAATATGATTAACACATGTGCCAAAATATTATATGTTCAATTGCAATTGATGACAATCACCAAATAAGGCTGATACAATAACTAAGACTTTAAAATAACAGCCATGATAAATATACTGTAATTACCAATCTAAGGTGATACAATGTCAGAGCATCTTGCCTGAAGATTACAAATGAGCACAATTGCAACATAATAATACACTGTAAAGAACAAAGAACTGGAGAGTAAAATCATATAAGTCACTAGCTCTGTGGAAATAACTCAAAATAAGGGGAACACATAAAAAATATAAGAAATATTCAAAATATATGAAAAAGGAAAATAAAAACGAGGAAATCAATAGCTGAATCCTCACACATAACTATCAGAGTATCCTATATCCCTATATTTTTAAAACACAATTTTCTATTCTTTATCACAATCTATAATATTTTTTGAACTACCAATGAGTGTACTTTAGCACTCTTTTTAATAATAAACTAATAAAAGTTAAATTTTAGTAATTATTTTTTCAATAGTGGGTTAATTTACAGAAGGGACACTTTGAGTGCTCCCTCTTATCTCTATCAATCCTTTTTTTTGGCTCTTTATAAGCTTAGGAAAATTAGAGATGGGTAGCACCACTAAATAATGAAAAGTTGGTAAAAATTTACTAAAAAATAACAAAAGGATAAGTGATCACCTCTGTAATTTGCATAAAAGAAAAACTTGGTACGGAACAAAAACTTCACTCCTAAGAAGTAAGAAGCATAGGGCCTGTGAGCCTGGTTCAGAGGTGGATGCTACATACGTATGTACGTTCGTATGCACAGTTGTTGATTCTTATGTATTTATATCTGCAAAAATATACAGTTACCATCTCTACTGGCAGCAATGCTGTGTGCAACAGTGACCGCAATCATACAGTTAGATTCATGGGTCTGCAGTATGGGTTTTACGGCACTTTCATGCATGCGGAATAGCAAAACAAAATATCAGTATATGGGCCACCTCCGAATCAGGCACATTGACAATGAAAGATCTCCGCTAAATATGTGAACTAAAAGAAGATCCCGGGACACAAAAATCTGGCCACCCCTGCAATAGAGCATGTGCACCACAGTGTGATTTAGACACCTGGACATTGAATATGATGTATAGAAGATTTTCTTCCATTGGTCAGGGGATAGTGATATATTAACCCCTTCCTGACAGAGCCAGTTTTTACGTTCCTGACAGAGCCCTTTTTTTCAAATCTGACATGTCTCACTTAAGTGGGGATAACTTTTTTTTGCTTTTACTTATCCCAGTGATTTTGAGATTGTTTTTTCGTGACACATTGTACTTCAAATTAGTGGTAAATTTGGGTCGATACAGTCTGTGTTTTTTTGTGAAAAATACCAAAATGTCGTGAAAAAATGGAAAATTTTGCAATTTGCAAAATGTTAAATTTTCTGCTTGTGAGACAAATAATCATACCACTCAAAATAGTTAATAACTAACATAGACCATATGTCTACTTTATGTTTCCATCATTATTTCAACTTGCTTTTAATTTTTTTGGACACTAGGAGGCTTACAATATGAATAGCAAATTCTCAAATTTTCAAGAAAATTTCAAACACTGATTTTTTTAGGGACCAGTTCAGTTCTGATGTGACTTTGAGGGACTTGTATGTGAGACACCCCCATAAATGATACCATTTCAAAAACTGCACCCCTCACAGTATTCAAAACAGCATTTTGGAAGTTTGTTAACCCTTTAGGTGTTTCACAGGAATTAAAAAAAGTGTAGGTGAAATTTCAAAATTTCTTTTTTTTTGCAGATTTGCAATTTTAATACATTTTTCTAAGGAACACAGTACATTTTACTAGAGAAATGTGACTAAAAATTGATTCCCCCAATTCTTTTGTTTTCATAAATATCCTATATGTGGCCCTAGTGTGCACGTTGACCAAACCACAGGCTTCATAATAGAAGGAGCACCTACTTGATTTTGGAGCCTCCTTTTTATGAGATTATTTTTTAGGCACCATGTAGGTTTCTAGGCACCATAAGATGCTAAAAGTTAGGAACCCCCCCACAAGTGACCCCATTTTGCAAACTACACCCCTCAGGGAATTCATCTAGGGGTATAGTGTACATTTCAAACCCCCAGGGGTTTCACCAATTGTGGTACAACTGGGCAGTGAAAATGAAAAATTATTTTTTTTACACAAAAATGCAGTTCTGGCTCCAAATTTGTCATTTTCAGAAGGTATGAAGGAGACAAAGCACCCCAAAATCTGTGCCCCAATTTCTCCCGAGTACGGCAATGCCTCACATGTGACCAAAAAATACCATTTGGGTGCATGGCAGGACTCAGAAGGGAAGGAGTGATTTTTGGATTTTGCAGCTCAGATTCTGGTGGAATTTTGGTGGGTGCTATGTCGCATTAGCAAGACCCCCCAAGCACCAATACAGTGGAACCCCCCACAAGTGACCCCATTTTGCAAACTACACCCCTCAGGGAATTCATCTAGGGGTATAGTGTACATTTCAAACCCCCAGGGGTTTCACCAATTTTGATACAAGTGGGCAGTGAAAATGAAAAATTACATTTTTTTACACAAAAATGCAGTTCTGGCTCAAAATTTTTCATTTTCAGAAGGTATGAAGGAGAAAAAGCACCCCAAAATCTGTGCCCCAATTTCTCCCGAGTACGGCAATGCCTCACATGTGACCAAAAAATACCAGTTGGGTGCATGGCAGGACTCAGAAGGGAAGGAGTGATTTTTGGATTTTGCAGCACAGATTTTGGTGGAATGAATGGTGGGTGCTATGTTGCACCAATACAGTGGAACCCCCCCACAAGTCACCCCATTTTGCAAAGTACACCCCTCAGGGAATTCATCTAGGGGTATAGTGTACATTTCAAACCCCCAGGGGTTTCACCAATTTTGATACAAGTGGGCAGTGAAAATGAAAAATTACATTTTTTTACACAAAAATGCAGTTCTGGCTCAAAATTTTTCATTTTCAGAAGGTATGAAGGAGAAAAAGCACCCCAAAATATGTGCCCCAATTTCTCCCGAGTACGGCAATGCCTCACATGTGACCAAAAAATACCAGTTGGGTGCATGGCAGGACTCAGAAGGGAAGGAGTGATTTTTGGATTTTGCAGCTCAGATTCTGGTGGAATTTTGGTGGGTGCTATGTCGCATTAGCAAGACCCCCCAAGCACCAATACAGTGGAACCCCCCCACAAGTGACCCCATTTTGCAAACTACACCCCTCAGGGAATTCATCTAGGGGTATAGTGTACATTTCAAACCCCCAGGGGTTTCACCAATTTTGATACAAGTGGGCAGTGAAAATGAAAAATTAAATTTTTTACACAAAAATGCAGTTCTGGCTCAAAATTTTTCATTTTCAGAAGGTATGAAGGAGAAAAAGCACCCCAAAATCTGTTCCCCAATTTCTCCCGAGTACGGCAATGCCTCACATGTGACCAAAAAATACCATTTGGGTGCATGGCAGGACTCAGAAGGGAAGGAGTGATTTTTGGATTTTGCAGCTCAGATTCTGGTGGAATTTTGGTGGGTGCTATGTCGCATTAGCAAGACCCCCCAAGCACCAATACAGTGGAACCCCCCCACAAGTGACCCCATTTTGCAAACTACACCCCTCAGGGAATTCATCTAGGGGTATAGTGTACATTTCAAACCCCCAGGGGTTTCACCAATTTTGATACAACTGGGCAGTGAAAATGAAAAATTACATTTTTTTACACAAAAATGCAGTTCTGGCTCAAAATTTTTCATTTTCAGAAGGTATGAAGGAGAAAAAGCACCCCAAAATCTGTGCCCCAATTTCTCCCGAGTACGGCAATGCCTCACATGTGACCAAAAAATACCAGTTGGGTGCATGGCAGGACTCAGAAGGGAAGGAGTGATTTTTGGATTTTGCAGCACAGATTTTGGTGGAATGAATGGTGGGTGCTATGTTGCACCAATACAGTGGAACCCCCCCACAAGTCACCCCATTTTGCAAAGTACACCCCTCAGGGAATTCATCTAGGGGTATAGTGTACATTTCAAACCCCCAGGGGTTTCACCAATTTTGATACAAGTGGGCAGTGAAAATGAAAAATTACATTTTTTTACACAAAAATGCAGTTCTGGCTCAAAATTTTTCATTTTCAGAAGGAATGAAGGAGACAAAGCACCCCAAAATCTGTGCCCCAATTTCTCCCGAGTACGGCAATGCCTCATGTGTGACCAAAAAGTGGCAGGACTCAGAAGGGAAGGAGTGATATTTGGATTTTGCAGCACAAATTCTGGTGGAATGATGGTGGGTGCTATGTCGCATTAGCAAGACCCCCAAAGCACCAATACAGTGGAACCCCCCACAAGTGACCCCATTTTGCAAACTACACCCCTCAGGGAATTCATCTAGGGGTATAGTGTACATTTCAAACCCCCAGGGGTTTCACCAATTTTGATACAAGTGGGCAGTGAAAATGAAAAATTACATTTTTTTACACAAAAATGCAGTTCTGGCTCAAAATTTTTCATTTTCAGAAGGTATGAAGGAGAAAAAGCACCCCAAAATCTGTGCCCCAATGTCTCCCGAGTACGGCAATGCCTCACATGTGACCAAAAAATACCAGTTGGGTGCATGGCAGGACTCAGAAGGGAAGGAGTGATTTTTGGATTTTGCGGCTCAGATTCTGGTGGAATGAATGGTGGGTGCTATGTGGCATTAGCAAGACCCCCGAAGCACGGTGAAATTATGAACCTAATAATCCATAGATGTGTGGTATATTTTAAAACACTCCTTTATACATAGGCCGGGTTTGTCGGGGCAAGTGTCACACTGGAAAATAGTTTGCTTTCTTATTCCCTTTTTATAGCAAACTTTGCACCTTTTTTGTGTCCTGCCCTTTTTTCCAGTGGAGGGGATTTCATCAGGAAAATGCTGCCCTGGTACAATACGGGGGCCAGTACTAGAAGTACTGGGGCCCTCTGCCTGCTGGTTCCCAAATATTAGGCCCTTTATGACTTCCTCTTGAAAGTGCATAAATGTCCCCCTCTGGCCGGTAGAACGGAATAGCACGTAAACGTTATACAGTGCCATCTGGATGATATACACGGCCAGCTTCTTGTACCAGATTTTTGTTTTCCGCAGGGCACTGTACGGCTTCAGTACCTGATCTGAAAGATCCACTCCGCCCATGTACCTATTGTAATCCAGGATACAATTAGGTTTTGAGGTGTGGGTACTGGTACCTCGTACAGGGACGGAGGTGGTACTGTCTCCGTGAATTGTTGTCAGTATAAGGACATCCCTCTTGTCCTTATATTTGACCAACAACATATTTTCGGTGCATATTCCCCTGCTTTCACCCCTTCTCATTACTTGGGCAATGTGCGTTTTTGGGAGGCCTCTTTGGTTCTTGCGCACAGTACCGCAAGCTGCTGTACCTCTTGAACCAAGGGCCTTAAACAGGGGGATGCTGGTGTAAAAGTTATCCACATAGAGGTGATAACCTTTATCCAGGAAGGGGTGCACTAAATCCCAGACAATTTTTCCACTAACACCTACGAGGGAGGGGGGGCATTCTGGCGGTTCAATTCTTGAATCCTTCCCTTCATATACCCTAAACCTGTGAGTGTACCCTGAGGTGCTTTCACACAGCTTATACATTTTTATGCCATACCTTGCCCTCTTACTGGGAAGGTACTGGCGGAATTTAACCCTTCCTTTAAAATGTATAAGGGACTCGTCTATGCAAATGAATTTATCTGGGATGTACATGTCTTCAAATTTGGCACTGAAATGATCAATGACCGGCCTGACTTTGAATAGCCGGTCAAAGGTGGGATCATCTCTGGGTGGGCACTGTGCATTATCGTTGTAATGCAAAAATTTAAGGATCGTCTCAAATCGAGCCCGGGGCATGGCCATACGGTAAAATGGGGTGCTGTACAGAACATCTGTACTCCAATATTGCCTAATTTCTGGCTTTTTTACTATGCCCATATGAAACACCAGACCCCAAAACGTCATCATCTCTACTGCATCTACAGGGGTCCACCTAGCAAATGATGACGTGGGGTTTTGAGCAATAAACTGCTGGGCATATAAATTAGTTTGGTCCACCATTAAATTTATAAAATCATCAGAGAAAAATAATTTGAAAAAGTCAATTTCTCTGAGACCTGTGGAATCAAATTGGATTCCTGGCATGGCCAAAAACTCAGGAACCTGGGGCTCAAAATTGTCTGGTGGTGGGGTCCATACGAGATCAATTATTGGGGGGGGGGGGTCTCAGCTGCTCTACGGGGGCGTCTTTGAGGGGGTCCCTCATCACCAGAGGAGGAAGAGGAGCTTAAGGCGAATCCTTCAAATTCCCCGCTTGCATCACTGGCTGTGTCAGAGTCAGAAGCAAGCATGGCATATGCCTCCTCCGCTGAATACATTCTTCTGGATGACTGGGATGACATTTGGGATGACATTTGGGATGACATTTGGGATGCCATTTTTATTTTTGTGTTACTGGTAGTGAAATGTTTCAACACGTGTATAGTGTAGGGGGGGGTACAAACTTTATTTCAACCCGGGGGGTATGTAGTGTGTAGTGTGTATGTAGTGCAGAAAAAAAAAATACTTTATAAAAAAAAAAAAATTGAAGGGGTTACAAAAAAAAAAAAATTGAAGGGGTTAAAAAAAAAAAATTGAAGGGGTTAAAAAAAAAAAATTGAAGGGGTTAAAAAAAAAAAAAAAAAGGTCCTGCGCCAAAAATTGAGCACAGATGTTGGTCAGTAACGTCCGTCACTGAACAGCGCTCAAAGGCAACAGGAATTTGATCAAAAAAAAAAAAAAATAGATCAACCCTGTGCCGAAAAAGATGATCAGTGATGTACGTCACTGATCAGCGCACAGCGGCCACAGGACACCCACAAAATCACAGTGTGTGTAAAAAAAAAATTAAAAAAAGACCCCACAGCACACACAAAAAAAAAAAAGGTGATCAGTGATGCGACACTGATTACCAGTGAGGGGCAGCAGGTGCACAACCTTTGGTGCAACTGACAGTGCAACTGGCAGGTATATATATAAAAAAAAAAAACCTCTGCACCCCCAAAAAGTTGCTGATCACCTCAGATATAGTGATCAGCACAAAAGGCGGGGGCAGCAGACACAAAATTTAGCACTCTCTATCACTCTCTGTCACTATCTCTCTCTATCTCTCTATCTCTCACTATCTAACACTCTATGACACTGCAGCAGCAGCAGTGACAGGTATATATATATATAAAAAAAAACCTGCGCCCCCAAAAAGTTGCTGATCAGTTAATTTATACTGATCAGCACAAAAGGGGGGGCAGCAGTCAGTTATATAAAAAATATATAGCACAATCTGTCACTATCTCTATCTCTCTCTCTCTATCTCTCTCTATCTATAACTATCACACTGCAGCAGCACAAAATATAGCACTCTCTGTCACTAGGCCTCTCTATCTCTCTCTATCTCTCTCTCTATCTCTCTCTATCTCTCTCTATCTCTCTCTATCTCTCTCTCTATAACTATATCACACTGCAGCAGCACAAAATATAGCACTCTCTGACACTATCTCTCTCTATCTCTCTCTATCTAACTAACGCTATTACACTGCAGCAGCACAAGTTCACAACACAGGAAGTCACAAGTAACAGGATCCAGGAAGCATCCAGCACACTACAAGCAGTGATGAAGCAGGCAAGATATTTGCAAGGATCAGGTAAGTATTTTGCAAGGTTCTGGTCAGTATATCGCGGCAGCTAGGCACGGTGACCGCACTGCACGCCATTCCAGACCGGAATGGCGTCTGCAGTGCAGTCACCGTTAGTTTAAACCCCCCTCCATGGCTGTGATTGGTCCGTCGGTCCGACGGACCAATCACGGCCTTTGGGGGCGGGCGGGGTGAGGTGGGGTGACACCAGTGTCACCCTTACACCCCGCGGTGATTGGTGCTGTACTTTACAGCACCAATCACCTCCGATCGCGTGTCACCGGCGAACGTTATTCGCCGGTGACACAAAAAACGCTGTAATTGGCTGTTCACACTGAACAGCCAATCACAGCGATCGCCGACGGGGGGGCGGCATCGCAGCCCCCCCTGGGCATGCACGGACATGTCTGCTGTCAGGGACAGCAGACATGTTGTAACTGTCACCGCGTCTATAGACGCGGTGACAGTTAAATGCCATGACGTACATTTACGCCATGTGTCGGGAAGTACTTCCCGACCATGACGTAAATGTACGTCAATTGTCGGGAAGGGGTTAAAATCCGATTCCCATTTATTCTGGACATTTGATTTGATGACAACAACAACAAAGTCTAAGAGAGTTTTGTACTAGAATGTTATATCCCCTTTGGAGTTAGATGATGATAATCTAAATCTAAAGATTATTTTGGAGATAGTATCTGCAGGTGTGTATAGTGTGGGCAGTGACTTCCACCAATGGTGAATCTGAAAGTAATGGAGAATTTCAGATTGCGGTAGAGAGAATTTTTGTTGTATTTCTGAAAAGGGTAACAAAAGACTGCCCTCCAATAGTCTTGACACCTGATGCGATCCATTTTGATAAATTTTAATTAGGGATCGGTTTCATCAGGGTTCGTATGGAAATACCAGCTATGCCAGGATCCAGAAAAATATTGTTTTGGATTAACCCTTGAGCTTATCGCTGCCTGGGATGTTGTCAGATAGTATGAATCAGCGCCAAGGATCCAGAAAAATATTGTTTTGGATTAACCCTTGAGCTTATCGCTGCCTGGGATGTTGTCAGATAGTATGAATCAGCGCCAAGGATTGTGCCGGTATTTTTTTTGTATTAGCTATGCCGGGAGCAGGGGAGGATACCCAAGCGGAAAACCTGTCCCATACTTGTAATCAGGTGGCAGCTGTGCCAATTTGTAATTGGTCCAGTACATAATCATCCACAATCAGGCTTATTTTTAGCAAATTGTTTACAAAAATGTTAACCATAAAAGTCCATTATAAATTACATCCACTGTTTTCTATGGGTAAAATGGGTTCAGTGTGAAAGGTACCAACTCAGTAATGAATTGGTAATATACTGGTTACAACTGGTAATGTGCAAGAGGTTTAACTTGCTCAGACCCTCAGAAACGTTTTGGTACTTGTGTATTATCACGGCGCTCACATTTTCCATTGTAGGGCATTGTACAACCAAAAAATCGCGTTGCATCGCATGCGATGTGATCGCATGCGATGCAACGCGATTGGACCCGATTTTTAATCATACAGGCACCCAGATGCCTGATTCCTATGTTAAATGCCCCCCCAGACCCGATATTTGATTGTACACCCACCCTGATGGATAATGACTACGTTAAATGCCCCCCCATTGTTAACGCCACCCCACTATCAACGCCAACCCGAAGCGTGGCGAAAGCAGCGAGCCCTCGAGGGGCGGTGGTACGCGTCCTACGACCTTTTCATACCCCCACTATCCACGTCAGCGTGGAGTTGTTTTTATATAGTGTGGCGAGCGCAGCAAGCCACCGAGCCCGAAGCGTGGCGTGCGCAGCGTGCCCCGCGAGGAGATGTGTATTATGTTACAATGTATTACGCATCCCTTCGCGGGGCTCGCTGTGCTCGCCACGCTTAGGGCTCGGTGGCTCGCTGCGCTCCCACACTATTTAAGATCAACTCCACACCAACGTGGATAGTGGGGGTATGAAAAGGTCAGAGGACGTGTACCGCCGCCCCTCGCGGCCTCGCTGTGCTCGCCACGCTTAGGGCTCGGTGGCTCGCTGCGCTCCCACACTATTTAAGATCAACTCCACACCAACGTGGATAGTGGGGGTATGAAAAGGTCAGAGGACGTGTACCGCCGCCCCTCGCGGCCTCGCTGTGCTCGCCACGCTTTGGATTGATAGTGGGGTGGCGTTAACAATGGGGGGGGCATTTAACATAGTCATTACCCATCAGGGTGGGTATACAATTAAAAATCGGGTCTGGGGGGGCATTAAACATGGGAATAAGCCCAAATCGGGCATGATCGCGTTGCATCGCATCGCATGCCATTATAATGGCATGCGATGCAACGCGATATTAAAATTGTATACTCATGCCCAGGGAAAGGCTCAAATTGAGTCCCATTGCATGGCATCGCAAACCTTAATTAGTGGTATGTGATGCGATGCAATGCGATGGGCGCCGTGATAATACACATGTACCAACGTTTCAAATACTGGGTCTAAGTAGGTTTTGCGATGTGAAAGCAGTATTAGTTGGTGACCATTGAATAATACTGAAATATATATAAATATGCTAATAAGCCTAGAGTGACAGATATAAACCAATATCTCATGCGCTAAAAAAACAGCCTGAGGTACTACTTCCAATATATGAAAAACCAATTCATAAACAAAGACATACCATACCAAACACAATTTTGGAATGTCCCTTGGGCGCTTTTGATGTTATAATTTTTTTCCTCATTCGGAATGGTGGTACCCAAAAAACAAGGAGAAAAAAGTGCAATAGTGTAACACCACAAAAACTTCCTTTGTCTATATTTTTAAATCAATGGAATTGACACAATTCGCCCCATAAATATATGTCTACTAATGAGGTAGACAAATGCGTAAATTGAGTGAGACCACTCCTTCCAGCAGACTACTCTACTCCAGTGGTTCCCAACCCTGGTCCTCAAGTACCCCCAACAGTGCACCCAATAATGTGCACTCATTATTCAGACACATTTTAAAAGATCCACAGGTGGAGCTAATTATGTCACTTGTGATTCTGTGTGGAGACCTGGAAAACATGCACTGTTGGGGGTACTTGAGGACCAGGGTTGGGAACCACTGCTCTACTCCATCAGAGATTTTATGGATGTTATTGACAACTTGGTGTGGGCCATATTTATAATGGGCACCTTGGTGTGGGCCAAATGTATAATGGACATTACGGTGTTTGCATAACATGTAATGGACATTACGGTGTGTGGCATCATGTATAATGGGCACTAATATGAGGAGGAAAAATTACATAATGTAACGGGCAAGAATCAAGGTTTTTCTTGTGGTGGCCAATTCTCGGCGTGCAGGTTGCAAAACTACGGTATAAGGTAGTCTTTTCCTGCAATGCTGTGCCCCTTGCAGTGAGGCTACACCCCTGTTTTTTGGGCGCATGCCTAAGGCGCGCATATTCTCCACTTTGCTGCTGGGGATTGTTATGTTACTGGCACTGTTGGGAGGAATTGTATGTTGTTGTTTTTTTATTAAATGGTATGCCCCGTCCCTTTTGTAGCTCCTCCCACATCACCACTCACTGTCTGCCCCTGCCCACAGTCCATGAACCTATTTTCCTACAAAAATAGCCCTATATATATATATATATATATATATATATATAGCCATCCAGGGGTGAAGCCCTGGGCTGTCCCAGAGCCCCCTGGGCTGTGGGGGCCAGGCTGATAATTAAAGTGTGAAAATTAGAATTAAAAAACGTTGCTTTTGACAGGAGAACTACACGTCCGAGAAGGCCTCCCCTGCATTCTGGGACTCGTGAACCACATTCTCTGCATTAATGTGCCCCCTTAGACTTGTAATTCACCTGTAAAAAAATGTTACACTAAATATACAGACATAGAATAGTGCAGCTTTATTACCCCCCCCCCCCCCCTTTTACACCACACAGTCACAAAATTCACATTCTCAAATTTTTCATGATATTTCAGTACTTTTTCAAATTAACTTTTGGAACATTTTATTCAGATAGTTTTTAAACAATTGCTGGGGTTGCCTGGATGTGTCCACATAAATTTCTTTAAAAAGAAAAAAGAAAATGGTTGAGATAGGGAATAGTATACCTCTTTTGAATGAAATGAATCCAATCGTTGCGTATACTATATTCCAACTTCAAGGCGTATGAGGGTTGTCTAACAGTTTTATAATTGTGCTAAAATGTTGCATACCTCATTTATTTGTTGATTGGAACAGGATTAGGGGGTGGGAGCACCAAAATTTAAACTTTTGGAAAATTACCTATTGCCAAGAAACACCCTAATATATATATATATATATATATATATATATATATATATATATATATATATATATATATATATATATATATATATGTGTGTATATATATATATATATATATATATATATATATATATATATATAATGATAAGGTCATGACCTTAAGGAAAATAATTATTCAGTATGCATTTGCTTTTATCTTTTAAAAATCCCAGGTCGATTGGAGACTTTACAAAACGTGGTTTAGCTAGTGCATTAGTTAAAAAATGTTTCATAGCATTAAACACAGGAGTTGAGTTTTCACTCAACAGATGTTCCTGGCCTGCATTATAGAATGTTAAATCCATGTGCTGGACAGATCCTAGAATGAGGGATTAACTCTTATTTGGATTCCCTAATGATGGTGACGTCCGTGTGCTTCACTGAAAGCCGCTCATGTTTATTCGGGGCAGATTTGCAGCTGGGAAATGGCGTGTTGCGGGGAATCCGCACAGTGCTGCTGTTAGTAGTCATTGCGCCCGGGATGAGGATCTGACATTCAGCACCACAGAGCGGACAGCGCACGTCCGCTCCTGCTCACACTACGCCTCTCTCTGCCTGCCTGGCTGCTGCCCTTTCTCCATCCTGCCTTATGGGACTTCCTATACCCATATCCAAGCAGCAGCCACCCTCTCTCTCACTCTCCTCCTCCCTCCCCTTCCCCCAGTCTGTGTATTGGTTACGAGCTTGTGCAGTCTCTTCTGGATGTGACCGCATCAGGCTGCAGCAAGCCATCTGAATCCGCTGTACGCGAGTCGACAGACCCGGGCGGCGGGCTAGAGACGGGCCCCGAAGCGACGAGAGAGGAGGAGACTCTCCATGTAGTAAGAGATGTCTGTCTGTCTCTGCTGACTCTTCTGCTGAGCTGTCACTGGGCGCTGTCCCCAGCACTGGCACCCTGCCTGTCGTGCGCTCTCTTCCTTTGTATCAGAGGCTGTCTCATCCCGTGGCTGGAGCTCTCCTCTTCTCCCTGTCCCCAGGGTGTGTCTGTGCATGATCCGCTTCCAGTCCATCTCCTCTCTGGCTGAAGATGGCGGATCGAGCTGAGATGTTTTCCCTCTCCACCTTCCACTCCCTCTCCCCCCCGGGCTGCAGGTGAGAGCCAGGTTCCTCCTATGTCGCGATCTTAGCTTGGGTTGGGTCGAAATTAGGTGTCCTTCATTTATTTAGGCTGATACATGGGTAGTAACTCCAAATTATGTCACAGGTGTGGGATAGTCTGTCGCGATAGCAGCTACATATCACAGCCATGGGCATATCCATAGCCATATCACGTGCTGTGGACTTGAAAGACGTGTTTGGGGTAATATGTTATCATGATTACACTACAGGTTTCAATATCAGATAATGCACAGAGACCATCCTCAGTCACCAGCAATAACAACAACAACAACAACAACAACCATATTGCATCAACCTGTAATAGGCAGCAGTCATGCCTCATACAGTGCATTGTATCTGCAGTGCTCCATTATCCATGAACAGTATACAATAATGCCTCCCCTAGATGCTCGCACAGTATGTTAAACCTTATGTTGGGTGTACTGTAGTGTGGCTTCCATACAGCAATTGGCACAATGCAGCATTACTGTACAGCTCACTTGTCCTTTCTCCTGCAGCAACTGCTAGTTCTATGTAATCAGCAGCACTGCCATTTTACAGAATTATATTTGGTACATACTGTATCACCTAAAGCCCAGATCTACTGCAACACTTTCCTGAATAAAGTATATGCTACATATCCAATATCCATACACATGTATAATAAAGACCAGACCTACTGTAGTGTAACCTCTTGGCTCAGTGAAATGACAGCTCCTGATAGATGCAGTAAAGTTGTCCTGTGTGTACTATGCAAGACTAGGGCCGCTAATAACAGCACAGGACATATGAGGCATTGCAGTACTGTACTATATAAAATGCTTACAATACAGCTACGGTACTCTTCATGTTATGAGTAGGAAACAACAAGAAACTGCACTGATGACTCCTTTCATATATTGAGATCATCCAGAAGACGCATTAAAGCACACTGTATAGAATCTAGTGTCCTGTATGTATACGGATACCAATAAAGAACAGTTTCTCCCTTTCCATAAGGAATTCCTCTAGGCAGTGACATCATTCGGAACACACAATAACTAGATACTCCTCTACACGAGGTCAGACTAAATTAGGTGGCGTAATCATAAATGTAGCTACTACTGGTCCACTACTAATTAAAAATAAATATAGAAAATATCGCACTCTACAAAAATAAAAAAAGCTATATATATATATTTAAGATGAAAAAACTCAGTTACCACGTTGTCCTTGTGTCAGGTGTTCTTACTGTAGACTGAGTGCGCTAGTGAACAGACACATTGGGCCTTATTCTGATCTGAGCTCAGTACAAATTTGTTCTTAAAATGGGCAAAACCATGTGCACTGCAGGTGGAGCAGATGTAACCTGTGCAAAGAGAATTAAATTTGAGTGGGGTGTGTTGAAACTGAAATCTAAATTGCAGTGTAAAAATAATGCAGCCAGTATTTACCCTGCACAGAAACAAAATAACTCACACAAACCTAACTCTCTCTATACATGTTACATCTGCCCCACCTGTAGTGCACATGGTTTTGCCCATTTTAAGAACAAATTTGTACTGAGCTCAGATCAGAATAAGGCCCATAGACCCAAGTTCACTTTTATTAGACATGAAACATAATACAGTGCACTCTATTACTGAGCTCATGGTGTGGTGGTGTATAACAAGGGGGACCTTATTTACCAGCCTAATTGATGATTTGGTTTTAGGAATGCTAGCTTTTCAGTGGATAGTTTAATGGGTGACCATAATGTATTTACATAATTGTTATTTGCATTACAATAGGAACAATTTCATTCAATGTACTGAATATCAGAATATTGCTTTTAGAATTCAATTTTTTTTTTTAAGTTGTACTCTATTTGTTTTTATTTTTGCCTGGGCAGTATTTGGTACACAGATTATTAAACATAATTTGCTTTGATGTACTTATTATTGGTATAACTGTTCACTATCAGACAGAGAAAAAGACCTGTGAATTTTCCGGCTCCAGGCAGGTAGGCCCAAGTTTTTTCTCTGTCTGAAAGGTTGAACGTGGGTCTAAAATGCCAGGGCTTCGACCCTGGAACTTACCAGGGTTTCCCCGTGTCTTTATTTAAAAAACCCGGTTCGCCAGCTGTCTGGAAGGGTGTGACCCAGGTTTTTTTCCCTCAGGTCACAGAAAATGGCTCAGATTGGGTGACCTGGTGGGGTGCTGGCAGGTTGACTGAGTGGCTGGGCCTATGTGATTGGCTGAGCGGGCGTCATGCTGTGGTCTGAAGTAATTAGGGAGCTGCAGATAAGAAAGCATGGTTCACTGAGCAAGGTGCATAAAACGCAGTGCACAGCAATGGTGCACTGAGCAAAACGCATGCATGCACACAGTGGGCAACCATGGTGCTCTGAGCAAGGCGCACCTCATCTATGTGTGCTAAAAAAAAATGTTCTTTTTTTTCTGACACATGATATATTACAGGGATAACCAGGATCCTCTGTGAAAGGTGTCGACCCTTGAAATTCCCAGGTTAAATGTGCTGTGTAAAAGGGGGTAAGAACTTTGAACCGTGTCCTACCAAGGTTTTTGTATCTGAGAAAAACCTGGATTGTATTCCTCATAGAAATAGGAGGTGGCACTCCAGAACTGTAGAAAAATGTGTCTCTGTCTCCGAATAAGGAAGCAGAGATTTAGGGGCGCAATGAATGGGCTGTTTCACTTTGTATGGCTGCTGCAAAAAACAGGTTTATTCAAAACCTGGAGAGGTATATGGAAAGAAATAAGGATGCAGCATTAGTTTTTATCTTATTTTAGGCGCAGCATCCATTGTTTCTTTCCATATGGCACTCCAGAACTCATCATATAAAGACATCCAGTGTTTTACTGGTCATTGTTTCAGGGGCTGGCAGCTCCTTCTTCAGGACAAACAATATATTGTGTAGAATGAAGGGGCTACCAGACCCCGAAATGTTGACCAATTAAACATTGGGTGCATTTATTTGATGAGTCCTGGATTGCCGCCTGCTGTTTCTTTGTGATAGATAGAGATATAGAAAGAGAGAGAGTCTAAGAAGGTTATACTCCCTGTTATATGAGTAACAACTGGAATGCTAATCTCTGCTCCCATATTTTATTGATAAGCTTTTTAGGCTCTCTGGTGAATAAGCTCAGTTCAGAGACAAGCTCACAGAGTAAAATGATCCATTTCCATCTCTGTTCCCTGAGACACATTACTCAGTGTCTTAGATTGATTTTATATTGCCGATATATTGCACTTAGGAAAACTAATCTATAAATAACAAACATGAGAAAATTATAACTAATTTGTATATTGTATTTCCTTTATAATAAAGAGAATGAAAGGAGGTCAGTGGTTGATTTAATGAGTCTCATGGTGTTGTAGCTGCAGTATTATGTAATTAGGTCTGATATCTCTTATCTGAAAAACTGTCCTACTGGAGCATCCAAAAACTATAAAAGAGATAAACCTAATAAATGTTGCTGTATATTGGCAATTTCATATACAGACACATAACCACAAAGTGTTCCCAATATATGTCTCAAAAGCCGCCCAGTGTGTACACGCTCCCGAAGCATTACCAGCAGATGAGCGATGGGACAGACGGCTTTCCATTACGTCCTGCTATGGAAAGTAGTCCACCCCTGGGAAATAGCTTAGATGGGTGAAAATCGCTCAGTGTGTATGCACCGTTACATTGCTGTAAGAGATGTTTCTTAACTGTGACAGGCTGAGTGGGAATGTCAGTGCCTAACCACAAAGATCATCAATGCCATGTGCATGAAAAATTAGAATCTGTGAAGTATAATGTATAGCATAGTACAGTAATAATGTACTATACTGTATATACTATTATATATACAGGGTGTATATATATATATTATATATATATATATATATATATATGCACACACAGACATACACATACACACACTACTGTTCACAGCTTTAAGGCAGGTATGGGAAATGCTGCAATGTAAGAATGCTTTAAAAATAGAAGTTTATGCTAAGTGAATGAACACAAGAGAAATCTACATCAAATCAATACTTGCCTTCAAAACCGTATCAATTCTTCAAAACTCTGCTACAAAGGTGAGGTTGCATTAGGCAGTTTTATGTCACAGGTCATACACCATGGCAAGACTGAGCACAGCACCAAGTTGCAAGGTAGTTCTACTGCATTAGCAAGGTCTCACCCAGGCAATGATTTGAACACAGACTGGACTTTCAAAATGTGCTGTTCAACTCTATAAAACTGGCAACCCAGGTACACTGTACTGTTTGAAGAAGTCTGGTAAGTGGTGGTCTTCGTGGAAGAATTATGGCCCAAAAGCCATACCTTTGATGTGGAAATAAGGCCAAATGACTCAACTATGCAAAAACACATAGGAATTGGGGTGTGGACAAATGGCAGCAGGTGCTTGGGACTGAGGAGTCAAAATTGGAACTATTGGGCTGTTACAGGCAGCAGTTTGTTCACCGAAGGACTGGAAAGCAGTACAATAATAAGGGCTGCATTTAAGCAAATGTGAATTTGGTCAATATTAATAGTGTCCTCAATGCTGAGAAATACAGGCAGGAATGTATTCATCATGCAATACCATCAGGAAGGTGTCAAATTGGCTACAATTGTATTCTGCAGCAAGAAGACCCCAAACATACAGCCAATGTCATTATGAAGTATCTTTAGCACAAAGAAGAACAAGGATTCCTGAAATGGATGACATGTCCACCACAAAGCCCTGATCTTAACCTCATCTATTTTGTCTGGGTTTACATGAAAAGACCAAAGGATTTAAGCAAGCGTACATCCACAGAAGATCTGTGGTTAGTTCTCCAATGTGTTTGGAACATTTTCCCTGCCAAGTTCATTCAGAAACTGGGTGCAAGTGTAGAGTAAAGACACAGTGGTCACACCAAATATTGGTTTGAATTCTCTTCAGTTCATTCACTTTGCATTTTGTGAAATGTTAAAAATAAACTATTAGCACAACTTATTTTTTTCTTTTTTAAAGCATTCTTACGGTACTTTGCAGCATTTTTACACAATACTGTGTGTGTGCGGTTGCAGGAAATAATTGAGAACAATACCTTTTTTTATTTCACCTACCGGATCAGAAACTAGTATATAAAGACCCCCTCATGTTCTGTTAAGGGGTGACAACCTTTACTTGTGAATGCTACTAGTGGCTCTTTTCTATGTCAAAACATATATTTTAGGTTTAGTGTTCCTGTAGGAACTGATTAGCTTTCATTTAACATAAGAAATTGTTGACACACATAAATATTAGATGATTATCATGAATTTAATGTCTTATCTAACACACCGTTCCTTGGCCTTGGTATGGTGAACCTCCCATCTTAGTTTTGCTTTGTCGACTCGAGACACAACAGGCAATGTGATTAACATTACAAAGGGATGTGATATAAGTAACATTATCCTGTTTATAGACTAGAAGATGTATAAGACAAACTCACATAAAATAAGGTCACTCTGCTTACCTGTAAAAGTGATACAGTATAGAAGTCAGAGGATTATGGCTTAAATTACTTTAGAAAGTATAAAACCTGTCTGTGTTTGGAGGGTGGTGGGGAAGTGGGTGGCAGGGGATGTTAAATCAGCCAATATTTACCCTGCAAGCCCAAAACAAAATGTATTTAAACCCCTGTTTTTTCCACTCCCAACTCAGAATAAAGCCCAGATGGGGGAATTGCTGGTGACTTTTTGCCTTGCCAAAATTGCATGACCCGCATGTTACTTTTATGGCATCAGAATCTCGCTCAAAGTGTCCACTACCCGATAGGGCAGCACATTTGTGCAAAAGGGACATAAATCACCTGGGTTATACCTGCGTTTAAACGTTACAGCAATGGCAACTCAAACCCCTTTGTGGCAATGAACCCCCCCCCCCTCGTAGTCTGCAACTTATTTCTTAATTAAGCTATCCTTAGCAAAATGAAATAAGGACACTGTTGAGAACATGATGGCCACAGTACAGTATTTGAAAGAATAGCTCCTATTAGAGGTATCACACGAAATTCCAAAGGTTAGAGATCTCATAACAGAATTAATAATAATTGGTATATAGTAGTGTAAGTACTTGTTCGGTTTTGCATTGTAAATGATTGCCGCTTTAAAAGTCTGAGATCGTCCGGCATCCTGCACCTCCAGCAAACTCTGGACCTACAGTATTACATATACTTTTTAAGAAATACTGTTGTACATACATAACAAATGGCCTAGGAAATAAAAATGCAAACAGAGGGCCTTATTCGTGCTGGTAAGTAAATTTTGCAAGTGGAGCAAATACATTTATATTTATTTCTGTGCTGGGTAAATACTGTCTGCTTTTGCATGTAGCCCACGGATGTTAAACAGCTTTATTGTTACACTTCAATTTATATTTAAATTTAAATACACCCGACCATATCTAAATCTCTCTGCATAAGTTATATATGTGACAAAATGGTTTTGTCCAGTTGCTTGCATTTTTTCTTTACTTAAAAACATAAATCAGGCCAAGTGTAGTTACAGTATATGAGAATTTTTTGGAGGGAAATAAAATATGGGTACTTATTTCCTAGCACGGCGCCCACGATCTAGATTGTATGTGTGGGGCTATTATCTCAAGCATTGCATGCATCTTATGTGTTTGTGCGGCATAAGATGCATGCGATGATGAAATCGACAAGATTTTTACATTGGAATCAATGTGAAATGGTCCCTGAGACCCAATTTAACATTTATTCCAATGTAAAAAGCCCCCAAAACCCCAATTTTAATTGCTAACCCCCCCTCATGGGTGAAATGGCCCCCCCATTGTTAATGCTACCCCACTATTGACGCCAACCCGACGTGTGGCGAGCGCAGCTAGCCCGCGAGGGGCGGCGGTATGCGTCCTCCGACCTTTTCATACCCCCACTATCCACGTCGGCGTAGAGTTGATATTATATAGTGTGGCGAGCGCAGCGAGCCACCGAGCCCGAAGCGTGGCGAGTGCAGCGAGCCCTGCGAGGGGACGCGGAATACATGTGAAGTAGTCCGCATCCCCTCGCGGGGCTTGCTGCGCTCGCCACGCTTCACGCTCGGTACCGCCGCCCCTCGCGGGCTCACTGCGCTCGCCATGCTTCGGATTGGTGTTGATAGTGCTGGTGGCGTTAACAATGGTTATTGGGGGCTCACGATTTTTATCCTATAGCATCTTATGGATCTCATGGATCTTATGCATCTTATGGATGCATAAGATCCATGAGATGCATAAGATGAGATCCATACAATTAAAAAATCTTTCAATTGTATTGATTGTATGTATGCCTTAAGTAAGTCATACAATCTATGCGATGGGCGCCGTGCTAGGAAATAAGTACCAAAATATGCTGCAGAACTGCAATTGTTAAAACTAGATTGGACTAATAATCAACACTAAAAATACCAGGAATGTAGTCAAATATTTAAAAAGAAAATCAGGACAGCAAAGCTTTAAGCTGAAATAAAATGCTCTGTACCATGCTTTATTATATTACTTGAGGGACATGCTGTGGAACCGTCTGTTTAATGTAATGCTTTGAGAACTATGCAGTGCTGGAATCTTCCTATGCTGCTAGTTTACCATAAAGACGTAAATCCGTTCAATTGATGTGGAAAAAAGGCAGTTCTTGCAATCTTCATGCAGCTGATGTGATCACAGGCTGCGACTCGTTTCAAAATGTGCCCCTTTTTCAAGCAATGATAATTATAAGCAGACAAGTCGATGTTTAAATAAATGAATAATAGGTTGATTGTTTTCCTTCTTGTTCATTGAATAATTTATTGTATTGTTCTTCTTTATTGCATAATTGATACAGCTGCAACCACCTTTTATCTATGATGTGATAGCATAACCTAAAGTATTTTTTGGGGGGTTTTATTTGATCAATTAGTCATTTTCTAGTTAATTAATATAAATAGTATGCATAAAAATCATACAATGAGTGTAGTAGTTGGTTATGTTTTGTTAAACTATAGTTCATATAATGTCAATGTTACTGGAGGTCATAGTAATTATAGACAAGCAAAAGTAGTAATTATCAAAATCAACAATGTAATAGCATTAAATAAAATTGATGTATAATCTTAAAAAAGAAATCCTTGGCTTATACAGTACTAGTCAAAATGATGGAACAACATAACAATAATATCAGCACTGGCAGCTCTGCATGCCTAAATGGAGCAACACACAAATTGCTTTTTCGGGTGCCATCTATTGGCCATCGGCACTCACACTTGACTTCCCCCTGTAGAGGTGAGCACCAGCAATTAGCCTTTTAGTATATATGATGATTAACCCTTTGAGTGCCAAGTGAATTTGTCAAACTTGGAATTATATAGAACAAGTGTTGGCCAGACACTGGCATTTTTAGCAGATCTCTCTCAGAGATGTCGGCACTCATGTTTTGCACATCTCTCGCAGAGATGTTGGCAATCAAAGGGTTAACACCAGTAAAACATTAGGAATAAAAAAAACATTATGTAAAAATTTACATATAAAATAAGTGTATACTAGGACAGATGACTGGCAATACTGAGGAGGATATATGCAGCTACAGAAGATGAAATTATACAAATATAAAAAAGATATAAACAAAAATGTAAATAATCTATATATAATTAATATAGATTCAAAAAATAAAATAAATAGCATAGGCAAAAATTAAAGTAACAAAAATGTACTCCGATTGAAATGAAAAAAGGAGGATAAAAAAATAAGCATAAATTAAGCAAAAACAAATTGTGTCTTTCAATGATGAAAATATAATTGATTATATAATTGTGTGTTTGCTACAAAATTGAAAGCAACAATTACTTATAAGGCGTGTGCAATAAGTTTCCAGATGCAGTTTATAGGTAGACACAATCTGACTTTCTGGTCATGAACAGTATATAAGCAGCTCTGCAGTTTCCTAACATGTTAACTTCCTTTACATACTGGTTATGGGGTTCAACAGAGACCACTGGAGAGTCATGGTCTTCTACGACGTCAAGAGATTTTAACAAATGCAGATTACTTTGTTCCAAACAACTGCATTTGTGTGGTTTGCAGAATTTTAGTGCAGGAGACGGCCCTTGGAAGGGGAGAAAAGCTGCAACCGACCTATGTACAACATCACCGTGACAATGTTGATGGCAAAGTTTCAGCAGAAGAGTTTCAGGCAATTTATTGTTATTTGTTGGCCAGATTATTAAATTATGTATGGGAGATCATCAGTAGCTCAGTGGTATCCAGTTGGAGGTACACTGCCCAGATTTCCAACATAAGGACAGTGCGACCAAGCATATGGTGTCTGTTTTTGTGGTCAAGACTTGTCATGTAGCTACTTTACCACTTGTGCAGCACTTGGACTGGTACACCAACCATCAACCACCAATGTTGCCCTTTCCATCAGGAAAATGCACCTGTCTGCACAAGTCCAGGAAAGTGTTGGATTTTTTGGCCCATGAACATTTTAGAAACTTGGTCATCTGCCATACAGTCCATATCTGGTCCTCTTTTTATTTCTTGGTGTTTTTATAAATCAAGCACAAGATGTTTGGGATTTGTTTTAAGTCACTGGAAGCCACAGTGGAGACATTCCAAGTGGTCCACATGCAACTTTGCATAAGATGCTCTTGCAAACACTGAGCAAAATGTAATGTTAACTTTGTACATATAATACTTTTCGTGCATCTTGAAACTTACTGTACATCCCTCATATAAGGCAAAACGAGCCTTAGAGCAGTTTGTCACAATTCAGCTGCAGAATCATCAAGTACGTTCCGGTTTTGTAAGCTTTTATTACATAACCACCATAAAGGGTTAAGCCTCTCCTTCTCTCTTGTTATGAATGTATCATACTGGGGGAAATTTAGTGAGATACCATAGCCTTAGTACTGAGATACAATCTTAGTAAATGCCCCACCCCCTGTCTTTTGACTTGCTACCATTATTAGTGCTATATAATGTGGGTCAATTTTCGACTCAGTCTTTTTAATATTTAATTCACGACCTAGAAAACGAATTGACCATATTTGCCTTTGAAATTAAACTGCTGAGTTATTGGCACAGAGCAGGATAATGACTTGCTACAGAAAGATTTACCTAAACTGGAAAACTGGGCTGTGAAATGGCAAATTAAATGGAATGTTGATAAATGTAGGTTTATACACATTTGGATAACCAAGAAAAACAAAAACAGACTGAAAAAATACTAGTAGACAGAAAGCTAAGAAACAGCACAAACATGGGCTATAATGTTAAAAGTTAATTGTAATTCCCTTATTAGACCATATCTAGTCTATGAGGTACAGCTGGGCACTACCTTACGAAGAACTTGGACGGGTTTGTGTTGGGTAATGACAGTTAAAGAGAAAACAATATTTACTTTAATATGTCTAAATGGTCAGCATTACCACTGTGCAAACCTAGTCACCAATGATTGGGGGGGGTGACATAATAAAGTTCATTTTATTTTTTCAATGCACCACATGGAGCACCAGCTACTGACGTGGAAGAGATGCAGCTGGTACATGCAGTGCAATGCTGCTGGCTGTTGATCCTCCATCTCTGTTTTATTGTCTGGTGTGGCGCTTTGGCGTTTGTACTCCCTTCTCACACCTGATGAGTTAAGCTGTGAGAATGTGGGCGCACTGTGATCCAGTGCCATATATTCCAACAAGTAGAGTGGCAACACCTAGGTCTAGGACAGGTCTATCGGCGGTATTTAATATAGAAATATATTCATCTTCTATGCAGATTGTTATTTAAAACTGTTATACTTTGAACTACAGTATAGAGGGGACAATGGGCCGTCAATTGCAAATAAACACGGTTTCATTAGAAGATTAGAAAAAAAAACAGATGGCTTTGTGTTGGTAGGAAAATTCTTAAGACAAAATATAATTTTCACTCTAAAATGGGCCTGTGGTATAATTTAACTTTTCAGAGTAGAATGTAGTTTCTACTGAAATTGGCTTAACTTTGCATTGCACCATATCTTCCAGTGGCTATTCTGGTACTTGTACATGCAGTGCTGAGTCAGGCTCCATCCATTGTCTGGCTCAGTCAATGAATTTACTCAATAACAGAAGGGAGCTTTGGTGCTAATCAGAGTTATATGGTAAAGAGCAACGTATGACGAATGGTTTCTTCAAATGGATCACAATGCAAAAAGCCCAGTAGTAACATGCATCCCTTTATCCTTACTTCAAGACTGCAAAGTGTCCATTACAAAACATAAATACACAGCACAGAGTAAATGCAAAATGTTATACAGGTACTGATTTCTTGCATTCTGCAGTATATTTCATGCAGCACAGTAGAGATACTGGGAACTCAGCAGGCTCCTTAAAAAATCTCCAATATCTAGCCTGTTTTTGCATTGCTGGCAGTGTTAACGCATGGGTCCGTGAACTTATCATGGATTCTGTGTGTTAATGTACAAAGACAAATGTCTTAACAAGAGGAAAATTAATTGAATTGATTAGCCCATACTTAAAAAGTCAGAAAAAGCTCAAGGCAGTTTTTTGGACCCATTAATTTTTTGTGGCTAACTGAATTCACCAAGTCTCAATCCCAAGTCCTTTACGTGTCCTAGTAGTTTGTGTTTACAGCGAAGTGCTGAATCTCTTGGAAGTTTATTATGAACCCTCCACATGAGAAGCTTAATGCTGATTGAGAAAGACAAATAATGATGCTCCTGTAAAATAATTACTGAACTCTCTTGGTTTCATTTTACGCACAACAGACAACATTGAGCTTAATATTACAATATTATATTTTCTATCAGTGTCTACAATGGCAATCGTTGTATTCTTGTAATCTTACAAAATTTGTCTGTCATTCTGTGATCTTAGTGTTCTGTCTACTTTGTGTAATCTCAGTTTATTAGAAATTACAGATGTACGGGTGCCAGTGCTGTTTTTTACAGAGACTGCTTCTCTCGCACTGTGACTCAGAGAGTAAAGGTTCGATCATTTGACGAATGTCTGGTCTAGTCCTCATTTTCAAAATTCATAATGTTGTTACTTGATTTATGCAGGAGCGCCTAGATTTCACCAAAATACATATATTTATAGTGCAATATAGAATCATTTGCATACACACTGACATTTTAACTTGCCAAATGGACTAGTTATGCAAAATTAGAGCATCCTGTTCAATGTATAGACCTACGTATGCCCCTAGCTTTGCAGACCAGTGAAAAAAAGTTATTTCATTCTTGTGATCAGGATACAATGGTGGTTCAATAGGTAAGGTAACAAGATCACTCACCATTTCATTCTACCTTCCTGCCACTTCTCCCCATCACCGCCATTAAACTTTGCTTCATAGCAGTCATACTGTCCCAAAATCTGTTGTAAGATGGCAGGTCTGGTTGAAACCGTGTCAAACATTGAGGTGAGTAGTGTGATCAGATTTTTGTGTCTAAAGGGCACATCAGCAGCTGAAACCTATTGCCATCTTGTCAAGGTGTATGGTGATAACAGGTTTGGTGCACTGCCGTTGATAATGTCAGGATAGACATTCAGGATGAGTGTCAATCTGGGCATCCAACTCATTCACCACAGGAAGTCCACCAAACCAAAACATGTTTCTGGAACATGACATTGTAAATGTACACCTCATTAAGTTGGTAATGAATTCTATCTGCTGATGTGCCCTTTAGACATAGAAACTTAATCACACACCTAGGTGTTTGACAATGTTTCCACCAGTCCTGCCATCTTACAACTGATGTTGGGACAGTATTACTGATATGAGGAGCAGTCAAATGGCCGTGAGGGGAAGCAGTAGTCTTCCTGCTCTCGTCTGGTGGGAAATTGTAATGAAACATAGAACATTACACATGTGAGAGGTCTTGTTACCTTGTATCTGTCTAGTACAGAGAGCATGTTTGACAGAATCTCGTGTTCTGTTGACATCTAGACTTTTTTAGTGTTCGCGACAGTCTACAAAGTACTGTTTGACAAAAGTAAGATTGACTCTCAAACTAATAAAATTGTTGATATAATAAAGACAGTCCCCACTCTCAAACATGATTAATTTTGCCATCAATAAAGCTTAATCAAGCAGTAGAACAATGAAATGCTTTATTTAATGAAAGGGATAGTAAGTTAAACCTTGACATGATATTTGCACTTATTTTTCTCTTCAATCTTTTGTACCTCTCTACAAAATCAGTCACATTTCTAATTTCATGTGTCTCATCAAAGCAGAGAATAGTAACACATCTTAATGTACCCTCGGTGGGCAAGGTGTCTAGTCCACCAGGGTAATTTTGACACTTCTAATTCCTTCTCCTTTTTTCTTTTATATTTGTTGTTGATTTCTTTTTAATTGATTTTTTTTGCTATAATATTATACAGTATTGCTTTAAATAATAATGACGTACATTTTCTATGTGAATATCCCTAGCTTCCAGTTGTACAGATACAGATGTGTATGAGCCAGGATTAGAGAATTGCGAGGTATGCCCATGTTCACTGCTGCTCTGTGTGCATCTCCTGGTGTGCACAGCCATTGACAGTCTTCTGAGGGACATACGGGGCTACTTGGAACTTTAGAATTTCTAGGACTGCCACCAACCTTGTTGTAACATGGTCTTTACATTGTGCCCCAATCTGCACAAAAGAGGAGAGCTATGGAATACCACAGTGATCTTCTTATTTACAAATGTATATGAGACATGTACAGTATTCTGCAAAATTTAACTGCTTAGTTGATTTGACCTTTACAGGTAATCCATAATAATTATAGAAACAACATATGTCTAATACTGCTTTCACATTGCAGAAATGGGTAATGACACGGTATTCTTAAATGGGACTTTAAAACGGGTCTGAGCCTTGAGACCTTTCACATTGCAGGTGAAAACCGTTTTAAAAATCATTTAATACCATTCAAACATTCAACCGGTTTAACCCCCAAGGGACACGTTTCAAGCCATTGAAATATAGCTGTTCAAACTGCCAAAAAAACGGCTTTTTAACCGTGTTGAAATACCGGTTAACTTTAACCGGTAAATCAACTCTGGCACTTTCACATTGCAGCCTTAAACGTTTTAAAATGGAAAAAAACGTCAATATACCGTTTTAAAAGTGCGATGTGAAAGGGGTATTAGGAGCTTCATTGCTGCAATAATTGGCAATAAAAGAATTATTAGAAAATATTGCAAGTCATATACAGAATATTTAGGTGTAATCTTAAGTAAAGTAAGTATACCAAAAACTGTTTTGACTACACTATGCTACAATTGGTGCAGGTCTGAGGGATCACTTTTTTTATGATGTTAAAAAACAGCTGCATAGATGACGGATATAAAGCAGTGATACAGAATACTAATATCCAAGGGCCCAGCTGGCATAAGTGCATGGAGTACAGCTGCTATGGGGCCCTGAGCTGAGATGTGCCCATCTTCCTCCGTCACAGTTACATGTGCTATATACATTTTTCACCAATGGGTGCTACAAATTATTGCCTTGGGTCTACAATGTAAATTGATTTAAAATAAACTGGAGGGCATTATAATGTTACATAATTTGAACAAGGGCACTGTAATGTGCACAATATGCAGTGTGGTGTGACATAATATGTACTGGGGCAATACTGTAATGTGGCATAATATGAAGTGGAGATACTATATAATGTGAATTGGGAGTACTGTGTTACATAATGTACTGGCAGCCCTACAATGTGAAATTATGTGAACTAGAGCACTATTATGGGGGTATACACTTATTAGGTCGATATGGGTAAGGTCGACAGGGTTGCAAGGTTGACAAAAGCAAAGGGTCGAATATGGAAGGTCAACATGAGTTTTTCACCTTTTTTTGAGACAACCTGTGCAGACAGGCGGTATTTCATACCCTACCATCTACTACGGCGTAGCGGGAGAATAAAATAGTGTGCAGAGCACAATGCAGCACCGTGCCGGAAGCATGGCGAGTGCAAGGCTACACTTAGACAGTGCCCACGGGGAGTGTGTCGACATTCGGGGTAAAAACATGAAAAAGTCATGTCAAACTTTTGACTCGACCGTTCCATTGTTGACCTAATGCTTGTGTTGACCTTCCAACCCTGTGGACCTTACCCTCGTCAACCTATTTCAGATGTCAGCCTTTAGTTATCGACCCAGTGCATGTCGATCTAAATTGAGTCAACCCAATGGCCCATACCCTTTATGGGGCATAACTTTAACAACTGCTGCAGGGAGGTGCCTCTTTAAAAGCATTCAGACAAGGGCCCCTTCATTATGTTGCTATGGGGCCACACAGTTCTTGCTATGATATGCTGCTGTCATTTATGACAGACAGTGCAAGAACAGTGCAATGTTATAGCTGGTATCTAGATAATAGAGCTACAGTGTGTAGGTAGACAGTCAATAGGTCGACATGCATTCGGTGAGCCGGTACTAATGGTTGACATCCGAATGGACGACACAATTTAAAAAAAATGTTTTCCTTTGTTTAATTTATTAAATAACTGGACTACAGTTTGGAATAGTAACCAGCGGTAGCAGAGCCAAGCCTGCCAGGGTGTACATTTCTATTGGTAGTGGTTACATGTTATCAGACATACCAGATTTGACACCCCCCAAAAATAAAAATAATAGTGTTGACCTTCTGTACCTGTCAACCAAATGCATGTCAACCATTTGTTTTTGACCTATTGACTGTAGACCTTAATACTGTAGATATTTTATAACACACACTTGGCAGCTTCATGTTTTGCTGTTAATACACTTGTAATAGATATATGCCTATAACATTTTACATGGACAGCGCTTTACTATTACAGTGAGCGGAAAATAAGCTGGGAAACTGAAATACTAAAACCACATTGATTTATAAGTTATGGCTACATCAGGAGAGGCCAACCAATCAGAGACAGTGAGCCAACAAAATATGTTATAGTAACACAAAGTGCCGATACCATGCAGAAAATGGGCGTGTCCTAGCTAGCACAAATCAATGCCCCATTTTTTTAGGGGTATTCAGTGCCCCCTGATGGGGAGCTGTTGAAGGCGAGAAGCACCGATAGCTCACCCTCAGTATTCAACTCCCTTCACTTGCTGTTTCCACCTCACCTGTTCCCTGAGGCAGACTCGCTGCATTTATGGCAAACCTTGCCGTTTAAGGGAGTTTTCGGCGAGGAAAAGCCATCCCCGCTGTAAAACCCCCCTCGCTGGCTCTTTGTGTTCATGTCTTTGGAATGACATTTGTAGGAGCATGACCTTGTGTCAAACCTCAGTTTTTAGTTAGGGTGGGGTTGAGGCAAGCACATTGAAAATACACAATTTCATCTTCCCGATTTAAAAAAACGTTATTACCTCTTCACTTTGCTGTCACTTTTGACAATCCTTGTTTTCAGTATTTTTTTTTTATAATTCTGGCTATTATGTGAAGCTACTCAGTCATTCTTTTACATATGTTTCTAAGAACAGATCAATGTTTTGATTTTACTTATTTCATGTTAAAAAAAATAACTTACAAAGGTAAGTAGACAGACCCATCTGCTCTGCTATGCAGCCGCAGACCTGCTCTGACATCCAGCCGTCTCACCCTCTCTGCTGTCTGGCCGCCGCACCTGCTCTGCTGTCCAGCCGCCACGCCCAGCCTTTCACTCCTTTGCAGTCTCTGTTCCAGTTTCCTGATGCTGGGTACAGGATGCTCTTTCTGCATCAAGCACAAAGCAAAGTAGCGCACAGTCGGGGGAGGCAAGCGGCAGTGCTGTGGTTGCGGAAGGCAGCACACAGCGGAGTAGCGCACAGTCAGCAGTGCCGCGGGTGCGGGAGCCACATCTCTTTAAGAAAAGATCCACATGTGACTCGAGCTACAGGCTGGCCACCCCTAGGCTACATGTTTAATATAGGTTACTGCAAGATCGCAATAAAGTGTATATGAGGCTCGTACAGAGGAGCCCACTCTTATTATATACACAGTAGTCAGCAGTTATGAGCAAACCTAATTGCATTGTAAAGAATGGGACGAGGCCTTATCCACAGCTGACTGCTAATGCATGTGCAGCTGTATTTTTTTATTTATTTCACAAACTCGCAGTTGCAATAATATTATTACTATTACAGTTTATTTATAAAACGCCAAATGTTTTGCAGCGCCGCACACAGGACATACAATAGAACAGTGAGACCAAACTTAACAATACAGTAAATAAATAACAAAAATAGAGTATGGGTATAGAGCACCACAGTTTAATACACACTACAGCTTATATATGAGTAGTGAGGGACTAATCAGTGAAGTACTATGGGCTGGTGGCCATAAATAGAGATGAGCCATAGCCATCTTGAGAGTATCCGGACAAGGATGGTCACTTTGTAGGGGAGAGTGAGATACTTGTGATAAGTGAGATATAAGAAGAGGGCTTTGACAACAGGAGGGAAGAGGAGCTAACAATCTAGTGGATTGCTGGTCTCATCCATTTTCTTGTTTACTAATGTGCCACAGACTGCAAGCGCTGAGAAGCCCACTTTCAGTGTCTCTGGACCAGGCAACTACTCTGGCAGCTGTAAACACTTCACCAATGGTACTTTGCAACAATCTATGGACTGCTCAGTTATTCCATCTAGGAATGGCCATAGCTGTGCGCCTAATAATCACTGAACTGTGCAAACATCTACATTTTGTCCACCTCTGAATCAGTGTAAAGGTCCATACACACTGGGCGTTTTTGCCCAGAGTGTATGGATAACGATAATGGGGAAAATTGATGGGCTGAAAAACGCTCAGTGCATACACATTGAGAGTTTTTCGCCCATTTTAGCAATTTTCCCTGGGGTGGACAACTTTCCATAGCAGGACGCTATGGAAAACCTTCCACTCCATTGCTCATCTGCTGGTAATAGCAGTAGAGTGGCTGGGCCAGCAATGATGGGAGAGTACCCATCAGCGCTCATCGCTGCCCTGTACACACTGGGCGGCTTTCGAGCTGAAAGCAACTCAAACGTATAAACTGAGCAGCTTTCAGCTCAAAGTCGCCCAGGGTGTATGGGCCTTTAGTGTTAAATAGAGGATGCTAAAAGCATAAAAAGAGCATAACTGGGCCATTCTGCAGTCCCCAAATAATATAATGGGGACTGTGGTCTGGCTAGTACTTTAAAGGTTTGAGCCAATTTGTGTATGTAAACCTTTTTATGTGTATTGCCGCATGACAGTTTGTCTATTATTGAAATATGACTGAAAATCATTACCACACAAATACAGGGCTTACAGTATGTGTGTTGCTGTTTCTTAACTTGCCCATTGGTATACTGTATTTACTGCATTAAACAATATTTGTTTACTCTATTTTAGTCTACCTTTGTTTTTTCTATGCTCTTCACACTCCATGAGAAAGCTGGTTATGATTGGTATGGGAGTAAGCACAAGTAGTGGGAAGCCGATCATAAACGCCTGGAGGCGGGGGTCCAATGAAACTGTATCTCCTCTAGAGTCTTGTGGGAGTTGTGCCATGGGTCAAAGAAACCCTTTAGAGAAAATATGATAAGTGCTGTAAATGTAGCACTGAGAGATACCTCTTTCTAAACAGGGCTTGGCATTTACCACTACAAATTCTGCTTGCCCATCTGACCACGTTGCCAGCTATCTCCTGCTTGCTCACAACATTCTGATCCCTCATGTTGTTAATGCTCTTTTTGTACATTAGGCCATCGCAAGACATCAGTTTGGAAGAATTTGATGATGAAGATTTATCAGAAATCACAGATGACTGTGGGATTGGACTGAACTATGACTCAGACCACTGTGATAAGGTAACAGTCTTATTACTGTACTAACATTTTATTTATTTATTTACAGTTTCTTATATAGCGCAGCAGATTCTATTGCGCTTTACAATAGTAGACAGTGATAAAACAAACTGGGTAACAACAGAAAGACTTGGAGGTAGGAGGGCCCTGCTGCAAACTTACAGTCTATAGGTACATAGGAGGGAAACACAAGGCAGGCACCAGTAATAGCATAGCAGTCCCACCAAGTTACAAGTCCAGAAGGGAAGCTATATAATACATAAGTGCCTCAGAGGGTTATGCGTGTAGAACTTAAATATGATAGGCTTGCCTGAAGAGGTGAGTTTTCGGGGAACGCTTGAAAGTTTGGAGGCTAGCGGAGAGTCTTATTGTGCATGGAAGTGCATTCCATAGGATGGGAGCAGCCCGATGAAAGTCCTGTAATAGTGAATGGGAGCTAGTGATCCGTGCAGAAGAGAGACGCAGATCTTGAGCAGAGCATAGTGGTTGAGATGGGAGATATTTTGTAATAAGTAAAGAGATATATGCTGGTGCAGTATGGTTAATAGCTTTATATGCAAGTAGAAGTGTTTTATATTGAATACAGTAAAATACAGGAAACCGATGGAGGGACTGGCAGAGCGGATCAGCAGACGATGAGTGCCTTGGACATGCCTTAATAAATAAATAAATATAGATATAGATAGATAGATACAAAGCCAAACAGGCGGCACTCTGAAAAGTAAAAAAAAGACAGGCTTTGTGGTTGAATTGGCAAATTTTCAGTACTTTACTAAGCACACTACTCTAACTTTATATAAAGAAATGGAGGAGAAAACCACAAAAGAGTGTAGTAAAGCTTCTTATGCATTCTAGAAAATAAAAGCAATAATGTAATTGGTTGCTATTGGCAACATCACCTCTTTTCATTTTTAGAAACTTTGGTAAATTAACCCTGCAATGTCAGTTTTTCATACTCAGTTTTTTACGTGCCAATTATTGATTTTACAAACAGAACCCTCCACTCTGCCCATTATGTTTTCATATTGCATCACTGCCATACTGATACTGTAGCTGTTTCTTTCCTTTGGTCCATAAAGAAAACCTTCTCCTTCTGCATCAGTATAGTGCACACAGAACAGACCTGCACACTGAGGATTATACAGTAGGTGCATTTGTTGCAAATAGTGAGAAATAATTATCAGATGGTGAGCTGGATTTATATGTTTACATTCTGACACTAACTCCAAAGACATCTGAAATGAATTGCTACAAACAAATTTATAGCAAAGTGTAAATCGCTAACATTGATTATAGCCATATAAACCCACAGACAAGTTGTTATGTACTAGTTACCAGCCAGTGATGGAATCACATAACAGTAATGTCACAACCGGCAGCTTTGCCTGGTGAAATGGAGCAACACTTTATGGAGTGGCCACCGGTGCACACAACACTTGAAATTCCCTTCATAGAGGTGAGGAGCAGCATTAGCCTTTTAATACAAAGGGCTAGTTGTATATAAGGAGCCTGATTCTAAGTTGCACACAACTCTGAATGCAGAAAGATATTGCCATTTTGAAGCACACTCTGGGTGAGATTTAATAGGATGAGAGATTCAGAATGTGAGAAATTTGTTAAGAAATCACTAGTTTTTTTAAAGCGGCAATCATTTACACTGCAAGACCAGTTTGATTTTGCAGTGTAAATGATTGCCGCCTTAAAAAAACCTGGAGATTTCTTACCAAACCCCTGACTTTCTGAATCTTTCATCCTATTAAATCTCACCCTATATGTCATGGCCTTCATACGCTACATCCAGCAACTTCCAGATTATTGCATCTTGCATTGGGCTGAATATATGTTACTGTGTACCAATGGGACATTGGCAGAAGAAGCATGTACACATGGTTGCAGGTTATTCTGATCTGTAAGTATGTAGAGATATATAGAATTTCAGCAGGATCTCCTACAGGAGATAGGCATACAGATGGAGTGCCTCTAAGCCAGCGCCGGGGCTCACCAGAATGCCCCTGCTGACGATAGCCGGCGGAGAGGCGCTCCATCTGACTGGGACGCACACGTATGTGCATCCCAGTTTCCGGGCGGCGGGGGAGGCGAACCCTGCCCATCTCTGCTTCAGGGAGACGGGCAGGGTGCGGGGGGGTGCGGGGAGGCGGCGGCGATCGACGGGGACCGCCAAGGAGCTCCGTCGGAAGGGGATGCGCGAGCATCCCCTTCCGACGGTTGGCGATCCGACCGCCAGACCCCCTCTGAATGACGGTGGCTCCATCTGTATTTGAGTCTGACTCAAAACACATGGCTGTTCGCACTGAGTTCCGATTGCTAAAGGTGGTCAGAATGAAGTCTGTGTTATGAGCAAGTTAGCATAAGGCCAAAGGTGTTTCCGCAGTTATAATGGTGTACAGATGTATAACTACTGTATGTAACAAAGGGAGGAGACGAGGAGAGAATAGTGCCCATCCTAATAGTATACTCCTACTTGTTCTGTAAGTTTTGCCTACAAATCATTGTGCTTGTTGGGGATATAAAGTTACAGTTTCTCAAGGTCACCTAGTTATATAACAGATTTGAAGACGCTATTAACTTCTTTAGTGACAGTTGATAACAGCGCAGAAAGTATGTTTTAAATTAATTAGCTTCAAAGTCCTTTCTTTAAGAAACTAGAATCAATTTTTTGCATGAGTAGATTATCATAATCAGCTTACTACTAGCAGTGATTAAAGGACTTGGAATATTATAATAGAAAATTCTCAGCCATAATTTTAATCTGATTTTCACAATTAATCACTGCTGACATTAGATACATGTTTAATGAAATGCCATTTCTGTCAAGCTTTAATTCACAGGAATGTAGGTCTCTCATGTTTTCTGGGTTTACCAGAGCAATCCATTTTCCTACTATGGACTTTTAACTCCTTTAATGTTCCTTAAATTCCATTTATGGGAAACAATTGGTGAGAAGTACACATACACAGTTTGTAAACTCACACTTTTCACATAACTAAGGGCCTTATTCTGATCTGAGCTCAGTACAAATTTGGGTACTTATGTAATATCTGGGCTCACGTTTTTCTTATGAGACCGCGTCCCCTCGCGGGGCTCGCTGCGCTCGCCACGCTTCGGGCACGGTGGCTCGCTGCGCTCGCCACATTATATAAAATCAACTCCAAGCGTAGTTGGATAGTAGGGGTATGAAAAAAGGGGGTGCATTTAACATGGGAGCCCAGATAATACATAAGTACCCAAATTTGTTCTTAAAATGGGCAAAACCATGTGCACTGCAGGTGGGGCAGATGTAACATGTATAGAGAGAGTTAGATTTGTGTGAGTTATTTTGTTTCTGTGCAGGGTAAATACTGGCTGCATTATTTTTACACTGCAATTTAGATTTCAGTTTCAGCACACTCCACCCAAATTTAATTCTCTTTGCACAGGTTTCATCTGCTCCACCTGCAGTGCACATGGTTTTGCCCATTTTCCGAACAAATTTGTACTGAGCTCAGATCAGAATAAGGCCCTATGTTATTATCTGGGGGGGGGGGGGGGGGGGGTTGTTTATACTGAGGTTTATATATTCAGGAAAAGCTAAAACCTCACACACTAAATGTAATTCATTCAGTCACTTATTTATTTCATAACCTAATAACACTATATATATATATATATATATATATATATATATATATATATATATATATATATATATATATATATATATATATATATACATATATGGGGGCAAAAAAGTATTTGGACAGTCACTGATTGTGCAAGTTGACCCACTTAAAAAGACAGAGGGGCAGATGTATGAACCAGCGTTAAGTGCAAAAATGCACTTAAAGCTGGTTAACTGGGGGGGGGGGATTACGATTTTGCTAATGTATTACTAGCGCACCTAACGTGCGCTAGTGACAGCCCGCCGAGTTACGCTCGGTGGGGCTGTCCCCTGCAATCCCCCCCAGGGATTAGCGGCCGGGGCGATGTATTAACAGCCTTCAAGGCGTTAATTCGCCCCGGCCGCTTCGCCAGCTCAGGGCTAGCATTGTCCTATCCCCCACTATGGGGACAACGCTAGCCCTGCGTCTGGCTTGGGCTGCGCTGGAGATCTCGCGGTTTTAGCGAGATCTCGCGCATGCCCAGAAAGCCGGGGGGTGGGGGGGCGCGAGTGCGCATGTGCGGGGCGGCAAGGGAGACGATAAGGAGAGCCGTTCACGCTGGGGATAACGGCTCTCCTTTTCGGCTTTGGGGGGGTTAATACATCTGCCTATAACGTTTGCCCGCTTCTCTACATTATGCTGGCGAAGCGGGAATTGTTATTCGCCAAACGTTATAGGCAGATTAATACATCTGCCCCAGAATGTGGGAAAAAGAAAAAACAGGAAATCACATTGTATGATTTTTAAACAATTTATTTGTATATTGCTGTGGAAAATAAGTATTTGGACAATCAAAAAATCAGTACTTTGTAATATAACCTTGGTTGCCAAATACAGAGGTCAAACGTTTCCTGTAGTTCTTGACCTGGTTTGCACACACTGTAGCAGGTATTTTGGTCCACTCTTACATGCAGATCTCCTCATGTTTTGGGGCTGTCGCCGGGCAACAAAGACTTTCAAATCCTCCACAGATTTTCTATTGGTTTGAGGTCTGGGGACTGGCTAGGCCACTCCAGGGCCTTTAAAATGCTTCTTACAGAGCCAATCCTTAGTTGACCGGGCGATGTGTTTGTCATGCTGGAAGACCCTGCCACGTAACATCTTCTTACTGATGGAGGGAGGTTTTTGGACAAAATCTCACGATACATGGCCCGATTCATCCTCTCCTTAATACGGATCAGTTGTCCTGTCCCCTTTGCAGAAAAGCCTTCCCAAAGCATGATGTTTCCACCCCCATTGCTTCACAGTGGGTAGGGTGTTTTTGGGATGTCACTCGTCTTTCTTTTCCTTCCAAACACGGCAAGTGGACTTTATACCAAAAAGTTATATTTTGCTCTCATCTGACCACATGACATTCTCCCAATCCTCCTCTGGATCATCCAGATGGTCACTGGCAAACTTTAGACGGGCCTGGACAAGTGTGGGCTTAAGCAGGGGGACCTTTTAGGTGCTGTAGAATTTGAATCCACGACAACATAGTGTGTTACTAATGGTAACCTTTGGTCCCAGCTCTCTTGAGGGCATTGAGGCCCCGCCGTGTAGTTCTGGGCTTATTCCTCACCGTTCTCAAGATCATTGATACCCTACAAGGTGAGACCTTGCATGGAGCCCCAGGTTCATGGAGATTGTCAGTAATCCTGTATTTCTTCCATTTTTTTAATAATTACGCCAACAGTTGATCTCTTCTCACCAAGCTGCTTGCATATTGTCGTGTAGCTCATCCCAGCCTTGTGCAGCCTTACAATTTTGTCCCTGGTGTCGTCAGATCTCTGGTCTTGGCCATGGTGGAGAGGTAGCAGTCTGACTGTTGTGGGGTGTGGGTGTGGATTGGTGTCTTTTATACAGTTAACCAGTTTAAACAGGTGCCATTAATACAGGTAACAAGTGAAAGATAGAAGAGCTTCTTAAAGAAGAAGTAACAGGTCTGTGAGAACCAGAAATCTTGCTGGATGGTAGGTGTCCAAATATTTATTTTCTACGAGAATATACAAATAAATTATATAAAAATCATACAATGTGATTTCCTGTTATTTTTCCTACATTCTGTCTCTCACAGTTGAATTGTACCTATGATGGAAATTACAGACCTCTCTCATTCTTTTTAAGTGGGTCAAGTTGCACAATCGGTGGCTGTCCAAATCCTTTTTTGCCCCACTGTATATAAATGTATATACTGTGTATATACATATAAATATATATATATATATATATATATATATATACTGTGTATATATATATATATATATATATATATATATATTATATATATATACTAGTAAGCAAGCTCGAAGCAAATGCTTCGGAAACTAGTCTGCTACCTTGTGATTGCCTGTGTATTTGTGCCTGTGTGAGAGAAAGAGATGTCGTTTCACTTGCTGCCAACAGGCAGTGTTTCAGAGACACACAAACAGACATTAGACATACATATATAGATAATATATAATATTATATAAAACATATATATATATATATATATATATATATGCAGGAAAAAAACAGAAAGCGCACAGGTGAGCTAGTATGAAAGTACAAATTTACTATTAATAACAGGCTTACATACATGTAAGTTTGAGAAAGCAGGTATGCGGTAATATAAAAACCAGCACAGCAGAGTCCACGATCAGAGATAAGCACAGCGGCAGGACATCAGCGGCTGGAAGCGGAGAACCCGGAGACGCTACAGCATGGATAGCTGAGATAAACGTCAACGTCAACCCCGGAACGCCCCAACGCCTTTTTAGTCAGCATATGACTTTGTCAGGAGGCGTGTCTTGCATCCACAAGGATAGGATTTATATACCCAGCGGCAGGCATGTTAAGTGAACTTTCACTAATCATATTAAAGGTATATACCCGCATATATTGTTAAACAACGAAATGAGCAACAATAATACATTGAATGAATACATAGTAAGAATACATAATAAAAAATACAAATACGGTATACAATAAAATACATAATGAAAAATACATGAAGACAAAAAGTACTTTTATACATTATTTAATAAAAAATATATATATATACATATATGTAGAGATGAAGGAAGAATCGACACAGCATTGCACAACACCGACAAAAAGATCAGGACTAAGCACAGACTAAGGGGTATACGCCCAACTACAAAGTCCAGCACATCCCAAAAATAGTCAGTGTCAACAGTGCAAAAAAGGTACTATGTCGATACCTTCATTCATCCCTGAAGGAGACATGGTTTTTAAAGTAAAAATCCAATAAGATTCTCTACGACTCAATTTGGATAAAATATCGCCACCCCTCTCATCCAGGGTAACATGTTCCAAAGCTTTGAAGGAAAAGAAATCAAGGTTAGAATCACAACATAAAGCAAAATGACGGGGAACACTATGAAGAATGGACTTATTACGTATACTCCTAGTATGCTCCAATATTCTAATTTTTCTCTATCATTCTTATGGGATACAGGGAGTCGTTCATAACGATGGGGAAAAGAGCTTATCCGAAGGAGACAGGCACATATAAAAATTTATACAGGGTGTACTGGCTCCTCCCCTCTGCTCCCCTCCCTCTAGCTTCAGTTTGAGAACTGTGCCTCAGGAGAAGCACGCATCAGGAAGAGCTCCAGAGAGTTTTTCTTCTGTTTTATTTTCTTTATTATTTTGGGGCTGCTGTTTGGACTTAACAGCAGTCCTGCGTCGTGGGAGACTAGGGGAAGGGTTCAGCTGCTGGCCACTTCAAGGTACCGAGCTGTCCCTGCCACAGGACCACCGTCCTGAGTGGGTGATGTTACCGCGGGCATTGCGCTGCAGCGCGCACACCCCTGGCACGCCGCACACCCCTAGTCCAGTCTGAAGACGTCTGTGGTGAGTATTACCCCGGGGTTCCCCCGCCGTGGGGTCCCCGGGTTATTGTGCGGCAAAATGGCGGCGGTATGGCGGTGCCCTGCACAGGGACCGCGTAACCCCCTGCCTACACTGAGACAGGGTACAGTTCCTGTTTTGGCCAGGGCAGTTACCAAAGAGGATTTGGACATTCCCCAATGTCAGTCTCAGTATAAAACGCAGGTAAGCTCCGGCGCCATTACGCTGGGCGGAGCTTACCCAGAGTGAGACCAGCTCTGTGAGGGCGCCAAAACCTGCTTCCTGCTTCTTCCCTGGCTGCTGGAAACGCCATTATACTGCTCCAGACACTCCTCAGCGGTGTGGATCAGAGGGAATCTGCTTGCAGAGACAGCTTCAGGTTTTCAGCGCTTGTGTACTTGTGCACTTGCCTGCTTACACTGTAAAGTACTGTTATTGATACTGTACTGTATTACCAGCTCTTCTAATCGGAGAGCTAAGGTTATCAGGTGTATTGGTCTCCTCCATTATCCTCTGTACACCACCCCACTGGCTTGTTAAGCTGTACAGATCAGATAAGGCTACACATAGTATTTATCTGGTTAATTTCACACTGCATATCCACTGTGTGTGCGCGCTGTGTGAGGGGAGACTGTTTGTTTGTCACAATGGTGAGGAAACTTACATGTATGGTGTGCAGTGATAAGTTTGTGCCAGCATCTTCATCACAGGTTACTTGTGAGTCATGCATGTCCCCTCAAAGTACTGGGGTCCCCCCACAACTAACTGGGCAGCAAAGTAGCACACAGGACAGCTCACAGGAGCCAGCCTGGGCTACAGGTATAAAAACCATGCTTGAGACTGTAACTACACAGTTAACTGCTACTGCAGCACAGACCCAGAGAGTACAAAGGGAGCTGGCTGTCCTCTCTGCCAGAGTGGATGTAATTACTCCCACCCCTGGGGATACTCGTAAGAGAAAGACCCCCTCTCAAACCCCTGATTCCGGGGCTGATGATGGGGATGATGGTGATGATATGGATGATGCAGACGCAGGTGATGACGAGCCTGATGCTTCACAGTCACTACTGCGGGGCACAGAGCCATTGATTATGGCAATCAGGGAGGTGTTGGACCTTCCCTTAGCTGAATCCACAGCAGGTGATACCTTCTTTGCTACACAGAAAAGGCAACAGGTAGTTTTCCCTGAGCAGGCTGACCTGGAAAGTACATTCAAGTCAGCGTGGAATAACCCAGAAATGAGGTTTAAAGTGGCAAAAAAGTTTAAGTCCACGTTTCCCTTCGATCCTGAGGGACGTAAGGTGTGGGAGGAGCCACCAGAGGTTGATGCTTCTGTGTCTCGCTTAGCCAAAAAGATGGTACTCCCAGTACCAGGGTCGTCTTCACTTAAAGACACCACGGACAGAAAGGTTGAAAACACTTTGAAGTCCATTTTTACTGCTAGTGGCGCGTGTCAGCGTCCTGTATTAGCTAGTTGCTATATGGCCAAGTCCATATACACGTGGGCCTCCCAGATACAGGAAGGTCTTCTGGGCGACATGACAGTTGCGCAGGTGTCTGAAAAATTACACCATATTCAGGACACTGCTAAAGTTCTGTGTGAAGCGCAGAAGGAGTTAGGTGCCATTAACGGCCGTAACTCAGCCATGGCAGTGTCTGGGCGCAGATCCCTCTGGCTCCGGCAGTGGGCTGCTGACGCTGACTCCAAAAGGAGTGTAGAAAACCTCCCCTTCACAGGTGGCAGGTTATTTGGGAGTGATTTAGACGAATTAATCTCTAAAGCCACGGCGGGAAAGTCCACTTTCCTGCCATCCACTCCACAGGCGCCAAAGCGTCCTTTTCAGGCTCACTCCCAGCAGCAGTCCTTTCGGGCTAGTAAATTCCGCCCTAAAGCAAGAGGTGGTTCAAACGCTGCAAGAGGCTCCCGTGGTAAATTCAGGAAGCCTTCCGCTTCGGCCACCGCAGAGCGGCCATCTGGGGCAGCTGCAGGAAAACCCGCAGCATGACGGTGGGGCTCCACCATTAGCTCCGGCAGAGGTGGGAGCCAGACTGGCGTTCTTCGGCCAGGTTTGGGAAGCCTCGTGCCTCAATTCTTGGGTACAGGCTCTTATTACGCACGGCTACAAGCTGGAGTTTGCAGTTCAGCCACCTCAGAGGTTCTTCAAATCAGGCCTCCCAGCGTCCCCAGAGGACCAAGTGGTGTTGCAGCAAGCAATCCAAAAGCTGGTGCAGGCCAAGGTTATAACCCGGGTCCCTCCCCTAGAGAGGGGGCAGGGTTATTACTCGAACCTATTTGTAGTTCCGAAACCGGACGGGTCAGTGCGCCCAATTCTGAACTTAAAATCCCTGAATCCCTTCTTGAAAGTAACCAAATTCAAGATGGAGTCCTTGCGGGCCGTGATAGCGGCACTGGAGGAGGGGGAGTTCTTGGCGTCCCTAGATGTGAAGGACGCCTACCTTCACATCCCAATATGGCCCCCTCATCAGAAATACCTGAGGTTTGCGCTGTTAAACGAGCACTATCAGTTTCGCGCACTGCCATTCGGCTTGTCCTCAGCCCCGCGCATATTCACCAAGGTGATGGCGGAGATGATGGTGGTTTTAAGAAAAAAGGGTATCTGCGTGATACCATACTTGGACGACCTGTTGGTAAAGGCGCGGTCGCCACAGGAACTACAGACAGCTCTACAAGTTACCATACAGACCCTGTCGGGCCATGGTTGGCTCCTGAATCTGGCAAAGTCTTCTCTGATCCCTTCACAGAGACTCCAGTTCCTGGGCATGGTGATGGACACAGCTCTCATGAGAGTGTCCCTGCCACAGGACAAGGTGTTGGACATCCAGCGGCTGGTCACAGACTTGCTAAGGACCCCCCAGGTGACAGTACACCAGTGCATTGTCCTATTGGGAAAGATGGTCGCCTCTTTCGAGGCTCTCCAATTCGGGAGGTTTCACAGCAGGATTTTCCAGCTCGATCTCCTAGCGAAGTGGTCCGGTTCACACCATCAGATGCACCGGCGCATTGCGTTGTCATCTCGGACCAGACTGTCACTACAGTGGTGGCTCCACACGCCCAACCTGCTGGCGGGGCGTCGGATTGGCATCCAGGATTGGGTCTTAGTCACCACGGATGCAAGCCTCACGGGATGGGGGGCAGTGACCATGGGTCAGTCCTTTCAGGGCAAGTGGACCCTATGGGAAACACGCCTCCATATCAACAGCCTGGAGTTACGTGCTGTGTATTACGCACTTCTGAAGGCGGGCCCTCTCCTCTGCGGTCAGGCGGTCCGTATACAATCAGACAACGCCACCACGGTGGCATTCCTGAACAGACAGGGCGGGACCAAGAGCAGGCCCTGTATGAGGGAAGCATCGAAGATCCTGTCCTGGGCAGAGAGTCATTGCCAAGCGCTCTCGGCCATCTTCATACCCGGGGTGGACAACTGGGAAGCAGACTTCCTCAGTCGCCACGAGCTCCACCCCGGGGAATGGAGTCTACACCACCAGGTATTCAATTCTCTGGTGGCTCGGTGGGGGACCCCACTGGTAGACTTGATGGCATCAAGAAACAACTGGAAAGTATCCAGGTACTTCTCGAGGGCAAGAGACCCTCAGGCAGAAGGAGTGGACGCCCTCTCCATACCGTGGACGTTCAACAGCCTGGTCTATGTCTTCCCACCGATTCCCCTAGTGGCTCGGGTGCTAAGGAAGATAAGAAGAGAAGGAACCGAGGTTATTCTGGTGGCCCCAGACTGGCCACGAAGAACGTGGTACCCGGAACTTCTAAGTCTGCAAAGGGACTCGTGGCGCCTACCCCTGCAAAGAGATCTACTCATGCAAGGACCGTGCGTCTTCCAGGCCTTGGAACAGCTGCGTTTGACGGCCTGGAAGTTGAACGGCAGATCCTGACTCAGAAGGGGTTTCACACTTCGGTCATCAGAACTATGACAAGTGCAAGGAAACCAGTAACAGCTGCACATTACCACCATATCTGGAAAAGATATGTGGGTTGGTGCGAACAGGGAAAGTTTTCTCCATCAGAGTTCAGACTTGAAAGATTTCTTAGCTTTCTTCAAGCTGGTCTGGATCTCGGCCTACGCCTAGGCTCTTTGAAGGTGCAGGTATCTGCGTTATCAGTTTTCTTCCAGAGGAAACTGGCTAATATTCCTGAAGTGCAGACATTTCTGCAAGGAGTATTGCACATACAACCTCCTTTTGTGGCCCCTACTCCACCGTGGGACTTGGATGTTGTGCTGAAGTTCCTTAAATCCTCCTGGTTTGAGCCCTTGGAGGAAATTGACCTGAAATATTTAACCTGGAAGACAGTGGTCTTACTGGCCCTAGCTTCGGCTAGGAGGGTCTCGGAGCTAGGGGCGTTGACTTGCAAGAGTCCTTATTTGATATTCTTTGAGGACAGGGCAGAATTACGTACTAACCCGCGTTTTCTGCCCAAAGTGGTGTCTGCGTTCCATGTGAACCAGCCGATTGTGGTTCCTGCTGGTGGGCCTCATTCTGAGGTGCCGACGTCCTTGGACGTAGTAAGGATTCTCCGTGTCTACATCAGGAGAACAGCAAGGATTCGAAAAACTGATGGACTTTTCGTCCTTTATGATGCCCAAAAGATTGGACGTCCTGCTTCCAAGCAGTCTATTGCACGATGGATATGTGCAACCATTAAACAGGCTTATGCGGTAGCAAAGCTGCCTATGCCTGTTGGGGTGAAAGCTCACTCTACTCGTTCCGTGGGGACATCCTGGGCGGCTGCCCGAGGAGTTTCGGCCTTACAATTGTGTAGAGCAGCCACATGGTCTGGCCAACACACTTTTGTCAAATTTTATAAGTTTGATGCTCTGGCCACTGAGGATACTCAGTTTGGGCAAGCGGTGCTGCGGCAATAGGTTCCGCACAATCCCGCCCGTTCTGATATCTTTGGTATATCCCCATCGTTATGAACGACTCCCTGTATCCCATAAGAATGATAGAGAAAATAGGATTTTAATACCTACCGGTAAATCCTTTTCTCGAAGTTCTTATGGGATACAGGGCACCCGCCTCTGTGCGGAGGTTTGCCTTGCTCACTTTGTGAGATATGGACCAATTCTGGGTCCTTCTGCTACCCTTCTTGTTCCTGGCGGACATAGGGTGTAGGTTACCTAGGTAACTTAATCTTACATAGTGTACCTTAAAGGTCCACGAGTGTACATGGTCACTTAGGTGATTATTCTATGCATTGTTCCAGTTGGAACACAGTTCAAAATAGTTGTCATGTTGACATGTTCTTAGGCCCTTAGACTTCCCAGGTTATGGGGTTGCTAATGTGGTCTGTTATGTTGAATGTTGGGTGTGCTGGATGAATCTCACCACGGTAAATATACACATATTCCTCTCATATTGTTCTTCTCCTTCGGCACAGTTCACTTAACTGAAGCTAGAGGGAGGGGAGCAGAGGGGAGGAGCCAGTACACCCTGTATAAATTTTTATATGTGCCTGTCTCCTTCGGATAAGCTCTTTTCCCCATCGTTATGAACGACTCCCTGTATCCCATAAGAACTTCGAGAAAAGGATTTACCGGTAGGTATTAAAATCCTATTTTAATGGGCGTTTAGTCTTGCCAATGTAGCTTTTGCCACATCGACAAGAAAGACAATAAATTACGCAAGTGGTTAAACATGTCATTCTGCTTTTTATAGACCAAGATTTGGAGTTATCACTGTTGGAGAATTTATAATGGTCCCTGTCAACATATTGACACATCTTGCATTTGTTGCAAGGAAAAAACCCATTACAGGTTTTAAGCCAATTCTCATTGGCTGTTTCTTTTTTAATGCGGCTAGGAGCCAAAATGGATCGCAAAGAAGAGGCTTTTTTAAAAACAATTTGAGGTTTACGGGGTAAAATATCCTGTAATAAGGGGTCCAATAACAATACGTCCCAATGTTTATGAAGAACATCAGTGATGGCTTTGCTACTAGAATTATACTTGGTGACAAACGGAATGAATTTGTCAGATCTAGGAAGGCGTTTCTTATATTGAAGTAGCTCATTTCGATCACGTTCACGAGCTTTTTTCTGACAGTTTTCAACAAGCTGAGGGGGATATTTTTTATCAAGGAACCGTTTATTATAAATGGCTGACTGCTCATCAAATTTAGTGAGGTTGGCGCAGTTTCTGCGGACCCTAACAAATTGAGAGTAAGGGATATTCTGAATCCACTTACCGTAATGACAACTTTTAAAATGAACATAGCTATTGCTATCAACTTGTTTTATGTATGTGGAGGTATCAATGATGGTATTTTCAGGAGACCATTCAGAAGTATCAAGCAAGAGATCCAAAAATTCTATTTTGTGATCGTGAAAATTAGAGGTGAAACGAAGATTATAGGAATTAATATTAATAGCAGAAATAAAATTATTAAAGGAAATCTCATCCCCATCCCATATAATAAGGATATCATCTATATACCTATGGAGGGAAATAATATTGTTCTTATAAATGGAATTAATTTCTGGGCTTAACTCCTCCCACTTGCCTAGATAAAGATTGGCTAAGCTAGGAGCGTATGGGGTCCCCATAGCGACCCCACACTGCTGGATGAAGTATTCACCCTGAAACGTAAATACATTGTTATGCATAACCACCTTTATGCATTCAATAAAGAAATTACTGAAAGCAGAATCCACACTAGTATCTTTGTCCAAAAAATAACGGATCGCATCCAATCCCCCCTCATGGGGAATGGAAGTATACAGCGCTTCCACATCAATGGTGCACCATTTGTATGTGGGGCGCCAAACAAAATCCTTTAAAAACAGCAGAATTTGTGTTGAGTCTTTTGTATAAGACCCCAAATTAATAACGTATTTTTGTATAAAAAGGTCAATATATTCTGACAGTCTACAAGTGGCATTGTCGATGCCGGCAATGATTGGACGACCCGGGGGTCTGTCCAATCTTTTGTGGATTTTCGGCAAGAAATGGAAAATAGCCAAAGGTGGAAATTCATTGACAATGTATTTCGCCTCATTCATGGAAACAAATTTTTTGGAGAGTCCCTCATTTATGAGAGTTTTAACCTTCTCCACAATAAGTAAGGTGGGATCTGTTTTTATACGGGAATATGTAACAGAATCATTAAGAAGCCTATAAGCTTCATCAAGATAATCAGAACGATTTAAAATAACAATCCCCCCCCCCTTGTCTGCCATTCTAATTACTATTTGATGGTTTTCTTCCAGATCTTTTATGGCTCGTCTCTCACTATTATTCAAATTATCAATGCTATGATTTTTATTAGCACAAATTTTTTCAAAATCTGTTTTAATGAGATTAAACGGTTCCTTGATAAAAAATATCCCCCTCAGCTTGTTGAAAACTGTCAGAAAAAAGCTCGTGAACGTGATCGAAATGAGCTACTTCAATATAAGAAACGCCTTCCTAGATCTGACAAATTCATTCCGTTTGTCACCAAGTATAATTCTAGTAGCAAAGCCATCACTGATGTTCTTCATAAACATTGGGACGTATTGTTATTGGACCCCTTATTACAGGATTAAATAATGTATAAAAGTACTTTTTGTCTTCATGTATTTTTCATTATGTATTTTATTGTATACCGTATTTGTATTTTTTATTATGTATTCTTACTATGTATTCATTCAATGTATTATTGTTGCTCATTTCGTTGTTTAACAATATATGCAGGTATATACCTTTAATATGATTAGTGAAAGTTCACTTAACATGCCTGCCGCTGGGTATATAAATCCTATCCTTGTGGATGCAAGACACGCCTCCTGACGAAGTCATATGCTGACGAAACGCGTTGGGGCGTTCCTGGGTTGACGTTGACGTTGATCTCAGCTATCCATGCTGTAGCGTCTCCGGGTTCTCCGCTTCCAGCCGCTGATGTCCTGCCGCTGTGCTTATCTCTGATCGTGGACTCTGCTGTGCTGGTTTTTATATTACCGCATACCTGCTTTCTCAAACTTACATGTATGTGAGCCTGTTATTAATAGTAAATTTGTACTTTCATACTAGCTCACCTGTGCGCTTTCTGGTTTTTTCCTGCATGTTCCTACCTTTGGTGTTTGGTGAAACACCTAACGGATCACAGCTGCACTACATGTTTTACTGACCACGGACAGACCCTTCCATTTTGGGACTCTCTAGCGCAATTGTGGATTTCTTGTATGTGTATATATATATATATATATATATATATATATATGGGAGGTATAAGAACCTAGCGCACTCCAATATCCATTTCTTTTCTGACTTAACAGGAGAGATTTATTGGAATTGCTGCTGAATGACTGATTAGCGCAATAAGGGGACCACACCCACTTGTTGTGACTTTAGGCAGCTGCCTACGGCGCCTATATCTGGGGGGGGGGGGGGCGCCACCAAGTCTGCCTTTCAAAAATAAAGGATGTCTATGAGGTCCTTGTTGTACTTAATGCAGGTGGCTGCTGCAGAACTTGTAAGACCTCCCCTCCATACTTCCCTTGAGGCATACTTCCCTACTTTGCTGGCCCCTCCTCCTTGCACTCTGTTGTGGGTGGCAAAGGTAAGCCTCCAGGGGGAAAGCAGGGGACTTGCCCACCGAGCCCAAAGCGTGGCGAGCGGACACGGATGTTGTTTCAAAGCAACTGACGATATCGCATGCCATTTGCATGCAATTCCATCAAATACATTCTGTGTCCCCTCGCGGAGCTCGCTGCGCTCGCCACGCTTCGGGCTCGCTGCGCTCGCCACGCTATATAAATTCAACTCTATGCCCACTTGGATAGTGGGGTAATGAAATGGATAGTAAATCGCATGCGATATCGCATGCGATATCGCATGCAATATCGGATGTCAAATCGCATGCGATATCGCATGCGATCTAGTGGCGCCGTGAAACTACACAAGTACCATATATAGATAGATATATATATATAGATATATAGTTTGAGGAAAGACTCGTCACTCCAAGGGATTTTTCAAATGGTATATTAGAGGCAAATCATACAAATACCAGGTGCACTAGTACAAGTAGCCGACGTTTCAATACATAAGTATTGTTTTCAAGGCGCCAAGTGCCCTGTTCAACTGAACGACAATGAATACACAGCCCGCACGGCGGCGGGACACATTCATATACTCACCAGCTCAGCCAGGGCCAATACCTCACGCCGGCTGCACGACACGCTCCGTCTCCCTCCGGAGAACGGGGCGCCTCCTACTGACGTCATCGCGTCACCGCTGCTAGGCAACGCAGCGGGACGCAACGCGTCACCAGCGCGAGGCGAGCTTACCAGTGCTGCAGCCAATGGAACCAAAACTGGCATAATGATATAAACAAACAGCGTGCAAATATATAATAAGCAGTGCATAATGTAAATAGACAGCGATGCCAATAGTAGTAATGACAGGGCTGCTGAGGACAAGACGCTGAAAAAAACATAAGTAAAAAGAGAAAAGAGAGACAAAAAAAGGGTGAAATCAAAGAAAAATACTCCAGTTTAGTCTATCATTGAGACCATACGGTTTTACAGTCTGTAACTTATGGATCCATTTAGATTCCAATTTTAAGAGTTGCCCATCACGATCACCGCCCCTCAAGGATGCAGGGATATGATCTATAAGGATGAATTTGATGTCAGATACTTCATGGTTCGCCTCCAGACAGTGCCTGGCCACCGGTTGGTCAGATTTTTTACTGAGCTTGGCACTGTTGATGGCAGACCGGTGTAAAGCCATACGTTCTCTTGCGGTGCGTATAGTCTTGCCCACGTAACATAACTTGCAAGGGCAAAAAAGCAAGTAGATAACGTGGGTAGTCTGGCATGATAACACGTGGCGGATTTTAAACGTTTTATCATTGTGGGGATGCTTGAAGGTCTTACATACAACTAGATTTTTACAGGTGGTGCACTTAATGCACCGGTAACACCCCGGGGCTTTACGTAAGAAGGTGGAAGTACTGGTGGAATCAAAGCCGGTGATGTCCGTGCGTATAACATGATCTTTAATGTTGCGCCCCCTGGTGTAACAAGCCATGGGTTTGAGCTGTTGAAGTCCAGACAAAGGCCCTTATTCTGATTGAAGCGGTAACGGCCGCATGCGGCCGTTCCGCCGATGTTTTCGGTCTGCGCATGTGCAGAGGCCACTCTGCGCATGTGCAGCCGAAATCGCCGTACACGTATTTTGTCCGCCGCAAAGGGGGTGGATAGGGGCGTGAGGGTCTACGAAGCCTCATTTGCATATGCATACGCCCCGCGTTTCATGGGCGTTCCCATGCAAACGCGGGGCGTACGCATGCTAATGAGGCTATGACGCGTGGGTACAGGGCGGGCATCTGACATTGCCGGATGTCAGCTGCCCGCCCCAATACAAGATTTCACACGGACAAGTGTCCGTGTGGTCTTGTGTTGCGGGACCTGGTGGAGCGTGCGGCCCTGCATTCGATGTTCGGCGACCATCGAATGCAGGGGCTGCTCCCACCATGGAGGAGGCGTATCCCCGTACACATTCATGCGGATCGCCACATGGCCGCGTACGGACGGCCGTGGCGATCCGTATGGAAGGCGGGGATTCGCCTGGTGCGGTCAGAGCCGCATATGCGGCTCCGGCCGCACCGATCAGAATAAGGGCCAAAGACCTAACAGACTTGACTATAGGCCATAACGCATTTGTGGCTCTTTGCACCACCGGGCTGGAAGTAGAATATAGTTGTTTCCACGGTAAAATTTGGGTTTGTGGTTTAATGGTTGGCTGCAGGAGGGTAGTTCTAGGTGTGGCTAGGATCTCAGATTGGGTCTGCCTGAGAGTCCTCATATTATATCCTCTCTGCGCAAACCGCTGTACCACTCGATTGGTGCTATCAATGGCTGCATCTGGAGAGCTAGAGATGCGAGCAACCCGCATCAGTTGTGATTTCGGTAAACCCTTTTTAAGGGGTGGTGGGTGATGGCTAGATGATGAGAGTAGCATATTCCGATCCGTTGGTTTGTAATAGACTTCTGTGCTGATGTGACCTTCATCCAGTTTCACCAAAACATCCAAAAAGTTAATACACTTTTCCTGCACATTGATGGTATATTTTATGGGGGAAGGACTGGAATTAATGTTGGTGACATATTCGGTCAGAAATGCAACAGGGCCAGTCCACATAAAGAATATGTCGTCAATGAAACGGACATACGTTAGTATATGCTGGTTGAAAGCAGGGACATCCAAAAATTTTTCATGTTCTTCTTTGAACATATAGATGTTAGCTAGGCTAGGGGCCACGGGGCTCCCCATGGCACACCCGCTGGTCTGCTGATAAAAATGTCCATCGAATAGACACATACAAGAAGGAACTGGTGAAATTCAAATCCAACAAATTCAATACTGTCTCTAAAGACTATGAAGATAACCGGGTTTACCGGTGGCTCATGGGTGGTGACACTAGGCCCCCAAATTATAACAGGGGTGGCCCTAACAACTACCGTCGTAGGCGCGAACACCAGTCACGTGATGCCCCTACTTCAAATTCTGATAGTGATTTTCGCCTTAGAGATTCCGATGATCCCTCCTCAGCAACAGCTGGCCCTTTAGACCAGGCACCCGCACCACAAAGGCGCGGAAGAGGAAGATCACCCGCCGCAGCGGCCAAAACGCGAGGCTCTCGCGAATTGCGGGCCCTCATGAGGAGTTAATCTATAATCTCTCAAATCACACTCTCTCCCCAGCTGAAAAATCTGTACTGAATAGGGGCTTGTCCTTCGTCCCCACCACAGTACACAACGACACCCAGTGGGAGATTGATAGATACCGCTTTGAAAGAAACTTGAGACTCAAAGAACATTTTCAAGACCAACCGGCTCAAATTAGTGAAAATGAGCCCTTTACTAAATTTATCAGGTCCAGAATTAAATCCACGTTTGACCCTACCTCCACTAATAGGTCCATACCTACCTTCACCCGTCTCGTCAATGATGCTGTCATAAAATATAATGCCGCTGTACCTGCCATCCATCAAAATCTCTCCGCTCTAGAGAGACAGGCACTGCAAGACCTGGCGAGTTACCGTCACATTACTATCCGCCCGGCGGATAAGGGTGGCGCAATCGTCATCCAGAATCTGGCAGACTATAAAAGCGAATTGTATTCTCAGTTAAGTGAGGCTAACACCTATATTAAACTTGACAGGGACCCCACTGGAGTCTACAAAGACGAATTAGATCGCATACTTCAAAACGCTGTACAGAACAGCCAACTGGACTCCAAGTTAGCCATGGCACTTACCCAGAAACATCCCGTTGTCCCCTTGATTTATTCCGTTCCAAAGATACACAAATGTATTGAAAAACCCCCCGGACGTCCCATCATAAGCGCAAATAATTCCCTTTATCAGCCTATTTCAAAATTTTTGGACATTATTTTACAACCATACATCCAAGTTCAACCTACCTTCATTCGTGACACCACTGACTTTTTACATCGCCTACTTGCAATTGAGTCTGTCCCTAATGACACTGTATTGGTTACTATGGACGTAAGTAGCCTTTACACGTCCATCCCCCAACAAGCAGGGGTGGCAGCAGTGGCAGAATTTATGAGGCACCTTAATATCTGTGACTTGGACCACTCATTATTTCTTGCTCTTTTAACGTTAACTTTGGAACGGAATTACTTTCTATTCGATGGACATTTTTATCAGCAGACCAGCGGGTGTGCCATGGGGAGCCCCGTGGCCCCTAGCCTAGCTAACATCTATATGTTCAAAGAAGAACATGAAATTTTTTTGGATGTCCCTGCTTTCAACCAGCATATACTAACGTATGTCCGTTTCATTGACGACATATTCTTTATGTGGACTGGCCCTGTTGCATTTCTGACCGAATATGTCACCAACATTAATTCCAGTCCTTCCCCCATAAAATATACCATCAATGTGCAGGAAAAGTGTATTAACTTTTTGGATGTTTTGGTGAAACTGGATGAAGGTCACATCAGCACAGAAGTCTATTACAAACCAACGGATCGGAATATGCTACTCTCATCATCTAGCCATCACCCACCACCCCTTAAAAAGGGTTTACCGAAATCACAACTGATGCGGGTTGCTCGCATCTCTAGCTCTCCAGATGCAGCCATTGATAGCACCAATCGAGTGGTACAGCGGTTTGCGCAGAGAGGATATAATATGAGGACTCTCAGGCAGACCCAATCTGAGATCCTAGCCACACCTAGAACTACCCTCCTGCAGCCAACCATTAAACCACAAACCCAAATTTTACCGTGGAAACAACTATATTCTACTTCCAGCCCGGTGGTGCAAAGAGCCACAAATGCGTTATGGCCTATAGTCAAGTCTGATAGGTCTTTGTCTGGACTTCAACAGCTCAAACCCATGGCTTGTTACACCAGGGGGCGCAACATTAAAGATCATGTTATGCGCACGGACATCACCGGCTTTGATTCCACCAGTACTTCCACCTTCTTACGTAAAGCCCCGGGGTGTTACCGGTGCATTAAGTGCACCACCTGTAAAAATCTAGTTGTATGTAAGACCTTCAAGCATCCCCACAATGATAAAACGTTTAAAATCCGCCACGTGTTATCATGCCAGACTACCCACGTTATCTACTTGCTTTTTTGCCCTTGCAAGTTATGTTACGTGGGCAAGACTATACGCACCGCAAGAGAACGTATAGCTTTACACCGGTCTGCCATCAACAGTGCCAAGCTCAGTAAAAAATCTGACCAACCGGTGGCCAGGCACTGTCTGGAGGCGAACCATGAAGTATCTGACATCAAATTCATCCTTATAGATCATATCCCTGCATCCTTGAGGGGCGGTGATCGTGATGGGCAACTCTTAAAATTGGAATCTAAATGGATCCATAAGTTACAGACTGTAAAACCGTATGGTCTCAATGATAGACTAAACTGGAGTATTTTTCTTTGATTTCACCCTTTTTTTGTCTCTCTTTTTACTTATGTTTTTTTCAGCGTCTTGTCCTCAGCAGCCCTGTCATTACTACTATTGGCATCGCTGTCTATTTACATTATGCACTGCTTATTATATATTTGCACGCTGTTTGTTTATATCATTATGCCAGTTTTGGTTCCATTGGCTGCAGCACTGGTGGGCTCGCCTCGCGCTGGTGACGCGTTGCGTCCCGCTGCGTTGCCTAGCAGCGGTGACGCGATGACGTCAGTAGGAGGCGCCCCGTTCTCCGGAGGGAGACGGAGCGTGTCGTGCAGCCGGCGTGAGGTATTGGCCCTGGCTGAGCTGGTGAGTATATGAATGTGTCCCGCCGCCGTGCGGGCTGTGTATTCATTGTCGTTCAGTTGAACAGGGCACCTTGAAAACAATACTTATGTATTGAAACGTCGGCTACTTGTACTAGTGCACCTGGTATTTGTATGATTTGCCTCTAATATACCATTTGAAAAATCCCTTGGAGTGACGAGTCTTTCCTCAAACTGTTACATATTTGTCTCGTGCACCCGGGGTCTGGTGAACTTTGGAGGAGAGAGTGCCGAATCGCCCCCCCTATCTATATAGATATATATATATAGATTCACACTCACCCAATCCACGTCGCCAGCAGAGAGAGCAAAGAAGGACCAGCACTCGTTGTAGATGAAGAAATGCAGTTGTATTTACAAGATAAAGGAGCCCATACACGGTCCGTTGTGTATGGCTCCGTTCTGTACTATGCGATGCGCGCTCCCGCGCATCACATAGTACAGTACAAAAAGTATGTATGTGCTGCACATACTTTTTGTACTCGGTACACATCGGATCGGATCGCAGTGCATGCACACTGCATGCACTAGGGATCCGATCCGATGTGTGCTAATTAAGTCCCAAACGGATCCGTTAAACGGACCGTGTATGGGCTGCTTAAGCATGTTTAAATAAACATAGCAGACAGCCGACCCGACAGCAGTTTCAACCAGGAGATCCGGCTGTCGGGTCGGCTGTCTGCTATGTTTATTTAAACATGCTTATCTTGTAAATACAACCACATTTCTTCATCTACAACGAGTGCTGGTCCTTCTTAGCTCTCTCTGCTGGCTACGTGGATTGGGTGAGTGTGAATCTTTATGACCTTTATGGACCTTGCACCAACTGAATTACACACAGTGAGTGCCTTCCTGCCCTTTTTCTATATATATATATATATATATATATATATATATATATATACATATAAATAGATACTGTATTATTTGCTTTCTCTCTGAGGGATTGATATATCTTGCTTAAGGCTGCACAAAATGTAAATCTGGCAGCATATATCCTTAGTCAGTCATTAGCAGAAAAAGATAATCTATATAGCAGAGGAGATGGCTTATCTACTAAATGATTTTAGTTGCTTCCTTCAGTGACAGCAAATTGCTAAATACAATAGGTATTTTCTTTCTATAGGAATACACAAAGAAGACCAAGCATATTCCCGTGTGTTGAGAACAGAGGCGTAACATCCTTTGTGGTTGAAAGGAGCAAGATATAACTTCACTTTTGCGCATCTGTAGAGCTGAATGCCATTTGCTGATGGGCAGCTGGACTAACCCACCATACCACTTACCTATATCTTTATACATACACACATAAGCACACATTTATGCAAAAAACAATATGGATGATACTATGGCAGATAATAGTGCATTAGAAAATAAATAAAAAATGAATAGGCACTCTTACTGTTCTATTTATTGAGGTTTTGACTCAATGAATAGAATTTCTTATTGCTGCTATTCGGGCAATAAGACATTTGTTTCCGCCAAGACATATTAATAATCAATTCCAGGGACAGGTCTACGGAGCCCACCAGCAATGTGTACAGTAAAGTGAACACATTAGGATGCGATTTTTAGTCATGTTTTAAAATCACATTAAATTGCATGCGAAAAAATTGCTACATTTTTGAAAAACTCACAAATGTAATAGGGTGCAATTTTTTAGACAAAGTCGGATTTCGCATGGGATTTAGTGCAAAGTTTAGTGGGTCCTCCCTCCTGAGCATAACCAGCCCAGGCTCATTGAGCCGGACCTGGTTCCAAAAATACGGGAGAAAAAAAGCGTAGGGTCCCCCTGTATTTTTGAAACCAGCCCCGGACTCTTGGACTAGATTAATTGAAGTATTGCCAACACCTGAGCAGGTTCAGACTTTATATTTAAAAATGCTCCAACAGAGCCTTCATACAAAACACTAAGGGCCTTATTCTGGTTAGGTCAATAAAACGTACGTACGGTCCGTTTCACCGTACGTTTCCCGTACGCTCACGGTGAGCGAAAGTCCGCTCACAGAACAGCCGCACATGGACGGTCACAAACACCGACAATGGGGAGTTGCTTACACTTGAGCGTACGCCACTGTGTACGGGCGGATCTCCCTCTTAGCCACCAATACCTGGCGTACATCAGAGCGTACGCCACCGTGTACGGATGGATGTTGTCCGTTTTCACACCGACACCTTCCGTATATCTGAGCGTACGCCACAGTGCAAGTAGAAATTGAGTCCAAAAACATCCTTGTTGCTCTTAGATGTGGTTTATGTGTCTTTTTCCATATAAAAAACTGTTATGTTTGTGTTACAGTGAAAAAGTTGACACATGTCGACTTCTGTGAATTGGGTTGGGATCATTTGGTCTATTGCATTATGGTAGAAAGTCATTAGGTCGAATCCATTAGGTCGACATGCTAAAAGGTCGACATGACTCTAGGTCGACATGGGAAAAGGTCGACATGATTCTAGGTCGAAAGGTCATTAGTTCGACAGGTCATTAGTTCGACAAGGTCATTAGTTCGACATTGTCTATGTCGACATTCACAAGGTCGACATGGGGTTTTTCACTATTTTTTTACCTGAATGTCAACACAGTCGACATGGACACAGTTTAAAGTGCACTGCATCCCCTCGCATCGCTCGCTGCGCTCGCTATGCGTCGGGCACGGTGCCTCGCTACGCTCGGCACACTATTTTATTCTCCCACCACGCCCTAGTGGATGGTAGGGCATGAAATACCGCCTGTCGGCACATGTTGGCTCAAAAAACAGTGAAAAACTCCATGTCGACCTTGTGAATGTCGACATAGACAATGTCGAACTAATGACCGTTTCGAACTAATGACCTGTCGAACTAATGACCTTTCGAACTAGAATCATGTCGACCTTTTCCCATGTCGACCTAGAGTCATGTCGATCTTTTAGCATGTCGACCTAATGGATTCGACCTAATGACTGTCGACCATAATGCAGTAGACCAAATGACCGCATCCCTGTGAATTCAGTGTCCTGCTTTTTAAAGTATACCAAAACACTTTCAGAATGGGTGTTGATGGTTATAAAATAACTACCTTGACATATATAACCAGGTCATAGAATGAATCTTACCTAAAATTAAACCAACCTTTACATGTAGAGAAGTGTAGAAAGATATGCTTCCAATGTGTTTGAGGGCTGTGTGTGGCTTGCAGGTAGTGAAATCATGGTTTTCACTTAATAGGCTGCAGCATTGCTTATTACATTCAGGTGTATGTGTTTGACTAGTAATCAGCGTTAATTAGCAGACCCAGGCGTTCGCTCTCATACGGTATCTCTAGGGGTGGTCTGGAGCTATCTTTGGAGTCCGCCTGTTTTTGGTCCAAAATGCACGGTGCGTTCGCCGATTGAGGCGGTTGTGGCACCGTACATTTTGTGTGCACACCCCCGTGTACGCCCATGTTTACACCCAGTTTTCCTCATTATTCCGGCCGCTCCCCTAAAAACGCCCCCATGCCGCCCACAATGACCGCGTTCTTGCGGACAGGTTTTTTCGCACGGAGAGACCCGTCCGTGAGCGGTGTGCGGTCACCGCACATGCGCATTGGGAAAGCTACGCATGCGCAGATGAAAAAAAAAAACCTGATCCGCCCATATACGGTCCCACCGTACCAAACAGAATAAACCCCTAAGTCCACAGTTTTAAAGGACCGCTGCTTCCAACTGCTTCATACAAAACACTAAGGGCCTTATTCTGGTTAGGTCAATAAAACGTACGTACGGTCCGTTTCACCGTACGTTTCCCGTACGCTCACGGTGAGCGAAAGTCCGCTCACAGAACAGCCGCACATGGACGGTCACAAACACCGACAATGGGGAGTTGCTTACACTTGAGCGTACGCCACTGTGTACGGGCGGATCTCCCTCTTAGCCACCAATACCTGGCGTACATCAGAGCGTACGCCACCGTGTACGGATGGATGTTGTCCGTTTTCACACCGACACCTTCCGTATATCTGAGCGTACGCCACAGTGCAAGTAGAAATTGAGTCCAAAAACATCCTTGTTGCTCTTAGATGTGGTTTATGTGTCTTTTTCCATATAAAAAACTGTTATGTTTGTGTTACAGTGAAAAAGTTGACACATGTCGACTTCTGTGAATTGGGTTGGGATCATTTGGTCTATTGCATTATGGTAGAAAGTCATTAGGTCGAATCCATTAGGTCGACATGCTAAAAGGTCGACATGACTCTAGGTCGACATGGGAAAAGGTCGACATGATTCTAGGTCGAAAGGTCATTAGTTCGACAGGTCATTAGTTCGACAAGGTCATTAGTTCGACATTGTCTATGTCGACATTCACAAGGTCGACATGGGGTTTTTCACTGTTTTTTTACCTGAATGTCAACACAGTCGACATGGACACAGTTTAAAGTGCACTGCATCCCCTCGCATCGCTCGCTGCGCTCGCTATGCGTCGGGCACGGTGCCTCGCTACGCTCGGCACACTATTTTATTCTCCCACCACGCCCTAGTGGATGGTAGGGCATGAAATACCGCCTGTCGGCACATGTTGGCTCAAAAAACAGTGAAAAACTCCATGTCGACCTTGTGAATGTCGACATAGACAATGTCGAACTAATGACCGTTTCGAACTAATGACCTGTCGAACTAATGACCTTTCGAACTAGAATCATGTCGACCTTTTCCCATGTCGACCTAGAGTCATGTCGATCTTTTAGCATGTCGACCTAATGGATTCGACCTAATGACTGTCGACCATAATGCAGTAGACCAAATGACCGCATCCCTGTGAATTCAGTGTCCTGCTTTTTAAAGTATACCAAAACACTTTCTGAATGGGTGTTGATGGTTATAAAATAACTACCTTGACATATATAACCAGGTCATAGAATGAATCTTACCTAAAATTAAACCAACCTTTACATGTAGAGAAGTGTAGAAAGATATGCTTCCAATGTGTTTGAGGGCTGTGTGTGGCTTGCAGGTAGTGAAATCATGGTTTTCACTTAATAGGCTGCAGCATTGCTTATTACATTCAGGTGTATGTGTTTGACTAGTAATCAGCGTTAATTAGCAGACCCAGGCGTTCGCTCTCATACGGTATCTCTAGGGGTGGTCTGGAGCTATCTTTGGAGTCCGCCTGTTTTTGGTCCAAAATGCACGGTGCGTTCGCCGATTGAGGCGGTTGTGGCACCGTACATTTTGTGTGCACACCCCCGTGTACGCCCATGTTTACACCCAGTTTTCCTCATTATTCCGGCCGCTCCCCTAAAAACGCCCCCATGCCGCCCACAATGACCGCGTTCTTGCGGACAGGTTTTTTCGCACGGAGAGACCCGTCCGTGAGCGGTGTGCGGTCACCGCACATGCGCATTGGGAAAGCTACGCATGCGCAGATGAAAAAAAAAAACCTGATCCGCCCATATACGGTCCCACCGTACCAAACAGAATAAACCCCTAAGTCCACAGTTTTAAAGGACCGCTGCTTCCAACTGCAAATATTCTGGGACCCTCTCGGAGTCAGTAGAATTCTACTACATGGAACAAAAGGAGTGTAGTATTGTTTTAATACATAGAAAAACGTTGTTAATATACAGTAAAAACTTTTTCATCTCATACCCCACTGTTCACCATTGTGGGCTCGTCCGCATGATATATTATTCACAATTAATCACCCGGATAGCAGCATGTACCATCGCCCTGGTTAGTAAGGTCCACTACAGAGTCACTGTCTCATACAACACTCCGCAGGCGCCAGTAGATATCTCTCACCATTTCACAGCTAGCATGGGAATCACAGAAGCGTCAGATAGGTCACGTACAGAAGTGTTTTGTCATCTGACTTCGACAGTGGGCAAAGCATATGTATACTGAGAGGACAAAGCATAAAGGTTTAAAAAAAATTATTACAGTATGTTAAACTCATGCCGTTAAATACAAAAGTACATGGAATAATGAAATCAAATTTAGACAACAAGAAATAGAAGCAACGGTACTTATGTAGTATCTGGGCTGCCGATTTTTTGATTGTATGCCTTAAGTTAAGGCATACAATCAGATGCGATGCGATATCGCATCGCATCGCATCCGATATCGGATGCGATGACCCGATTTTTCCATAGGAATCAATGTTAAAATGATTCCTATGGAAAAATGGGTCCTTTTCATACCCCTACTATCCAAGTGGGCATGGAGTTGGATATAAACCTGTGGCGAGCGTAGCGAGCCACCGAGCCCGAAGCGTGGCGAGCGAAGCGAGCCCCGCGAGGGGACGGTATTCGTCCCCTCGCGGGGCTCGCTTCGCTCGCCACGCTTCGGGCTCGGTGGCTCGCTACGCTCGCCACAGGTTTATATCCAACTCCATGCCCACTTGGATAGTAGGGGTATGAAAAGGACCCATTTTTCCCATTGAATTCCATGTTAAAATGGACTCAGTCCATTTTAACATTGATTCCTATGGAAAAATCGGGTCATCGCATCGCATCGCATCGAATCGCATGGTCGCATGCGATGCGATGCGATCTCCCGATCCAACCCGATTTAGAAATCGGCAGCCCAGATACTACATAAGTACCGAAGCAACTAGTTACCAGCCCATTAAAATGACTGAGCTACTAGGACACAGGGCTCTCTCATGCTTAGGGGTGTGTCTGTGTGTGTCTGTGTGTGTACAGTATGTGTGCATGCTTCAACAGAGCTGCGTCAGGCGCCATCTAGTGGACACAGTTGCACCATCCAGGTAAGTGTTATTGAACAATGTTTGTGTGTGTGTGTGTGTGTGTGTGTGTGAGTGGCTGTTCCAGGATAATGCTTTACCTAATCATCTTCAAACTTTGCACACTACCTTATCATCTTAAGGGACAATCTAAGGTTAAAGATGGGTTTAATTGGACGAGCCCTTAAGGGTACTGTCATAATGGACCATGCTATTTCTGTTGTTTTCATGCATCGTGATATGCCGTTGGAAAGCTTATGACATCTGAATACAACACAATAAACAGACTCCCTTAAAGGCCTATAAGGGTCCATTAAATGAAAACATTTTTACTTTACAAAACTTTTAACAAACTGAAATTAATAAGCGACTCATCGGCAGAGTGGTCTGTGAATCACACTGTAGATATTTTTGTGAAATCCATGTGAGATAGTCAGTTATTTTTCTATTGATTGATTTTATTCATTGAGGGTTTTCAGGATCTTCTGTACCTGCCCTGCTGTGGTTAACAAGGGAAGGTGGATAGTTGGAGCCTTGCTCTGGCTGCTGCAGCAGCTTCTGCCCTGCTGTGGTTCGGAAGGGAAGGTGGATAGTTGGAGCCTTGCTCTGGCTGCTGCAGCAGCTTTTATCCTGCTGTGGTTGGGAAGGTGGTTAGTTATGTTAGGGTTAGTCTTCGACTGTAGAACAGGCCTTAACACTAGTTTATTATATTGGATACTGTACATGTAATATCAATAATCAATACTCCATAAATCACTAGCATTTAAAATGAATCATAATATAATAAAAATATGAAACATTTGAAATAAAACACAATAATGATATTAAATCTAAACTGAATGGCATACAGTATTGCATAATAATGGCCATTGGGAATAAGCTCCATAAATATTGGGCCATCGACACAATTCTCATATTTTGGGCCCTATACTCCACCTTAATGGATTTGAAATGAACCAAACAAGATGCGCTTTAACTTCAGACTTTCAGCTTTAATTTTAGGGTATTTACATCCAAATGAGGTGATCGGTGTAGGACAGGGGTTCCCAATCTTTTTCTAATCATGGCACCCTAGAGTATCAGAATTTTTCCAAGGCACCCCTAGGCCCTCAAAAATATATATAAAATGAAGTAGATTGTGTTTATATGTGCTTCTTAGGTTCAGATATGTGGTAAAGGGCAGGATTTGGTTCTGATTGTACACATTTTATGATTGGCAGCCCCCAGCACTGGTTTTGTCCAGAAATAATTGATCATAAATAAATTGAATTGGTCCTGGACGACCAACCCGAGGCACCCCTGCAAGTGTCCCGAGGCACCCCAGGGAGCCTAGGCGCACAGTTTGGGAACCACTGGTGTAGGAATTACAATGGTTTCTATATGTGCCTCCCACTTTTTAAGGGACCAAAAGTAATGGGACAAACTAAACAATCCTAAATCCAACTTTTGCTTTTGAATGCTTTGTTGCAAATCCTTTGCAGTCAATTACAGCCTGAAGTCTGGAACACATAGACATCACCTGACGCTGGGTTTCATCCCGGGTGATGCTCTGCCAGACCTCTACTGAAATTGTCTTCAGTTCCTGCTTGTTCTTGGGGCATTTTCCCTTCAGTTTTGTCTTCATCAAGTGAAATGCATGCTCAGTTGGATTCAGGTCAGGTGACTGACCTGGCCATTGCATAACATTCAACTTATTTGCCTTAAAAAACTCTGGCTGCTTTTTGCAGTATGTTTCAGGTCATTGTCCATCTGCACTGTGAAGCGCCGTCCAATGAGTTCTGAAGCATTTAACTGAATATGAGCAGATAATATTGCCCGAAACAATATTGCTTTTGTCAGCAGTCAAATTATCCATAAATACAAGGGAACCAGTTCCATTGGCAGCCATACATGTCCACGCCATGACACTGCCACAACCACTTCACTGATGAGGTGGTATGTTTTGGATCATGAGCACTTCCTTTCCTTCTCCATACCCTTCTCTTCCCATTACTCTTTTACAAGTTGATCTTTGTCTCATCTCTCCATAGGATGATGTTCCAGAACTGTAAAGGCTTTTTTAGATGCTGTTGGGCAAACTCTAATCTGGTCTTCCTGTTTTTGAGGCTCACCAATGGTTTAGGTCTTGTGGTGAACTCTCTATATTCACCCTTGATGACTTTGTCACATACTGTATACACCTACCTCCTGGAGAGTGTTCTTGATATGGCCAACTTTTTGAAGGGGTTTTTCTTCGCCAGTGAAATAATTCTTCTGCCATCCACCAGTTGTTTTTCGTGGTCTTTCGGGTCTTTTGGTTTTGCTGAGATTTCCTGTGTGTTCTTTCTTTTAAAGAATGGTACAAATAGTTGATTTGGCAACCCCTAATGTTTTTACTATCTCTCTGATGTGTTTGTTTTGATTTTTCAGCCTAATGATGGCTTGCTTCACTGATAGTGACAGTTCTTTGGATCTAAAATTGAGAGTCAAACAGCTTCCAAATGCAAATGTCACACCTGGAATCAACTCCAGACCCTTTACCTGCTTAATTGGTGATGAAATATCGAGGGAATAGCCCACACCTGTCCAGGAAATAGCTTTTCATTTGATTGTCCCATTACTTTTGGTCCCTTAAAAAGTGGGAGGCACATATAGAAACCATTGTAAGTCATACACTGTTTACCTGATTTGGATGTAAATACCCTCAAATTAAAGCTGAAAGTCTACAGTTACAGCACATAGTGTTTGGTTCATTTCAAATCCATTGTGGTGGTGTATAGAGCCCAAAATCTGATAATTGTGTCAATGTCACAATATTTATGGACCTGACTGTAGTCTAAATATTAATATCACCATGTGAATGACAGCTCATGCTAAGTACTGTATTTACCCCTCAGCTGTCTACATCATTAATCCCCTGTATCCTCTACTCTGCTCCCTCAAAATATGGACCCCAACCCCTTTACAATTTTAGCCCATTCACCTGCAGGCAACACTCCGTGACTATGGGATATGGGCAGCTAAGTATCACTTGTAGCTTTACATGTTGGAGGGCCCCATGTCTGTAGCACATACCTGTATAACTACAGTACTTTCCCCCAAAGTGCAGTTTTTAACACCTGTAACTATAAAGTAACTCTTACCTTTCAGGATGGTCTCGGATTTGGAAGATGTGATCCTTCCCGAGCTCTATGCACTTTCCAGGAGGATTTTCAAGAGTTTGAAATGATTGATGAAGAGGACGATGAGGACGAAGAAGATGAAGAGGATGAACTCCCACCTCAAGTGAACATGAAACAGCTGGAGGCTCCTCCTTCACCAAGTCCTTCCCCCCTCCCACCTGAAGATACCATGAAAAATAGGCCATGCACCCTGAAATTGAGCGCCCCCCGGACACAAGTAAGGCTGACAAGATTAGATCAGAGAAACTGAAGAGTGTAATAATAGGCTATAATAGTTATAATAGTAATGAACAATTATACAGATGATATGTTGTTTTGTGATAATGTACTTGTGCACAGAGATTTTATAAGGTTTTGGTTTGATTTGAACCTTAAGTTTAATACATGTATTTATATAAAAATAGAAAATAAGCCAGACATAAAAGTGATTGAACAATAAGCTGAATCCTTTGGAAGAGTTTTTCCAACTTGCAGTATGTTAGCTGAATAATGATGAGTTCTTCACCAAACCCAGTTATGTACAGTGATTCTAACATTCTGTGCTTATACTGGGTTTCTATAGGAATCCTGTTATTGCCACTGGGTCATGTCATGTCAGGAGAATCGGTTTGGGTATACTAACCACCCCTGCAACCGAACTCTAGTCTTGAATGCCATATACATCAATAACACAATATAAATTGCATTATTTTTACATTTGTGATGGTTTAGACGGATTGTTGAATCAATGATTAATGTAAGTCCGTTCATGTTCCTCAGTGGGCACCACAAAGTGCCATGTTGCCTCCTGCTGGATTGGCAGACTTGTTTCTTGTCTCAAAATCCTCAAACTATTAATTGATCATTGCAGCTTTCATTTTGCCCTTTAGTGGTTCTCAGATTGCCCCCACTGTTATATTACAGCAATCACAATAATAATAAACACTAAAATAGCAATATACAGATTGTTGCTGCAGTCTTGCTAATTAGCCCCTCTCGGCATGCCAGGTCCCGTGACGCTCTGCAAGCTTTTGGGGTCTTTTTTCGCTGATAATGCTTCTTAGATGCAATGAGATGTGATGCTGTGCTGGTTATGTGACACATATATCTGTGTGTGACTGAGTCTCTATCAGTATACAAAGTGCTAGAATGTAGCGGCTGTGTCTTTTTTCCATTTCATGCCATTTCCATTGTGCTTCATGGACAGACTCTGCAGCACACAGATATACAAGTGTTGCATACTGTACATAATGCTTCAGCACAGTCTCCACTTGCGCCCTAGTAGCATTTTGTTGTGACTAAGATGCATTTTTTGGCAGAAAAAGACACCCAATGTTAGCAGAGCTGCATGTGACCTCGTGGCGAACTCACTCAGGTCATCTCACACTGAATGGTGTATAAAGACACATTTAACATTGAAAAATGTAAAGTAATTCATTATGAGAACAAAAATGACCAAGCTACTTATAGGCTAAATGAAGTTATTATAGGGAATTCTGCTGTAGAGAAGGACTTGGGGGTCATCATAGATGAAATATTGGGTAATAGCACACACTGCTCAAGTGCAGCAGCAAAAGGGGTATATTCAAGGGATGCCAATGTGATTGCGCCTCTTTACAAGGCATTGGTGAGACCACACTTGGAATATTGTGTTCAGTTCTGGGCACCGCACCTTAAAAAGGACATAAATTAATTGGAACAGGTACAGAGAAGGGCGACTAAGCTAGTAAAAGGTCTCAACTCAGTAGAATACAAATATAGGTTAACCAGGCTGAATATGTTTTTACTGGAGAAATGGAGGGTGAGAGGTGATATGATTAGTATTTTCAAATACAGGATTGGGAATCATATGGAACTGGGAGATGATTTGTTCACTAACAGGCCTATACTTAGGACACGCGGGCATGTACTGAGGCTCCAGGAAAAGAAATTCCATACTGAGTTAAGAAGAGGATTCGTCACCATTAGATCAGTAAAATTCTGGAACTCTTTGCCGGTGGGGGTGGTTACAGCAACTACTGTTAATGAATTTAAATCAAAACTGGATACATTTTTGGCCACTAAGAGAATCCTATAGATATGACTTACTCAAGTCAGTAGTTACAAGTTAGATAGGTTGAACTCGATGGACTAACGTCTTTTTTCAGCCTTTATTACTATGTTACTATGTTACATTTGTAGGATATTATGTACTTCTTCTGGGTATATCATATGGTTACCACATAGATTAGTCCACTGCTGAGGCCAGGCATCAATGCCCTACTCGGTCCAGAGGTTGCTGCCTTGACACCTTAGTGCATGACTAGGTCATTATTATTACCTATTTTGATTGGTCCACCCTGGCAATAGTCCTGATAAAATATAGCTATAATACCATTTGTAAGTAATCCAAGTAACTTACTAATATTCTTATATATGACTAGACATCCATGGTCATTAAATGCTAACCAGTATAACCAGTGTACTGACCTGAAAAGAAAGTAGTTCTCATTTACAGGAAGATACATGTTCAAATTTAGAACACAAAATCCTATTTTAGGACATCATGTGTTCATTTGTGCTGGGGCTCCTAGATTTCCACCAAAATGCATTGCTCTATAAAGCTAGATAGTGGTGTTTGTGGAGGAGGAGAATCTTTACATACTTGGGCCATCCATATGAACCAATCAAAATCAAAGTGGTGTGCAGTGTGCTTCCTGTGAGATATACTCCTTTAGAAACACATCCAACTCTAGGGGGAGACATTTACTAAGATAGGAGTTCTATTGAAGGAGGGGGGGGGGGGGGTTGCTATGGGAAACCAATCAGAATCTTTCTTATTTATTCAGCACCTTCTAGAAGATAAAAAAATACAATTTGATTGGTTGCAACATCCCCTGTGAAATAGAACACCCAACTTAGTTAATTTCCTTGGGATGTAGCAGCCAGTCAGATTGTACTACTTAACTATTTAGCACCTTCTAGAAGGTAATATATATAATTTAATTGGTTGCTATGTGCAACATCCAATCTTCAATAGAAATCTTATCTTAGTAAATTTACCCCTAGAACTCAGTCAACATGTAATGTTCTAGTCTTGAACATGGTCTTGCTCTGTAGATGAGCACAATCTATTATGTTTTGTTATCATTCAGGTACTGAGTAGTTTCATCCAATCTATTTCTATCTAATTCAAAGGCCTTGCAGCTGGGGAGCTTAGTGTGCACTAAGTAACATTCACTAATAGCTTTTGTACATGAAACCACTTCCGTATTAGGTTTAGTATCATTAGACATAAGATGCAGTGTTATAGGCTATGTGGATGGGGGGTTATTCATTTTATATGTGTATATAAAAGGATATATAATAATATTCGGTTTCCAGGACTTCATAAAAGACATACTTCAAATAACATATCAGATGACACTGTTTATTTAGTTAAATTATAAAAAATATTTTTTTGTATGTAATCATTTCCACAGTTTAATTATTTGAAATATATTTTGAGTTATATTTGGGGGAAAGATTAAAGGCAGCATGAGAATGTCTGGTTTGTAATGGGGCCTACACACAAAGCGAGTGTGCAGAGTGATCGCACAGCACACAGTGCTGCTCAGTATGGCGATGCTCAGCTTACACTCACACACACAGCCATGTGTAGCACTTTGTGCTGAGCGAGCTGTCATTGCCGGTGTTCTCCTGTCAGATAACACTGACGATGATGAGATTTATGGGCCCTGCTCACTTTAATTCTACCAGCGATAGCGATGTGTGGGGCCGTGCATCGCTATTGCTATGACTTCTACATACACAGCGATGTAGGGTCATTTTTTAAGCGTTCTAGTCAGATCACTTAGAAAATGGCTAAAAATCGCTATGTGTGTAGGCCCCATAAGAGTAATGTGCCATGTCTTGGGGCAAGCAATTACATTGGATTATTTTGAGATCTTCTATTCTCTGAATCTCAGGACACACTTAACAACAACGGTGGATTCATTTCTCAGAGTGACAGCTGGGCAGATCCAGAGAGAAATGAGACCGGTGAGAGAGTTAGACTGAATCTTTGCATGGGTATCTATTACTATTTACATAGAATTCCATATAATTATTACATTTATATCTCTCTCCTTTCATTGTGACCTCATTTGACTTAGAATAAATGTATTCATTTCTCATTTTCCTTCGCGCTGGTTATCGTTCCAGTTCTGTGATTATCTCCATCTTGGTGTGCATGCATTCGTATGCATGTCGCTTTTCAAGGCATGAAATCCTTTTTGCTTTTTCATTGTAAATTATATTTTTTCCTCATGGATTAAAAATGCACTAAAATGTTTTCTTAAATCGACAGAGATGGTGTCCCATACCCACGTTACTCAATATGACGTGGAGACTCACAAAGAAACTCACAGTGATAATACAGGAACAGAGCTAGAGAGTGCAGAAGTCAATGATGTGTCTAACATTGTTTCTGACTGCAACCAGCACTCTAGCCGTGGGGGGCCCTGGCCATCAGATACAGAGCTTAGGGTATCTACACCACCTCAACAGAACCTGGAGTATTTGAGCCCAGAACAAAGAGAAAGCACAAGGGGACACCTGTCCAATTCTTCAAATGAAACAACATCTCCATCTTCAGATCCTGGTATTGAGGCTGATCTGACCAGTAGAAGCCGTTTCCTGCCAACTGGACACTGCAGCCAGGATCTAAGTTCTCCTGGCTCTGATTCAGACATAGAAGGTGAAATAGAAGCAGCCTTTGCTTGTGATGGTGGAAGGCTTGTCGGTAACATGATATCATCAATATCAGAGACAGAGCTCGACTTAACCAGTGAGTCAAGCAGTGGCAGGTCCTCTCATCTCACCAACTCTATTGAAGAGGCTAGCTCTCCAACTTCTGATCAAGAACCAGATCACATGGGTGAAGAAGGTCGACAAGGTATCAAAGATTCCATCTTACTTGATAAGGAGGAACAAAGTGGTCCCTTAATGATAGAGCCAGAGGAGAAATATAGTACATGGAATGTTGATGAAGTAGGCATGTACCAAGAGGAAGCAGACCAGAATAAAGGTCGCAGTCTGGAAAGTATCCGACGTTCCTTCTACTTACCTGTTGGGCCTAAGCTGTTGCCAGAGACAGAGGCAAACAGTGAATATGACTCAGATTCAGAATCAGAAGCTGATTTAAGTGAGGACTCGGACTCCCCTTGGCTGCTTAGCAACCTGGTAAATAAGATGATTTCTGAAGGCTCATATCCCATTACATGCCCGGATGACTGCTTTCAAAGGCAAACAAGTCCATCCTGTGATACCCTCTCTCCTGCCTCTGAGTTGGATCCTGAGACAATTGATCAAGAGATAGAGGCTGAACTTTCCAGTCCCAAGGATCCAAATGATGAGTTGGATGCACCACAGCAGAGTATAGAGCTGGTAGATATGGAGACACTACAACACTCTCTCAATCATCATGCTAGAGAGGATACTGGTCCTTGTTTATATCTTCTACATGACTCCTGTGACACTGTAACTCCAATCTTTGAAGGACTTCCCCTTCACCTGGAGGGATTATCTCATATGAAAGGTCGTCCCCAATCTCCAGGGCATAAAATTGAACAGAAACCATGGCCTGGAACAGAGGAAATTCTTCAGGAACCAAGAGATGGCTGGGATATTGACCGTGACCTAGACTCTGGCATCCTGGAGGATAATGACCTTTGTGATGAACTTTGTCAGGAGTTAGATCAAAATCAACCGTCAATTGACATTTCAACAGCCAAAACTAATCATGGATTTAACTTAGAATATACTGGTGAGGAGGACGAAGATATTTCTTATTACAGAAGCTTAAAGAACTCTCCATACCAGAATTGTGTTGGGGAAGAGGATTTTATGGAGCGCCATGCAGCCGAACCACGCCTTTTGGATGATTCATTGGCTTATGACTCAATTAAATACACTCTTGTGGTAGATGAACACACTCAGCTGGAGCTGGTTAGTCTTCAGAGGTGTACATCAATAATGAGTGATGGCAGTGATCTTTTGAGGGCTTGTGATCCTTGTGACTTAGAAGATGATTTTGGAGATGACATTGAAGTCCATGAGCATGAATCTTCCCCAGATGACTCATCAGCAGAGCCCAACATGCCTTTCTCCAAGAAGTTCCTCAATGTTTTTGTAAACAGCACTTCACGGTCATCAAGTGAGTACGATCTTGTTATCAGTATTATATGCTAGTCTACCTTATGTATGTCAAAGCTGTAATTTTGAATAATTCTAATGTAGAAAAGCAAAGTATTGTGCTTATATGCTTATTGTGTTAGGCAATAATTTTGCCATTGTGTATTTTTTCAGGCACGGAGTCATTTGGGCTGTTTTCTTGTGTACTCAATGGGGAAGAACGAGAGCAAACACACAGAGCTGTTTTCAGGTAAGAGAAGTTACCATGATAAATAGCCTTAATTCATCATGAATCATAAAACCAATTCTGCTTTATTAGTTCAGTTAAGCTTTTCCCAATATAACAGCTATATGCTGCCCCCTACCTTGAACAGTGGCCCACCTTTATTTTTTCATACACCTATGGTAATTGAAATTTGAGGCCTGATTAAAAAATGGAAGCAGAAGCATTGTGTCTTCGTATTTATTGGTTGTGCTAAAATATGCAAATGTCATAGGACTCAGCACTAGATCACTCTGTGTGAACATTTGTCATCTGAAACATCTTGGGATCTGGCCCTTAGCCAGTATGACAATAAATATTGACAATCACAGCATTCAGAAGGTTTGACTTGTAATTAGGTCTCTATAGATCATGTTATTCTTGTGCAGGGATTCTCAACCAAGAAATTTCTAAAGTGTAATTATATACAGGTTATGTCTGCATGAAAGGCATTGTGTCATCACAAGGATGAAAACAACTGATACTGACAGAACAGATGTTCTCTATAGTAATGAAAAACTGTACATTTTTCTTTTTATGTTGATACTTTTTCTGTCTTTATTCAGGTTTATTCCTCGTCATGAAGATGAGCTTGAACTGGATGTTGATGACCCGTTATTGGTAGAATGTGAGGATGGTTCATGGTGTCGTGGTTATAATATGAGAACAGGAGAGCGGGGGATCTTTCCTTCATTTTATGCACATGAGGTTGTGTGTCCAGTCAAGGAAAATGCTGGTAAGCTGCTACAGCGGCCATATTTTTGTGCTTCTGTTTGTTCCTTATTCCTCTGCTTGGCGTATGGGAAGGCAGACACAAATGTTATGATGATGTTAGTTTAGTAGATGTCATTCTTTGGGTCTATCGGAGGGGTAAGTATAATATGTGTGCGGTGTGGGCGCCCTGGACTTAGGGTACCGGGTACACTGCACCCATTATAGAAATGCCTATGAGTGGTTTCTTATCAAAAAATAATAAACTGGCTAGTAACTGATATAAAGGAAAACTGTGTAGAGTTTATTTTCACATTGGTCTTCATAGATGTCTGCTAAATGCATAAAGGTAAGGCTCACATAAAGTTAAGGCTTACTAAGGCACTTAGCAAAGAGAAATTGTGGCTTATTCTTCTTGCTCAAGCACGCTGCTCCTGGTAAGAGATTTCTTTACCTGGGGCAATCCAAAGGGCTGCAGTTAGGGGTAGGAGCACATAAGAAAATATCAGAGTAAGTGGAACTGCAGCTTATTTTTGTTTTGTTGTTTGTGTACCATCTGTTGCCATGGTGTGTTCTCAGCTGTAATACTCAAGAAAAATGTTCACATTTAGGGCTAAGTATTATTGCCCCTAAATTGCCTGAGGTCCAGGATTTTGTAGGGCAACGGGGACATTTTTTCAGTTTGCTCGTTTGTTCCTATTTCTGAATCAGGCACTGAATAATGGTTTGAACAGACATAAGAACCGATATGGCTTTATTGGCTTGGCAGAAATATTTTCACATTACAGTAGGTGTATCTTAATGCAGTTTTGGGAGCACTTTTGTACCGCCGTAGCATTTACAGATATGTCCTCTCCTCATACAGCATTGCTCCAGTCCCACCAAACAGCCTCTCTCAGCTATTAAGGTACTGTGAGACTCCGCTAGCCTTGGGCATCTTTTTTGGCTAGTACACACAAGGAAACTGTGCTGACTAATTTTATATGTGTCACTTGTATATCTGTATGTGACTCTGAATGGACTGAGTCTCTGAATCTGTACACAAAATACTACAATTTAGCAGCTGCTGCTTTTTTCCACTACAATGTCCAATATGCTTTGTACACAGACTCAGTCACACACAGATATACAAGTGTTTAATATTAAATGAATCAGCACATTGTCCCAATGCGACATAGTCTCTTAAGTCGTAATTTCAGTAAAAAAAGATGCCTGACGAGAACAGAATTGCACATGACCTGGCTGTTCACTGGCGCGGGCATCTCATGCTGCATGGGACATGAAGGCTACATGTATGAAGACACATCTGTAGTAACTGGTCCTTACATTGTGTTTTTTATTAATAATAATAATGGTTTCAGCATAATGCTGGTGAATGATGTGTCTATTTATGTTTGGCTATGTGTAACAGCGTAAATGATGACTGAATGCTTCCTTGCTAATGTACTGTAGTGCGACTGTTCACCATTAATGTTCTTCCTTTTCTGTGCAGTCCTCAAGGGAAACAATCCTTGGGTCCAGATGTTTGATGTGCAGTTTCTTGGTTCAGTGGAAGTTCCACATCACCAGGGTAATGGTATCCTGTGTGCAGCCATGCAGAAGGTAAAACAGATATATGGTGTAGTTCCATTGTAGCACTATTATTAATGGACCTCGTGTTTTAAAGATAGGGTTTTTGTGGACCCAGATATCCTTGGTCCAATATAAGGAAAATGCCCAGTTTTGCTTTAAGCCAGTGATATTCAACATGTGACTCCAGCAGCTGTGGAACTACAAATCCCAGCATGTGCTAACTCAGTTTTGCTCTTAGGGCATGGTAAAACAATGCGGGGGGCGGGGGGGGGGGGGGAGCGGCTGCAAGCAGTGCCAGTAGCTCACTGTCAGTATTCAATGGCCTCCCTCACCGTTTCCACCTCTCCTCCTCCTTAAGGCGAGGTGGAAACAGCGAGTGCGGCCGTCAAAACGGTGAGGTTTGCCGCTATATGCAGCACACTCCCTGCATTTGCGGCAAACCTCACCGTTCTGTGAATCGCAGTGAGTATTTCCCCTGACCATAGAATACGGTGAGCGCCCGCTAGATGGCGAGGATGGCTTTTCCCTGGTAAAAAAAGCCATCCTCATCATACAAACCCAACTCGCTACTGCTCACCCCCCCGCATTGAATACCGCCCAAAGGCTACAAATGATCAAGCTAGAATTGGCACTAAAATATTTAATTTGTAAATGACCTTTGGAAGAAACGGTAATTGGGCATAATGTGTTCCATTGGAAATATAACAGTGTTATTTTTTTGTCTTGATATGGTCTTCTTTAAGAATAAGGTTGTATTTTACAAAGGATATTGGTGCTTGCCCTGGAACTGCTGATGCATTGAAGTAGTTCAGCACTCATTCAGTTTTATATGTGCTGTATTGTCATGCATAACTCATCGGACATGTTGACAACAATAAGGTCCTTATATAGGACTCCATCGCCAAACTTTCTGATATAATGATAAGATGTAGAGAGTGGTACTTTGTGCATGGCTCATTTATGACAGAGCACCATATTACTGTTGTATCTATATCACAACCAGATTGCAACTGCGCGGAAGCTGACTGTGCACCTGCGGCCACCTGCTAGCTGCGAACTGGAGATTTCTTTGCGTGGTGTCAAACTCATTCTAAGAGGAAATGACCGTCCAGAGGTAAATCAGTGTGTGAATTATTGTATAATAAAAGCTCATTTGTCTTTTTTGTAATATAAAAACTAAACTGATTTTGAATTACCTTTAAAAAGTCAGCCCTTTAATATATGCTATGTTAAGTCAAAGACTTTTTTAAAGAACATTTTATAGCTTGTAGAAGACCATTTATTTGAATAATTTGCTTTGTAGTACTAACCGACAGTGATGTCTGCTGTTACTCACAGAGATAGATGCCAGTCCCCTATTCTCTTTGTATTTTGTAACCCACAAAGCAGTAATCTGTTTCTCTAGTTCCGTATCCACTAAATTGTCGCTCCGTGTTTACACTTTATTCCCTGGTATTTAACCATATAGACTCATAATGAAGGACTGTGGAAAATGTGGCGGCTATGGATTCATAGGATCAGCTTTCTTCCACGCACACTTACAGGGACTAATTCAGCAGTGATCAATGAAGTGCAAAAATCACTAGTAGGTTATGTTTGCACATCTGCACCCATAGCAGCGCACATGTGCAAATTCTCAAACCGTAATCACACCAAAGAAAGATGCCATGGAATTTTGAATGATAGCGGAGGGGGATGCAGCATTAGTAGGGCGCAGTCCGGGCAACATTGATGCGTTCGGACTAGAGATGTGCAGGCTCTGATTTACTCTAATTTACTCTGATTTCAAAGCAGGATCTTATTCGCTATCCCAAATCACATGACAGTTGTTGACAGTTGATAGCCAATAAGATCCTGCTTTGAAATCAGAGTAAATCAGAGCTTGCACATCTCTAGTTCGGACTGTTTTCCACTGCGAGATAAAACATGTGGGCCGTGCGCGTACTTTTGTAGCCAGGCTGCGCAGGTAGGGGGTACCTAAAAAAAGGATCACATTGCATTTCTGGTAAACATTGCAGGGAGGGACTTCACATGCTGGGTGGTCTTGGCCTGTCCTGAGTGGCCTTGCTTGCAGGGGCCGCCAAGGAGATTTAATAAGCAAAACTGCGATCGTTGCTGAATCCGGCCAATAGGCTGCAGCGAGGAGACCTGGTTGCTTGTCCTGTGAGCTGAGTGGCCGGATCTCATTCATTTTGGCTATGCTTATGTGTATACAGATTAAAGAACAGTACCTGGGGTTGAAGCTGCATAAGTAAAGAATGTGTAGTCTGTAAGGCCAGCTGTTACTTTATCTTCCTGAAGATGCTGCTGCTCAGCCAAGCTTTTATTGGGTGCATAACATTTGTCACAGTAGTTGTCCTCTTAAGTATTTTTTATGTACACCTTCATTTGTACACATTCCCATATTATTTTAAAAACACATCTACTGCAACAATGCAGTGTAATAGAAATTGGTGGGGTTTGAACTCACCATCATCATAAAAGCAAAATGTCAGCACTGGCCATTCTGGATTGCATACATAGGGCCTGATTTTAAGTCCAACGCAGCTGTAGCCACGGCTGCATATTTTGATGGACGCGCGCCTGTGACAATGCAAATTATGTTACAAAAGCTCTTCCTGTCTATCGATGCTGTAATACTATCGGAGGCATAGCTAGATGGGTGCAGGATGACGCTCCAACAGTCAGTATCCCGATGTTGGGATCCCGACTGCCCTTGCTCCGACAGGGGGGATCCCGACTCACAGGGGCTATTCTCCCTTGAGGGGGTCCATGACCCCCAAAGAGGGAGAATAGAGCCTGTGGCGAACGCAGCGAGCCACCAGGCCTTCAGCGTGGCAAGCACAGCGAGCCCGCAAGGGGCTTCATTGCGCTCGCCTCCCTGGCGGAGCACCGACATTCGGGATCCTGATGTCGGCATACTGACTGTAGGGATCCCCACTGTCGGAGTCCCATACTACACCCTATCTAGATATGTGTGGATCTCTTAGCAAACTAATTCCCCCTCCTCTTTCCAGCCAAACAAAACTCCCAGGCCAACTAACTGCCCCTCTACCGGTCAAACTAACTCCCCCTCCCCTTCCTGACCAAACTAAACTCCCCAGCAAACTAACTCCACCTCCTTCTAGGAGTGGTTCATGATGGTCACTTACTCACAGCATGCCAGGCATTGTACAGCTTGATAAGGTGCAGATGGAGAGGCAGGTCCTGAGAGGACTAGCCGCGCCCCATAGCAATGCCTATGAGATCATCTTTAGATGCCACCGTCATCTAAGTATAGCTCACATGCAACCTCTAGCTAGACAGCCAATATTTTAACAGAAAAAGTTTGACATTGACAAAAGGTCAACAACAGCTGGGTCAACCAGGGATTAGTACTGAGTGGCCTACTTACCAGCACATTGCTACGGACAGCAAGCTCAGAACTTCATACATAGGGTTTCTGTAGATGCCACCATTGATCACACCATGGCATCTTGCACCACCCCATGCTAGGTGTAAATTATTTATTTTTATTATGGCCTCCAATGTGAACAATTAAGCATCTGAGTACCCAACCAGTTCTGCTCCCATAACATGGAAATAAGACGGACCATCATCATGCATCTGAATAGCCACCTCTCAGACACTGCCCGGGAAGAGTCAGCACATTTCCAGTACACTTCTCAGACCGTGCATTTCACTCACATATCATGGGACACCATCCCTACGTGATATATTAATGTCTTAAGGTGGGGAAACACTTTATTGATCGCTCAGCTGATTGGGTAGATACTCTTGATTAGCCAAGTACAGTCTCCCCCTGTTCGGTGCCTGCAAGCACTGTGCTAGCTCCGTGTGTACAAGCTTCTACAAGATCAGGAGAACGGACCAACAAATATTAAACATCACATAAGATGTGATCTCCCAATTCTGACCATTTCAGGAGCATTATAAGCCATTTTATCAGCTAACGCACCTGTATGCACACCTATACAATCATCAGCCCATGCACCTGATACCAAGTGATCATACCCAGGATTATATAGGTACTGTATGTACCCAGATTTAGACGAAGTTGAAAAACATTGGGCAATTGTATGAATATCGCTATTGCATGGTCCCCAAAATCAGGACTTTAGTGGGAATTGCATATGTATGGATGTGTGCCTCTAATCCATAGCTATCTTCTCTGCTATACTACACTCCTATGTATTAGAGGATCATTTATGAATTAAATCTATGAAAAAAACAATGCAGATAATAAACTTAACTCAAACAAGATGACCAGGTCTTATATAGAGCTGAAATATAGTTTCCTGTCTCCATGACAACTGTATAACTGATAGCTGAGTCCTTGCTGGTCTGCACTGTTTTACAGGATGAGCGCTGCAGCCATATTTTCCAAATGAAGAATATTTCCTTCTGCGGCTGTCATCCACGCAACAGCTGGTAAGACATATATTTATTCAGTTGAAGCTAAATATGACTGAGAATCTGGGTTTCATGGTTATGTGACTGGGCACTGTTTATTAATCAGAATAGCCATTTTCTCTTTTACCCAGTCGTATTTTGTTTTATCTCAAGATAAAAGGAACTATGTAGTTAGAATGCACTTTATCTGCTACACCAATATTTATAAAGAACCACATTTGTATTTTTTCAGAATACTTTTTTTATTGTTATTTTTACAAATGGAACTGAAAGTTGGGGCTTTCAGTTGCACTACACTAGGTAACGCATGCAGATGTGCATTAAGACTGGACTGTTGAAGCTGCAAGGCTATTCCTATGGCTGCCAACAAGTAGAAGTAATACTCCACTGCTCTGGTGAAAGTTCTAGAGCAAATCATAAACCATAAAGCACCTTAGCAACTGTGCTCCAGACTTCAGCCCCTGTTATCAGTGACCGCAAGCACCAGCTCCCATCTCATCTAAGAGGCGGAGCTTATGCCTCACTTGGATGAGAGGGACAAATAGTGAAGATCGGCCACAGCTCCTCTGTTGCTGTCTGACAGCAGAAGTGCAGTATATCGCTGGCTTCGGGTATGAGCTGCAACACCGCAAGCATCAAACCTGGGCTGGAAGCTTCCTGGGTCAATGGAGTACAGGTGTCCCCATTCTTGCTGACTCCGTTGTCTGCCCCTGGACTGCTGCCATACATTTCACCCACAGTTGAAAAAAAGGTGTTCTGGCAATGACTTCCAGCTGTAGCAGGTTTACACAGGCCGTTCAGATGATGGGATGGCCTGTCCATGAGACTGTGAACTGCCTGAAGCTGATTGGCTGGATATTTTTGACAGCATTCCAAAGTGGTAGCCCAGTGACAGAGCTGCAAGAACCATCAGAGAGGACACTGAACATATAGGTACTGTAAGTTCTGTGGTGACCTGTGAGGTAGGAAAAGACACTGCTGTACCCAGTAACAGGATCTCAGGGCCCAGTGCATAGCAATTCCCTTGTCATGTATTGAAAAAAAGAAATATTAGTTAGAAATTTTGAAACAAGGTTATGGTGATAGGAATCACTTTAAGAACAATGCATCAGCTCATTGTGTCCTGCACCTGGTCATTAACAGTTTCTATGGATGAGATGTACTAACCCTTGAATAGTGATAAAATGGAGAGTGATAAACAGCCAGTCAATCTGCTCCAACCTGTCGTTTTTCAAACACAGCTTGTGATATGGCAGGTAGGAGTTGATTGGCTGGTGGTTTATTACTCTCCATTTTATCACTTTTCAAGCTTAGTACATCCAGCCCTATTTGAATTACAGTATGCTTTATAGCAGAAGGTTAGACCAGGTAAAATAGTATAGTAAAAATGAATCTATGAGGGTACTCATACCAAAGGTTGAGAACCATGTATCTGAACTATTCCCTCTTGTATTTTGGTACCACTTTCTATTTTCTCTTTAAGGAATAATTTTCTGCCTATCTGTCATGTATGATTTCTTACTTCAGAAGAAAATAACTTCACGTGTTTCATTTTTTTCCTGTAGTTATTTTGGCTTCATCACAAAACACCCCGTCCTGAATCGATTTGCGTGCCATGTCTTTGTCTCCCAGGACTCAATGCGACGTGTGGCCGAGTGCGTGGGGTGAGTATGATACACACACACAGACAGAGCACAGAAAGAGAGACTTGTATTATTTATACATATCAGGTGTTTGCGTGTACATATAGCGGTGTGGTTCTGTTATGGATTACACTACAGGAGGTAGAGGCACCGTTCTGATAAATAACATTATGTAATGGCAAGAGAAAGTGGACTCTCTGTGAGGGCACACTAATACTTACAATGTCACTTTTATTGTCAATCTACCTAAAAAAATAAACTAGTACACATTACAGAAATTGTATACAACAAGTATAAGTTATGTTTCAAATGTATTAATGTGACAGCCTGTCATCATATAATGGTACGTCATCATAAATATCAGAGGCAACCGAAACCTACTGTGAGATACACAGGTTACAATGGTGTAATGAGTAGTAGTACGTTTATTTATAAGGCGCCGCAAAGTGTCCGCAGCGCCGTACATAGCAAACAAAAAACAAATGACAAGGTAACGTACAGGGTGTGTTGAAAAATACAGTATAAATAGGGGTATAGCTGGTAGAAATAAAATCAGCATCAGTTCAGAAGTAGGTGTCAAAATTGTCGAGGAGACTGAAGATGAAGTAGAGGAAGGGAAGAACAGGACATGAGGACAGGTGAGGTAAAGAGGTAGGGTGAGTACGTGAGGAGGGATGGCCCTACTCATAAGAGTTAACAGACTAAAAGGAGGTGGGTGGACGAACGAAAAACAACAGGATAAGTAGTAACGGAGGGGAACTGAGGCAGGATAGGAGGATCAAAAGAAGTTAGGAGGAGGTTAATTAGCACATAGACAGCTCACATGGGGCGAGATTCTCTATCACAGAAATGCGGTAAAAACCCCGATATCGGGGTTTTTACCGCATTTCTGTATTCTCTAACCCCCCTTCGCAGTCTCAGCGCTGCGGAGGGAATCGCCAGAAAAAGCTGGCGATCCCCTGCAGAAGCCTATGGGCTTCTTACCGCAGCGCTGTATGAGGAATCCGTCACGGATCCCTCCCAGCATGCCCCGCGGCCGGAGCGTCGGTCTGCGCATGCGCAGATGAACTCCTGGGTCATAGACCCGGAAGTCCAGCAACGGCGCCGCATTGCAAGGGACAGCTCTTACCGCAAGAGCTGTCCCTTGCGTTAATGACCGCATATTTTAGAGAATATGCGGTCATTAGAAATGCGAATGCCGGCGATACTGGGCTGCGGATTTTAGAGAATCCCGCCCCTACTCTGATATCAATTACTATTCATGTTCTTGTGGTAAACTTTCAAACAAAAAAACGCCATTGCTCCAATTAATACCAGGTCACTGCATGTGTCAGACACATCAGGCCTGAGTCAGGTAGGGGTTGCTGCACAGTTGTCTCAGCCACAGTTGGGACTGTTGTTGCTACTACTGCTGTGTCATCAAACCCAATTATACGGAGTAACTAAGTAGTGATGATGTATGCCTCATTCTGCAACTGCTACACAATTTTCTTGAAACAAAGTTTTCAGGATTTCTCTATTCACTTTTGTAATAATGTATGATTTGGGGTCATGGAAAGTTATAATGACACGTTGTATGGTGCAAAACGTGACTGCTTTCTCTTTTTTCCCTCTCTTCCCAGACGCGCTTTCCAGGAATTCTATCAGGAACATGTGGAGTTCAGTTGCCCCACAGAAGACATTTACTTGGAGTAACCAGGGGACTGTAGATATTATTGGGGGATGCTAGGGGTATAAATATATATACAAATCTCAATGTCATTGTCACTCAGCCAGGACACCAGAGGCAGTGAGCCTGCATGAACCTTGACATTCCTAATCACACAATCTTTAGTAAAGATCATACAATTTCTATGGTGCATCTCACATTACCCCCTTTCCTACAAGCAGACTGCAGAGACTCACCTTTACATCGTCTCTCGTTCTTCTCACAGCTAGACTTCAGAGCACCCTGAATTAATCCCTGCTTCTGTTTGCAGAGCATCTCAAAATAACCCCTTCCTTGCTTCTGACAGGAGAGCATGTAGGTTTAAAGTTTTCCCTGGCCCATTCTCATATTAAAGTCTTTTATGCTATGGGTTGCGGAGCACCATATTAACCCCTTCCATGCACCGCACAAGCAGAACAACTTAAATGAACCTGTTGCACACACTTTATCCAATGCCTATAGCACCTGCAGTCCAGCAGAGTCTAATGTTAGTATCAACCCTAGTGCACACCAACAGAGCATGACTTTACCATTTTCTGCAGAGTATCATTTCTTTAGCAGTTATGCAGACAGTCGCTCTGGTTATGTGCAGGTGTGTCTCTTAACCAAATATGTTCAGACAGATCTGCAGCTTACTGTATGTATCTATTACTATTCCTTTATTTCAGTGATGTACAGTTTGTTGCTTCTGGCTCCATTGCATTTCCATGAGCCCGCTGCTCTAGCAGTTCCCCTGCTTTCAGTGATCTGTGGTTCATCATTCGGTTATGGTTTCTCATAAGAGTAAACGGAACCCACCCATCCTTTTGTTGCTGAGCATCATACACAGTGCCCAGGGGTGGCTTTGCAATGTGACCAAGACCGCTCTCTCCGGCAGCAGGAAATGGGGGGAGGGGGGGGGGGGCAGCAAAATATAGGGCATTAATTTAAGAATGCTAAATTTCTTGCTGACATTTGTCTAAATTAGTTGTTTCTACGTTGCTGGTAGATATAATGAATAGTGGCAATGTTTGCTATTACAGTATACACTAATGTATGATATTTTGTGTAAATGGTGAGAGGAGCGATATTTTAGTTGCTGCCTCAGCCGGCACCCTGACAGCACATTTCATGATCCAATGCCAACCAGTGCTATATATCAAGGCTCATATAAGAGGATTGTATGCAAAAGTCATAATATTATTGGCAACAAGAGAAATGCTGTTGTCATTGTGGAGATATCGTATATTGATACTTGAGGCTTTTACATGCAGATAGTTAGATATTATGTGTAAGCAAAGAGGACAGTAGAATGACAGGAGGCTTATGACAGGAGGCAAAGACAGTCCTTATGCCCAAGTACAGTGCAAATATGTTGGATCCCCCATATGAGAACTCACATATCCACAAGTGACCAAGTCATATTGGCAAATGTAACCTTTGCGATGACCGTAAGAAGCTGTACTTATCTTTGCTCCAAAGAATGGCTTGATTTGTCAGCTCAGTAAACAGAAGGGAGCAGATAATAGATATTCAATGATACTGGATAATGGCATATATCTTTTTCATGTCATGGCTTATATTTTTCTTTCAGCATTAAATAAAAAAAATTGAGCTGTATCAGCAATGTGTGGTTTATTTGTATATTTGCATTTGATATCAAATATGTGTTATAGCAGGGCCAGAGTGGCCACCTGGCACTTCTGGCAAATGCAAGAAGAACCAATCCATCCAAAAAAAGCCTGACCGAGCAGCGCTGCCCAGCACACAGATGGGCTCTGCCCAGCACACAGAGAACGGCTCTGCTTGGCTGCTCAGCACACAGAGATGGGCTTTGCTTGGCTTCCCAGCACACAGAGCGGGCTCTGCTCAGCACACAGAGATGGGCCTGTGAACTTGTGGCACCCTCACGTCGCTCCGTTTGGGCGCGCACAGCCGCCAGCGCTGATATTACTGTTATGATATTCTGTCATTTTCACTAGTAACAGAAGTTAGAAGGGGTATGACTGAGCTGCACTAAATACAACAAATTTATATAAAAAGTGGATCAGGTATATGGAAAAGTTGAAAAATTTAATGACACAAATTTACTTGATACATAATTAAAAAATATATATGTAAAAGATACAGTATACAGTAACCAGAAAATTAAAAATGAATAATAGTCACCCACAGATTGTCCAGAGGTAAGTCCACAGGGGTACGGTCTCCTGTTTATTTTGTCCGAAATATTTCGGGGTGCCCGGTACCAATGATGGAGTAAATTAAATTTCATGTAAGGATCACCTTTTATTTGTATTCCAATTTGATGGAGGGAATAATCCCAGAAGTCGACCTGTCTGTCCACACCACGGTTTTATCAATCAGGCTTTTTAGGAGGTGGCGTTCCTCCAGATGAAAGATTTTGCCTTGCGGTGGAAAGGAATGGGTGCAGGTCCTTTAGGAGTTCACTCCAAAACAGCAGGTGGATATCCAGGGAGCAAGGTGGAGAAGTAATTCCTTTGTTGGAGATAAGGGAAACACGGGCAGTCCTCTGGTAGGGTGCAAGTATAAAAGAGGGGGTGTCTGGATAGCTGTGCTGAACACCTACGCGTTTCGCTGCTATCTGCAGCTTTTTTAAGGACCTTGAAAAAGCTGCAGATAGCAGCGAAACGCGTAGGTGTTCAGCACAGCTATCCAGACACCCCCTCTTTTATACTTGCACCCTACCAGAGGACTGCCCGTGTTTCCCTTATCTCCAACAAAGGAATTACTTCTCCACCTTGCTCCCTGGATATCCACCTGCTGTTTTGGAGTGAACTCCTAAAGGACCTGCACCCATTCCTTTCCACCGCAAGGCAAAATCTTTCATCTGGAGGAACGCCACCTCCTAAAAAGCCTGATTGATAAAACCGTGGTGTGGACAGACAGGTCGACTTCTGGGATTATTCCCTCCATCAAATTGGAATACAAATAAAAGGTGATCCTTATATGAAATTTAATTAACGCCATCATTGGTACCGGGCACCCCGAAATATTTCGGACAAAATAAACAGGAGACCGTACCCCTGTGGACTTACCTCTGGACAATCTGTGGGTGACTATTATTCATTTTTAATTGTCTGGTTACTGTATATCTTTTACATATATATTTATTTATTATGTATCAAGTAAATTTGTGTCATTACATTTTTCAACTTTTCCATATACCTGATCCACTTTTTATATAAATTTGTTGTATTTAGTGCAGCGCAGTCATACCCCTTCCCACTTCTGTTTCTATTGTATTGGGACTGACTACCCCTTTTATTTGACTGCTGCTAGGCCAAGCACACTCACACCAAAGCGCCCAGTGATATATTTCATATATCCTTCCTCTACCATTTTCACAAGTAACCTATATATCACAGCCCGTCAAAGTGATGTAACAATATAACTTAAATGTCAGCGCTGGAGGCGCAACACCTAAATTGACCTGCCAAGCGCCATCTAGTGTCCACAGGCACGCACATCATTGGAAGTCACAATATCTGCTGCATATTACTCATATTTAATATATTAATTACTTTTATGATCATCTTGACTTTTTTCCATTTTCAGTTGACTTTAAAGGCGAGTATGAAAGACAAAAGTAGGAACTACAATAATACCATACATAATAATCCATAAATTGTATCCCAAGCCACAGCTTCCTTCATGAGGCAGGGTTGGACTGGCCCACAGGGGTGCAGGGGAAATCTTTGGTGGGGCCCTCCCTTTTCTAAAATGTCAAGTTTCAGACTTTGCACTCAAATTATACATTGTTTCTCGATCAGTTACATTGTCTCTAATAACTGTCAACTACCATTCCCCTTAACCACGAGTCCTTACCACTATATTCCCCCAGTACGCCCTTCATGGCTCAAAACATATTTTCATGATTTCTTTTACAGGAAAAAGAAAGGATAATTATCATCTCAGCACACAATGAAGTGTTATAAAGAGTGTACAATTGTCCATACAACCAGTGTACTTCTGCTTGTAATTTTACAGAATGCACTTGATAAAGGCAAGATAGAAGTTGAATGGCTGCTCTGGGATATAGGGTATAACTTGGTTCACACAGGTCATTCATGTTTTGAAAAAGGGAATTTTGTAAGAACTTACTGTTCGGTTTCTCTGAGTCCATCCTGGTGGCACAGCTAACAATGGCATGTAGAGGGTTTGGAGGAGTCAAGACATCTATGCTATAACTAAAACACAACTCCTCCCCTGCTGCATCCCAGAAGACTTTCTGTTCAACTAGAAAAGAGGCCACTAGGAAAACACCACTCAGTATAATTCCTGAACCACATATCATGTATAACAAAACATGAAACACTGATATGAACTATGTCAGAAACAGAAACAAATATAAATACTTACTGAGTGTAAAAGGAGGGAGCAAAGGGATCCGAACAGTAAGTTGTTCCAAAAATCCATTTTTTTCTTTCATCGATCCTGGTGGCACAGCTAACCATGGGACGTTCAAGAGCCGGTCCTTTGGGAGGGTACGCTAAGGTCCGCAGCCCCTAAAACTGCTCACTCAAAAGAAGCGTCCTCAGAGGCAAACACATGTAAATGGTAGAATTTTGCAAAGAGGACCAGGTAGCAGCCTTGCACAGCTGCTCAGCCGACACCCTGTGACACACGGCCCAGGAAGACGACACAGCCCTCATCAAATGGGCATTAATCTGGGCCGACATTAGTGTAAGCAAACATTATAACCGACCTCAACCAACTAGCAAGCGTCTGTTTAGAATCCGGCCAACCTCTCATATGAGCATCGTAGAGAATCAGTCCACCGAAAGGATGAAACTTTAGCGAAGGGTCTGAACCACATTTAGATGTAAAAGTTTTTCCCTGTTCTTAGCCTCCAGCAGAGAAGATAAAACTGGAAGAACAATTTCTTAATTAACATGAAAATCCGACATAACCTACAGAAGAAAAGAGAACCACCCAAGATTAGGAACGGAGGCATGCACGACAAAGCCATTAATTTCAAAACTCTCCTGGCCAAGGCAATGTCCAGAAGAAAGATAAGTTTCAACATAACAAACTGTCGGTCCACCAACTCCAAAGGCTCAAATGGAGTACCGAGAGACCCATGACAAATCCCAAAGAGCCATAGGTGGACAGTAGGGCAGCCTGATACGAACCACTCCCCACAAGAAAAAAGGTCTGCATCTCCGTCAGGAGAGGCACTCACTCCTTAAAATGAGACATGCACTTTTTAGACTTGAAACTCAGTCCTGCTGTAACACCATCTTGGAAAAAATCCAGCACCTGTGAGAACTTTCAGCACTGAATGTATATTTTCCAGACCCTGTGATAGTTCCAGGAAGAAAACATCTTGTGAGCCTGCAACATCGTCTGAACCACTGCCTTAAAAAAAAACTCCTCTTGCTTAGTAAGAAGGTTTTAAAAGACATGTCCTCAAAGTCCATTGAGCAAGGTCCTGATGAAGGAATGGACCCTGTTGCAATATGTCCGGATGTAAAGGCAGACGCCATCTCGGTTCTGCAGACAATCTGCGAATGTCTGAGAACCAGGCTCTCCAAGGCCAATCTGAAGCGACTAGGATAACTGGTATCCTCTGGGACTTAACCCCTTTTCAGCACATGTGCTAACCGGTGAAATGGGGAAAACACAGAAGTCAGATTAAAATTCCAGGGGACTGTCATGGCAACCATTGCCCAGGCCCTGGGATGCCCGAATCCAGAACAGAGTGCTGGGAGGCCATACGATCCACCTCCGGAAAAATCCTGAAGACTTCCGGAGTTAGGGACCACTCCCCCACCAACAACTGAGTTCTGCTCAGGGATACCCGCTTCCACACTCCAGATCTATGGAATGAAGGGTGCAGAAAAAAAGCCTGTGTGAAGATCTGCTTCACCTCGAGCAAAGCTGCCCAGCTGCGAGATCCTCCCTAATAGTTCACGCAAGCCACAGCCGTTGTCAGACTGAATCCGAACTGGCAAGCCGGCAAATACCACCCGAGCCTACTGGAGCACCCTCAAAATCATGTGACATTCCAGTACATTTATTGGGAGGACAGACTCCACTGGAGACCATAGGCCCTTAAGCCTGAGGTGCATGGTCATCACACCCCAACCTTGGATGCTGGCATCTGTCGACACCATCACCCAAGACCAAATCAGGTCTTCCAGTCTTCCTTTTAAAGGGTTTTCTGAGTCCATCCACTACTGAAGGAATAGATGAGTCTCTGAAGACAATCAAAGACACTCCTGTTACATAGACCTTGGAACTCCAGACCCGCTCCTGAGAAAATTTCTAATGGAGTGGAACCAATCAAATTTTAAAGTCTCTAAAGTAGGATGGCAGTAACTGGGACTTCCTCATGTTCAGGATCCAGCCATGGATGTTCCGTCTCTGCCTTAATTAGGAGGTCATCCAAATAGGAGTGATGGATATGTCCCAAAGGCGAAGAAGAGCTGCCATGACCACCACAATCCTTACAAGGACCCTGGGTGCTGTGGCTAGGCCAAACGGAAGAGCCTGAAACTGGGAATTACTTATTCTTAGGGAAGACTGTAGCAAAGACTGATTCCCCCTCTAAATGGGCATGTGACAACAGGCATCTGAAATGTCCAGAGATGCCAGATACTCTCCCAGTTCCATACTCTGATTACTGACCGCAGAGACTTCATCCTGAAATGATCCACCCACAAATACTTGAGTGACTTCCGTGTGAGGATGGGCCTGAAAGACCCGTGTGGTTTGGGAACTAAAAAGAGGATTGAATAGAACCCTCTTGTCCGTACCCCTTTGGGTACCGGAACTATCATTCCATTCTGTATAGAGACTCCACTGCTCCAAAAAGTGCCCGTCTCTTCAAAATGTCATAGGGCCAGGCCCCATAGGTTTAACATGTAACCCTTGGAGACCAAACTCTGAGCCCAAAGGTCCTGACAGAAACCAGCTGGTCTGAAACTTAAAAGACGACGTCCACTCTGATCCCAGGCTGAGGATCACACACCCTGTCATGCAGAGGGTTTGTCCGCTGATTTGGAGGTGGGTTTCTTAGAGAAAAAACAAATCTAGACCAGTCGAGGATCTCCCTCTTGCGTACTCCTTCTGCCTGTAGCCTGATTAATCAGAGACTTGAGTCAAATAAGACCCCACCTGTGAAAGCCAGAGCTTCAAGGGACTACTTGGATTCTAGATCTACTTTCCAAGCCCCAACGCCCTAGCAGCAATAGTGGTAGCAGAAATATGAGATGCCAGCTAGGTCCCTCTGAATTGCTTGCCCAGTTCTGAACTGGGAATCTCACTCGTGTGAGGCAAATGTGATAACCACTGCACTACAGAAGCTTCTTGCCAGCAGGCATGGGGTAAAGATTCTCAAATCTACTGTGACTGACAACCCTTTCATCAGGTGTCTACCAGGCCTCCCTAGTAAGTTCTGACAACTCAGACAAAAGTGTAAATGCCACCACAAATGTACACTTTCACTTAAAATGACCTTCCGTCTGTGAACTTCCCTCATCATCTTCTATATTCAATATGTTAATAAGGACCCCAGGATCCATGATGTTAGGCATTGATCCTTAACACATTTCCTCCTGAGGTCTGACTCTTTGATTATGGCAGTGCGTCATGCACTGCCATACTCAAATCCTGCACTCCCAGTGCTGAGGAATCAAAATCCTCCTTCTGCACCCAGGGATTATTTTCAGAGAAAGTCCCCTCCTCTTAAGAGTCAGACCTCTGGTGGAAATGTGTTAAGGATCAACGCCTAACATCATGGATCCTGGGGTCCTTAACATATTGTTCCAGAGAAGAATTTGTTAAGGACCAGAGAACTACTGAGAACCTCATTCTGTTTAGTCAGAATTTACACTAAATCCAACATGGAATTAGTGTACTGGTTCTGACCGATCAGTCCTCTGTGACTGTGCACCACTGGGAATAGACATTCTGCACTGATCCCACTGTATAAAGACTGCCAGCATGGAGAACCACTACAGTGTGTGGGCGGATAAATGAAGGATCTGCCGGGCGGAGACTGGTGAGAATGCCCCCCCCCCCCATTTTGGGAGACCTCTAAACTCTTTCTGACTTTCCAAAGATTCTACAAATGGCATTGACAAAATAATTCAAGTGCACGCACATCAGAGGCATCCACCCAAGTTCCTTCTTCAGGCCGGTAACCATTCTATTCTATAAAATATTGTAGATAAACAAATCCATGACAGGAGTCAAGAAGTCTCTTAACTTTGAACTGTACTCCGCTCCTAATGTGTACATTGGGAGGTAATTGGTTCAAAACTAGAGACATCAGGAGAGAAATCTGAAATTAGTTTGGGATGCATAGGCGAAGGTCATAGAATGTACCCGTAACCTTAAGTTCCATGTCGACAACTATACTTGGTTCCCTACTTTAAGGCTAGGAGCCACCCTCCTTTTCCTCTCTGCTGCTTTTTTTTAGTGGTTTTATGAAGAGTACAATGAACGTCTTTCCAAATTTTGGAAAACCAGTGTAGAGATGTTTCCATCGTAGGTAGATCACAAAAAGGTACACTCTGAAATTCTGGTGGTTGTGGATGTCTTCCATACACTGTAAAGAAAGGTGTAGTACCAGAGCAAATGTGATAGGAATTGTTTTGGGTGAATTCATCCCAAGGCAGTTTATCTAGCCAGTCATCCTGTGAGAAGATATGTATAGTCGAAGAAAGGTTTCCAAGTCCTGGTTTATTCGTTTGGTCTGACCATTTGTTTGTGGATGATATGCTGAAGAAAACTGTAGTTTGATTTGTAGGCCTGAGCATAACGATATCCAAAATTTGGCTACAAACAGGGGGGAGGGGAGTCTTAGAATGCACACCCTATTTATATGTGGTGATATCATGCTGGAAGTTGTAGTTCTGTAAAGAAAAGTCATATGTTCTTGGTATATTAATTGGCCAATAAATATCTGCCCACCAACCAACTTCACAGTGACCTCAATATCTCTGGTAGGTCCCTAATACTAAGTTTGGATTAGGGGCGCGGGACCCCAAAAAAGCTGGCGAAAGCAGTCACCCCAGGGCAACCCCTGTATTAGGGACCCACCAGAGATAATGAGGTCATTGTGAAGCTGTTCGGTGGGCAGATAATTATTGGTCTATTAATATACCAAGAACCTCGAATTTTGATGAACAATGTGGAGTGTGCATCTGTACCATGTGTTTTTTCTTTTCAGAGCTACAGACTGGACTACCTGATCGGACACAATGGCCCTTATTCTGATCGGTGCGGATATATCCGCGTGCGTTCGGCCCGCCGATGTTTTGTGTCTGCGCATGTGCAGACTCGTCTCTGCGCATGTGCGAGCGGGGCGTACGGCCAAGTCCAGCATGATATGTGAACACTCCGAACAGGGGGTGGAGAGGGGCGTGAAGGGCTATTTGGGCTCATTACCATATGCATACGCCCCGCGTTTCATGGGAGTTCCCATGAAAACGCTGGGCGTACGTATGGTAATGCGGCCGTGACGCACGTGTAGGGGGCGGACATATGACCTCGCCGGATGTCAGCTGCCCGCCCAGATCCCTGCTTTTGCACGGAAAAATGTCCGTGTGGTCTGAGGTTGCGGGTGCTGGTGGAGCACACGGTCCTGCATTCGATGGTCTGCGACCATCGAATGATGGGGGAGGTTCCCATAGATGGAGGAGGCGTATTCCGTGAAAAATACACGTGCGGTCCGTTCGGCCAGCTTCTTACCGCATACGGAGGGAGTTGGCGATCCGTATGGAAGGCGGGGTTTCGCACGCACGGTCATTGTGCTTAAGCGTGATATATACCATTTTCCATCCATTTAACTATTGTCCTGAATGACAGCGCAGTGTGTAATCCCTACATAAAGCCATCTCAGAATTACAGTATATGAAGAAAATCCTTATTTCGACCAAAATGCATCTCCAAATCTTGCAGGATGTTCCCAATGGTTAGAACCTACCAAATGTAGAACAAGGATGGGCAACCAGTGACAGGGTGACTAATAATGTCTGATACGATCCCGCAGAAGGGTATCGGAAGTCTAGGTCGAAAGCCAATAGGTCATTAACAAAAGATGAGGGGACAAAGAAGTGACACATAAAAAGGTTGATATGAGCTATTTTGGAAAAAATTCTCATTTGTTAACTTTTTCATAGTTTACCATCCACGTGGACACTGATAGAAAATGGTAAAGTAGCCCAAAGCATAGCAAGTAAAGCGAGCCATGCAAGGGGATGTGGTACACTATTTGGGGGTCATTTACAGGTCCATCTTTTTCCTTGTTTTTTTTTGTCGATCTATTGCTGTTGACTTAGACATTGTCTGTGAGCTATCCAACACCCCTAAAGAAGAGCTACTGTACTGTAGCAGGAATTGCAGAAAGAGATAATGCTAGTTACAGTTTAAAGGTGTCTGGGCATCACAGCTTGCTAAGTATGATGCTGCATAACTACATACCAGCCAGAGTGCCCATGCCGACTCCTGTCCATTGCCCTAAGAACTGGACCATAGGCAATGGAAAAAGTTGGCCAGTCTGGTGAATCAAGTTTTCTTTCACATTGGCCAGGAACATGTCAATTGTTAACCTGTGGAATAGATGGCACCAGAATGTACAGAGAAGTCTAGTGCACGGGGGGGGGGGGGGGGGGGTAGTGTTATGGTCTGGGAAATGTTCTGCTAGGAACCTGGGTCCTGGCATTCATGTGGATGTTACTTTGACACATACCTAAACATTGTTGAAGACCACGTATACCCATTTTTGGCAATGGAATCCCCTGATGGCAGTGGCTTTTTTCAGAAGGATAATGCACACTGCCAAAATTGTACAGGAATGTAATGAGAGACATGTTAAAGAGTTCAAGGTGTCGGTTTGTCCTTCAAATGTCCCAGATCTCAAACTAAAAGAGAATCTGTAGAATATACAGTACTGGAAAAACAAGTGTGAGTATCCCCTCAAGACTTAAGGTGGGCATACATCAAGCCGATTTGGACCGATTTTGGCCGATTGCGATCAATCGGCCCGATAAATCGGACCAAATCGGTTCTTTGTGACATGGGGTCGGGTCCGATGCACGGTCCCGTGCGTATCGCACCCGGCCCCAGGGGTCGGACCGGCGGGACAAATGATGTGAGACCAGTCGGGGCGGTGAGGAGCAGTGGGGGCGGGCGGCTGGGGAGGAAGCAGTGGGGCAGCAGCACGTTACCAGATCAGTGCTGGCTGGGCGGCGGTGACCATTAGTCTCACTCTCCACTGTCCGTGTCCAGACTCCAGCGCTGTAGCGGGCAGCAGCCGCGGCTATTAGATCTTTAAAATATGTCAAATGACTCTCCGGCTTTTGATTGGCTGAGATAGAGCACTCTCAGCCAATCAGCGGCCGTGGAGGGAGGCCACTGATTGGCTGAGAGTGCTCTATCTCAGCCAATCATTAGCCGGGCAGTCATTTGACATATTTTAAAGATCTAATAGCCGCGGCTGCTGCCGGCTACAGCACTGGAGTCTGGACACGGACAGTGGAGAGTGAGACTGATGGTCACCGCCGCCCGCCCCAGCACTGACCTGGTAACGCGCTGCTGCCCCACTGCTTCCTCCCCAGCCGCCCGCCCCCACTGCTCCTCACCGCCCTGCAGCTCCCTGATATTTTTTTTACATGTGATAAATCGCATGCGATTTATCACATGTAAAAAATGGCACATCAAAGTCCTCATCGTATGTGAGCCTCCCGGGGAGCTGCCGGGCGGCTCGGAGGAGAATAGGGTCTGACTTGTCCTTAGGACAAGTCGGCTCTATGTATGGGGGCCTTTACAGGACTTAAAAGGATCTGCTGCTAAATACCACAGGACACCTTCAGAGGTCTTGTGGCATTTAACAGTTCAGAGCTGTTTCAGCAGGGGAACCTACACAATATTAGGTAGGTTGTTTTATTGTGATTGTATATATTTATATTGTGTGATATTTAATGAGAAATCAGAGTGATTACTGTTGGGTCAGTTACTATGCAGGCTGTTTTGTGGCCATATGGTTTCATAAAGTATCTATGAAAAATGCCTCATGAGTATACCCCCTCTTAACAATGTCTCTGTAGCTTGGTGCTAATGAAAGGATAAGAAGGAGGAACAGATAAATCTTTTTGTTGGGGCACTGCTTTTTTCTATTTAAAATACAATTTTAGATATTCATTAAAATATATTGCACTAATATAGCAGAAACAAGAAATTATATATATGAATGAGAATTATTTTTTACATATAAAGAACAAAGGAAAAAGGAGAACAAAAAGAAGAAAGAATCACAAAAAATAAAAATAAAGCAAAAGTGTCAATATGTCATTATTATATATCACACAGGTATTCCTGTTCAAACAGTATACAACAAGTATAAATATATATATATATATATATATACACTATGGCCCTTATTCTGATCGGTGCGGCCCGATCAGAATATGCGGCCGCGACCGTGCAGGCGAATCCCCGCCTTCCATACGGATCGCCACCTGCCGTCCGTACGCGGATATGTGGCGATCCGCATGAAATTGGACGGGGATACGCCTCCTCCATGGTGGGAGCAGCCCCTGCATTCGATGGTCGCCGAACATCGAATGCAGGGCCGCACGCTCCACCAGGTCCCGCAACACAAGACCACACGGACACTTGTCCGTGTGAAATCTTGTATGGGGGCGGGCAGCTGACATCCGGCGATGTCAGATGCCCGCCCCGTACCCACGCGTCACGGCCTCATTACCATGCATACGCCCCGCGTTTGCATGGGAACGCCCATGAAACGCGGGGCGTATGCATAGGGTAATGAGGATAAGTAGCCCCTCACGCCCCTCTACGCCCCCTATGCGGCGTATAGAGAATCCTTGCGGCGAAATCGCCTGCACATGCGCAGAGTGACCTCTGCACATGCGCAGAGGATAAACATCGGCGGCCCGTACGCAAGCGGGAATATCCGCATCGATCAGAATAGGGGCCTATATGTGTTCAATTGGACATCATAAAACATTGACTTTTGTTTGTTCAATAGAAACTCTCTTCATGTGACATTTAGGGTGAGATTTAATAGGATGAGAGATTCAGAAAGTGAGAGATTTGGGAAGAAATCTCCAGTTTTTTTAAAGCGGCAATCATTTACACTGCAAAACCAGTTTGATTTTTGCAGTGTAATGATTGCTGCTTTAAAAAAACTGGAGATTTCTTCCCAAATCTCTCACTTTCTGAATCTCTCATCCTATTAAATCTCACCCATAGCTTGAACATTGTGGTGCCAATAAGGGTACAATCCCACGCCGTGCGATTTAAAGGTGTTGGAACTATTACCCCTGATGAAGTCACTCAGGTGACGAAACGCGTTGGGTCTGTTCCCATGTTTTTATGAAACGACTTGAAAATCACTGTGTATGAGATGCTAAATTTCAAATTATTTTAATAAAATATTGTTTTTTTACCAACAGTTGTATTTTTATATAAAAACAATTGTACATTGAGGTGAGAGTAGCGCACTTTACATCTTTCTACCATATATATATATATATCTCTTATATATTTAGCCAGATCTGTCAGTCTACTTAGTGTGGCAAACGGTGGGCGGGGTTTCACGGGTGATTGACAGGCCCATCCACCGTCAGCCACACTGCAAAACCTGGCCACTTCCGTTCTACACAGCACCCCCCTTGCCTTCCGATCTCCACATCAGCTCACACCCCTCCTCGGTCGCCACTCCCCATGCCCGCCCATACATGTCCTGACTCCGCCCCACGGCTGCTCACCGCCCGCAAACCCCACCCCCAACTCATCCCACGGCACACCACCCCATGCCCGCCCATAGGGCATCCCCAAGGAAACGCACCGCGCAACCCCCCTCCCCACCAGCCTCCTGACTCAGCCAGCAGCTACACAAAGCGCGACACCCCCCCTCACTCTCATACAAGTCCAGCATCACGGCTACACCCCCAGCCTCGCACTCCATCCAACATCACCGCCCCCATACCTCCCAACTTTTGAAGATCCTCCGGCGGGACCCAGCTGATGCGCTACGGAAAATTCGGGGGCGTGGCCTAATTTTGGGGGCGTGGCCTATACTTGCGACGCTCCCGCGAGGCCACGCACCCATTTTGCCGCTGAGGGGGCATGACCCAGAGGCTCTGTGAGCCTCTAGCCATGCCCCCAGCACAGCGTTTATTCCCTGCTGCTTAGGGATGGCCATCGTTGCCATTGCCATCGATGGTTGCCATCGATGGCAAATCGGCAACTGGCCATCGATAGTGCTTAACTATGCAGTGGATGACCATCGATATTTTTACATATCGATGGTCATCCATTGTGTTTGATGGATTGGCCTGTGGACCAATCAAAACACGGGGGCGGGGCTTCGCGGGTGTCGGGGGGCGGAGCTATGCTCCGTGTCCCAGCACTTTCGGAAAAAAAAACAAAAAACCATCGTTTTGCTATTCCATCGATGGAGGGAAACCATCTGGTACTCCCCCATCGATGGCAAAAGTATTCGACATCGGCCATGAACCATCGATGATTTTGAATCATCGATGGTCGATGGCCATCCCTACCGCTGCTTAGCAGCCGACAGGGGGGACTCCCAACAGCCCCCCCTCACCGCGGGATACTGCCGCCCGCGGGTGGGACAGCGGGACAGGCCCTAATAATCGGGACTGTCCCGCTAAAATAGGGACTGTTGGGAGGTATGCGCCCCTTCCTAACACTGCTCAGCCTCTATGCCCCGTTTCCACACCCGCACGGATCCCGCTACACCACCAACCCCTCTTTTAACAAACCTCTCCTCCCTTGAAACCTCAGTTTTAAACTTTAGCACACTTCCTTTTATGTCTTATGGCACCCAACAACCCCCCCCCCCCCACACATACCCATGCCTCCAATGCTCACAACTACACACACATCCATCCATGCCTCCAATACTCACAACTACACACACACACCCATCCTTGCCTCCAATACTAACTACACACACACACACACACCTATGCATGCCTCAAAATCCCACAAATGCACACATTTATCCATGCCTACAATACGCACAACTACACACAGACACACACCCCTCCAATACTCACTACTACACACACACACACACATTCATGCGTCCAATACTCACAACTACGCACACACCCATCCATGGCTACCACACTCACACCTACACACACCCACACATGCATGCCTACAATACTCACAATTACACACAAACACACACCCATACCCATCCATAGCTCAAAAAATCACTAATACACACACACATCGAAGCTTCCAATACTCACAACTACACACCCACATATCCATGCCCCCAATACTCACTGCTACACACACACCCATTCATGCCACAACTACACACACACACACCCAGCCATGCCTACCACACTCACAACTACACACACACCCCTGCATGTCTACAATACTCACAATTACACACACACACCCATCCATGCCTCCAAAAATACACAATACACACACACCCATCCATCCATGCCTCCAAAACTCCAAAATACACGTCTTATGATTTTGACATTTGCTTCAAGGTGCCTTCAAAACTATGTGTAACACAGTACACTTTACTAGGTTTGCCCACTAACGCATCAATGTGATTTTAACCCACACACACACTTCTATGACTCCAATACTCTCAACGACACCCACACACACATCCATCCCTCCATTACTCACAACTACACACACCCATCCATGCCTCCAATACTCACAACTACACACACACACACACACACACACATCTATGCTTCCAATACTCACATCTACACTCACCCACACACCCATCCATCCCTCCAATACTCAAACACCCATCCATGCCTCCATTACTACCAACTACACACCCCCATCCATGCCTACAATACTCACAACCACACACACACACACACATCCATGCTTCCAATACTCACATCTACACACACCCACCCATCCAGGCCTCCAATACTCACAACTACACACCCCCATCCATGCCTACAATACTCACAACTACACACACACACATCCATGCTTCCAACATTTATGCTCTCAAATGCACTTTAAGCACATTATTCTGCAAATTAGACTATATCTCACACCAGTGGCGGATTCAGTGGGGGGGCACCCGGGCACGTGTCCCCGCTGTCATTTATTTTGTAGCTAAGGACCAGGGCTTTCCAACGAGCCCAGCCCTGTGTCTCTAGACCCCTGGGAACTGGAGATATCGCCTGGCAAACCTGTAACGTTTTTTCCCCATAGGATAATATGGGACCCGTCAATTCCGACCCCCACCCGATTCCGACGGCTGCCAGTTCCCGCCCTGGCATCACAGAAGCTTGTTGTTGATTTCATTCAATTCCAAATCGCTGGGCCTTCAATATGATACCAGGCTGGTCCAAATCGGTCAATTGGTTCCAGAGATATTGAGTGTAAACCAATTTTTTAATTTTTGAAATGTAATTTCATGCTGTTCATGTTCTTTGAGGACAGATTACTCTGGAACCAAACGTTCCAGTTTCACTGGACCAAAATCATTCAAAGCCCACTCAAATGTTCTTCAATATGATACTTGTCTCATGTAAATGGGTCAGTTGGTTCCGAAGATATAGCCGGTTAAATGAGATAACTGGTTAAAGGGGGGAGGGGTGGTTTTCTCTCCCCCTCACACCAGAAAATGCAGGGACTAGGCTGGTGTAAAAGGGGCCAAAATGGGAATGCATTTTATGGTGTGAAAGGGGTATTATTTCAAATAGCCGGGACCTGCAGTGCTCTGAATACAGCCAGGCTCTGCCACTGTCAGTGGCTATCACTTCTGCCTGGCGGCGGCTGTCCCCCATTTACCACGAGCATGTATTCCCCCTTGGCAATGAGCATGTAATCCCACATGGCAATGAGCATGGAACCTCTGGCAATGAGCATGGAACCCTTGACAATGAGCATGTAGAGAAGCAGCACTTATGTAGCATAATTTTTAATAGGCATTATGGTGTTTGGCATAACACATAATGGACATAATGGCTTGTAACTTAACGTGTAATGGACATTATGGTGTAAATGTTTTATGTGAGCCTTTGGTGGACAATGTCCCTGTTTATGAAGTGTATTGTGAATTTTGGCTTAATCTGTGTGGCATTATGTGAATTCTGGCTCAATCCATGTGGCATTATGTGAATTTTGTCTCAATCCGTGTGGCATTATGTGAATTTTGGCTTAATTCATGTGGCATTATGGGAATTTTGGCTCAATCCGTGTGGCATTATGTGAATTTTTTCCCAATCCATGTGGCATTATGTGAATTTTGGCTCAATCCATGTGGCATTATGTGAATTTTGGCTCAATCCATGTGGCATTATGTGAATTTTGGCTCAATCCGTATGGCATTTTATGCATTTGGCTCAATCCGTGTGGCATTATGTGAATTTTGACACAATCCATTTGGCATTATGTGAATTTTGGCTCAATCCGTGCGTGTTATTATGTACATTTTGGCTCAATCCATGAGGCATTATGTGAATTTTGACACAATCCATGTGGCATTATTTGAATTTTGTCTCAAACCATGTGGCATTATGTCAATTTTGGCTCATTCTATTTGGCATCATGTGTATGGGGCAAGTATAATGGGGTCTAGTATTTTGTTGCATAATGTGTAGAAGTTGTATATGGTATTGACACGCCCCCTGTTGAGTGGCCACACACCCTTTTCTGGAGCGCGCCTTTGGCGCACGCACAACTACATCCTTCACTTTTGTCGCCATGGTGGGCCTGCGTACTTTAAATGCCAGGGCCTATTTTTAATTCCATTCCCACCCTCTCCTGCCGCTCTCTTAGCATGTACACTGGCACCACTAACACCGCCCCTCCCCCACCCAAACCCTTTTTTATCATGGTGCCCCCCCTGTCATTTTATCCTGGATCCGCCCCTGTCTCACACTCACATATATTTCTACTTCTAATGGGGGCGAAGACCCACACGACGGTGTGAAGAGCGCCCGGAGGGCGCGATGAATCACCTAGTATATATATATATGTATATATATATGTATGTATTAATGAGACACATTAATATTTTTAAATAATGACCCACAAATATTAGGCTGATAAGTGAGGTGATGATCTTGGTTAGACAATAGATGAATCAATTAACTGATCAATTGACCAATTCATTGGGTTGTGTCAGCCTTTGTGATAAATGATCCCCACTTAGAGTCCTTATGGGATCCCCTGGGTCATTATTAAACTTGGCTGAAATTAATGAAAACGTGACATTTTAAAATATTTGATAGTGATTTTTAAAAGCAAAAGGCAAAAATATTGTAGATTATGATGTTGGTCACAGCAGGGATACCGCAATTCCTGATGCAGAGTCAGTAAGTATAGCTTATCCCTGCTGTGACCAACATCATAATCTACAATATTTTCGCCTTTTGCTTTTAAAAATCACTATCAAATATTTTTATATGTTCTTTCACTTTTTGAAATGTCACGTTTTCATTAATTTCAGCCAAGTTTAATAATGATATTTGTGGGTCATTATTTAAAATGATTAATGTGTCTCATTAATACACACATATATATATATATATATATATATATATATATATATACTTCTTGTATACTGTTGGAACAGGAATACCTGTGTGATATATAATAATGACATATTGACACTTTTGCTTTATTTTAATTTTTTTGTGATTCTTCTTTTCTTTTTGTTCTCCTTTTTCCTTTATTCTTTATATATAAAAAATGTTTCTCATTCATATATATAATTTTTTGTTTTTGCTAGGTTAGTGCCCTATATTTTAATGCATATCAATAAAACTGTATTTTAAATAGAAAAAAGCAGTGCCCCAACAAAAAATAGTTTTTTTCCTCCTTCTTATTTATTACCATTATAGCTCTTGGGAGCACCACCAACACCTATATTGTGGATATTTGAATCCTTATACTAGCGCATGTTAGTTACACATGAAATTTATGACTGTTAGGTCTGTGCAAGTCATCCTTCTTTCCCTTTGATGCTAATGAAAGGAGTAACCTTAAAATACATCTTTATATAAACAGTTCTCTTTCCTGGATAATCCCACCCCTAGACTCCTGTTGGCTAGTTACAAAGGAGTCTATCACTGGGCTAATATACAGGAAGGAGGAACTGAGTGCTGATGTGTCCTGAGTGCAGAGATGCTGATCCCCAGAGCTGTCATATAGTTATATTAGAAGTAACAACTCTACTTCAACTGAATAGTAACTTAATAGTACCATGTATTGTACACAGAAATTAAATGTCAAATCACGTATTCTGCCAACGGTATTTAGTACCTCATTCTGGGGGGGACCCCTTCACCTTGTGGGCCCCGGGACATTTGCCGGTCTAGCCACCCTGTACTTAGGCCACTGTGTGCATGTGATGTATCATACTTTCCAGTAAAGGAACCCTGCACATAGCTTGCTAATCAAAAGTTTTTGAAACCACAATTTAAATTTTCAGGATTGTGAATTCCAAACAATGCACCTACTGTCAAAGTCGAGTTACATATACCCCACGGTAGCATGGTATTGCTGTCATTTTAGTTACGTAAATAGAGTATAGGAACCATTAGGAATAATTATGCGAAAAAATTCATATCCCACACGCACAAATAATAAAATATAGATATATGGTTTAAATTTGCTACACATAATATAAATGGTAAAACATGATTTCCCCTGGACATATTTTGCATCTGTGTGTTCCGTCTCTCACACACAGCGCTTCGGTGATGGGTTTAAAGTGCGCAACTTGTACCAGTCAAAAGTTATTGACCAAATACATATCTAATATTTTACATTGCCATGAGGACAGTATAATTGAAAGATCCAGATACAGTAAAACAGGTTGCACAGCTTGACTTCTAGACCTATGACGAAGCCTTGGACAAAGACACATATGTGCATTCTACTGTACCAATCAAGGAGAAGCGAAACCTGACCTCTTGGCCAATGGAGAACTTTGCTGTCCACTTTTGTCTGGACACTATATAATGTTGAACACAGCATAAGGACTTTCTCATTCTTTCATTCTATCTTCTATTTTTGGACTGTACTCTGGATTGAATACAGGATACTCGGACCGAGTAACTGTTTCCTTTTCTGTGTATTTGTACGTGAGCCGATTGTATTTACATCTGTTTTCCCCTTTTCATTAGACATTGTTTGTGTTGTATAGTGATCTGTATAATGTTATTGTATTCTTATTTCTGTAATCCCCTGCTGTCCGCTAGGTACTCAACTATATGGTTAAGGACTTGGTACCCTTATTCCGGAATTTATACCAAAGTGTTGTGTATTATTTGCAATAAGCGGAAGGGTTAAAGGGAAATTTTACCCACTGTTTATACTTATAATTAAGTACTAAGTACTGCAAAAGGATACCGCCATCAGGGTATCGGTTTAATGTGTGTGTAAAACAAATAAGGTTCGCTACGTGGCACTACGCTTTAGTTCACCCGCAGTTAGGAATAAAAGGTTGTACGTTTACGGACACAGTACGTAAACTGCGCACTTCACTTATTATCCATCGGTTTGATATTACTTAGACATTAACACTACCAGGGATCATCTATGGTCTTCCCCAATCAAGCAATTGTCACTCTGAACTCTCATCCCCGCTCTGCTGCATTTATGTCACAATCTTTGTCACGATCTAATCTGGTAGTTTGTATATATAATAAATGACTCGCTATGTGTGGTATACTATTATTGGTCCTCTTATTTTGTAAAATGTCAGACATGGGGAAGCGCAAATCAGAGATGATTAGTTAAGGTACAATGCAATTTTACACACTTTACTAACGATACTTAGCCTTACTACACACTCATATATATAATTAATGGACTGTTGAATCACACATTAATTTCTGATAATGGGCCCACTATAAAGGTAGGTATGCTTCTCGTCCATCAGATGGAAGTAATAAGGAGAATAAACTTTGTGGATCAGCAGTTACCAATATATATATTATGTAAATGTAAATATTATGTGTAAGTGTAACTGATGTCATGCAATCCATCAAAAGCATACTATAGAAATTAGCTTAATGATCCACATGTGTTCGGACAGGTAAATAAATACATACAGAAGACATATGCACTGGACAAGCTTTATGTTGCATTCTTTTCTTTGACACAACATGCCCAAGAAGGACTGAAAGTTTACAATGAGTGCAGATAAATGATTATGTGCCCCAGCAGTTTGTTAATGGAGAGGAGATTCATCTTTGTCTAGGCATCTTTCTCTATTTTATTCTCCCTCCACACCCTAGTGGATGGTAGGGCATGAAATACCACCTGTCCGCATAAAAAAAAGTAAAGATATGTCGACCTTTTGACTGTCGATCTAGCCCACCTAATGCTTGTGTCAACATAATGACCCTGTCGACCTTCTGAGGTGTCAACCTAAGCCCATGTCTACCTTCAGTGGTCAACCCAATATATGTTGACATACTGTAATGACCGTATGCCATAAGGATGCAAACCCATGTGCTCCTCAGTAAGTCATAGAAACATAGAATTTGTCGGCAGATAAGAACCACTTGGCCCATCTAGTCTGCCCCTTTTTTTAAACATGTTACCTCAAACCATATTTTATCCTTATTTTTTGTCAGGATATCAATATGCCTATCCCAAGCATGTTTAAATTGCTCTACTGTATTTGCCTCTACCAGCTCTGATGGGAGGATATTTCACTTATCAATGTTTCCTAAAATTTCCCCTGAATCTTCCTCTATTTTCAGTGCATGTCCTCGTGTTCTGTGGCTCCTCTTCCTGTGAAGAATGTCTCCCAACTGTACCTTGTTAAAACCCTTGATATATTTGAAAGTTTCTATCATGTTCCCCTTTCTATTCTCTGCTCTAAACTATACATATTAAGATTTTTTAGTCTTTCCTAGTACGTTTTGTAATGTAGGCCGTGCACAATTTTAGTTGCCCTTCTTTGTACAGTCTCTAATGTATTTATATCCTTCTCGAGATATGTCCTCCAGAACTGAACACAGTACTCTAGGTGAGGTCGTACCAATGACCTATACAGTAGCATTAATACTTCTTTCTTTCTACTGCTGATACCTCTCCCTATGCAACCAAGCATTTGACTTTCCTTCTTCATTGCTTTGTTACATTGCCTACCTGCCTTTAAGTCCCCTGAAATAGTGACACCTAGATCCCTCTCTTCCTCAGTAGTTTCCATTAGAGTGTCATTTATACTATATTTAGTCTTTGGATTTTTAAACCCACGTGCATTAACCCCTTCAGTGGCAATTCCAAGAATTTTCCAAATTTTTCAAATCCAAATTGCCACTGTTTGGAGCCGGGCAGCGCTGTTGAGTTCACTCACTGATCTCAGTTCACTCACGGCTCCCTCCCCTCTGCGGAGCCGCCTCCTCCCCCCTCCCCTCCCGGTTTTTTATTGAAGTCCTCGGTGCTGGCTTATGACAAGCCGGCTGCCGGGGACAGCGACGCGGCGCAGGTCCGGGCAGCCGCTGATTGACAGTGCAGCGGCGCTGCCCGGACCCAGGGAGGTAGTGTTTTTTTTTTTAAGGGAGCGTTCCCCATAAAAAAACTCGCCCAGTGGGGAGCACTCCCAAAAAAAACACCACTGAAGGGGTTAATTTGCATTTTTTTGGCATTAAACTGTAGTTGCCACGCTCTTGACCATTCCGCTAATCTACCTAGATCATCAATCATTTGTTTTACCCCTCCTGGTGTGTCTACCCTGTTGCATACCTTTGTGTCATCTGCAAAAAGGCATATTTTACCCTCAATTCCATTTGAAATATCACCAATAAAGATATTAATAAGCACTGGTCAAGTACAGACTATGGGGCACTCCACTGGTAACCTTTCCCTCCTTTGACTGTACTCCATTACAACTCTCTGTTTTCTGTCCTGCAACCAAGATCTTATCCATTCAACCATCTTAGAATCCAATCCCAAGCTTTCAAGTTTATTTAACAGTCTGCGATGTGGGACAGTGTCAGAAGCCTTACTAAAGTATAGATAAGCTATATCTACAGCCCCACCTTGATCTATTACTTTAGTCACCCAGTCAAAAAATTAAATAAGATTTGTTTGACATGATCTTCCCCAGTAAATCCATGCTGTTTCGGATCCTGTAAATTGCTGTTTTTGAGATATTCTACAACTCTTTGTTTTAAGAGTGTTTCCATCAATTTCCAGTCGTGGATCTTCTTTGTGACTACTAATGTCCTTATATTTCAGTAAAAGTAGGCAGAACATAATAACACAAAAGTACACAAGTGCCCGCAGCGTGGCAAGTGAGTCTGGATCACAACTGTTAAGATATCATACTGAAACCGATTATGGATACAGGTCATTTTCTAATTTTCCAGAATGGATAATTACAATATTGTGCAAAAGTTTTAGGCAGGTGTTGCCTTCAAAAATATGTGTTAATAATTTTTTATATCAATTGACAAAATGCAAAGTGAATGAACAGAAGAGAAATCTAATGTAAATAAAATCAATATACTCTATGGTGACCACCCTTTGCCTTCAAGTATATATTCTTCTAGGTCCATTGTCATAACAGTACCTATCATAACAGTCCACTATAATAACAGTATCTATTCTTCTAGGTCCACTATCATACAGTCTAGGAGTTTGTAGGATTATAGTCAGGTGTATGATTAACCAATCATACCCAGTGTGATAAACATTTTCATATGTAGGTCATAAACTGAAACAGCTGTGTAGAAGGTTTAGTTAAAACTATTTGAAGAACAGCCAAACTCTGCTACAAAGGTGAGATTGTGGAAGATAGGTCACACACCATGGCAATACCGAGCACAGCAAAAAGAGCACAATGTAGTTATACTGCATCTGCAAGGTCTCTCCCAAGCAAAGATTTCAATGCAGACAGGGATTTCAAAATGTGCAGTTCAAGTTCTTTTGAAGAAGCATAAAGAAACGGACAAAGCTGAGGACCATAGATACATTGGTTGACCAAGGAAACATCAGATGAAAGACACATCATGCTTAGTGTACAACCCTTAGAAGTTGGAAAGATGTTCAGCAGTGCCATCAGCTCAGAAATGGATGAAACCAGTGGTACCTATCTAGACCTATCTACTATTCGGAGAAGTCTGGACAGAAATGGACATAGAAGAATTGCGGCCAAAAAGACATAGAGTACCTTCGATGTGAAACCAATGAAAAGCAACACAAATATGCACAATAATTAGGCCGACAACAGTAAAGCATGGTGGAAGTACCTTGCAAGTTTGCAGCTGTATTCCATGAGGTTGACAATTTGGCCAGGATTAATGGTATCTTCAATGCTATGAAATACAGGCAGGTACTTATCCATCTTGCAATACCACCAGGGAGGTGTCTGATTGCAGCAGGACAATGACCCAAACATACTGCCATTGTCATTAAGAACTCTCTACAGTGTAAAGAAGAACAATGAGTCCAGGAGGTGATCATATCTGAACAAAGCATTCTTACTTTGGAGCATTTTTCCATTCATGCCTAAGACTTTTCCACAGTACTGTACTAGTTCCTGGCCTTGGGCACTTGGTTGGTTATTTGATGGACATTGTACCTGTGTGGATGTTCTTTAACCACTGCAGCATCCTGATGGAAGGACTTACATAGTCAGTCACTGTGAAAATAATAACTCTTACCAGACCGTTCTCTTATATTCTATAACAAAACATTGGGGGAAAAAAGAAAACAAATGACACAGGTAGACTTTGTTATAAATTTATTATGTCATCCAGCACACCAAATAACAACCTATGCAGGGGTAAGAGAAGAAACCCAGACACCCCGCCCTTAACATTACCACCAAAATAAAGACCACCTGATGCCAACACAAACATCAAGGAAGAATTCCCAAACCCCATTAAATCCTATACAGTGCACCTTCAGTGCCTTCAAACCCTGCAATTGTCAACATCAAAAATGAGCACCTAGATGGGACATCCCAAATATATTTTTTTTCTGCATGTATTTACATTTTGATGGAATGCTTCCACACAATAGTCCCCTATGATATCCAGATGGAGCATCAGTTTTATATCTTATCACAGCTTGTCATAGTCCATAGCAGCTTGTATCAACATTCAAAATGAGCAATACTGGGAATGTGTGGGACGTCAGCATGTCTTAGGAATCAGCATGTTATCAACATGATGCCCTCACTAATGGGATCCATAAAACACTCCACAAGCATCCCAAATGAACACTCATTCAATAACAACCACACTGCTACACTCTCACAAACACATGGAAAAGTGTCACACTTTCGGCATACCAAAGTGGCAGAGAATCCACTACACCTTGCTCTAAACTTCTATATCTCCCCATGTCTCCAGCTTCCGACGCTGCAGCCATACACAGAGAGTCTCCTTAGGATACATAGTAATTCAATCTTTTTATTCATAGCTCAAAATAGTTTCCTATGGCAGCCCTTCCACATGCTGTATATAACTGGCTGAGACCATAAGCATCTTACATATCCATGCTACTATAGCCAGCTGAAGAACTTCAACACAGCATACCAACACTAATCTCAGCCCTACATGCAATTCTTCACAATGATGTTGACCTGACAACAATTAGTCCAACAGACAAACATTTATATCCCTTTCAGACATATGCAAAAATCCCGGGATTTTTCACGTGCACGCACATAATCCCAAAACTAGCTTATGTCTGAATGGCTCTACCCAGGATTTCAGTCAACTAAAATCCCGGGTTTTGCACACCTGCAATGGACCTGGGATGTTTAAAAACCCGGGATTGTATCGGGGTAATAAAAAACCCAATATATGTCTGAAAGGGGTATAACTTTTCTAGGTAAGTTCCTCCACAATGTGTCCCAGTTATTTTATGTATTTAAACAAAGTGTTGATGCAGGACCAATGCATCCTCATATTCAACCCTGAATCCATATCTAAACAAATTTGGGCAAATAGGCAATTTTATGGTGATGGGATGCATCATCACATCATTTGTATTCATACACACACACTGCACAGGATGGAAGTTTTCACCATGAATGTAATAGGACCATTATTGTGGCTGGGCCAGCGTGGTGATCGTATGAATGCACAGACATTGCAGAGTGCTTTACTTGCTGCTCAAAGGTAAACAGGTACATGACAAACAAAACAGATTTCTTAGTGCAAGCCAGTCAGTGAGCATATTAGTGCAACAAGGTCGGGAGATTATTACTATAAGTGCATACTAGAGTTTGGGTTCTTAACTTGTTATAATTAAGTTAAAAATGTAATATAGAATTGTGTTTACAAGAATGGTTCATTGTAATCTGTTTAGCATTTTAGTTATTCTGCTAAACTTTATTTAACATGTAAATAGGACACATTTTTACATTCTTTATAAATTATACTTCTTTACTAATGCAAAATGTGGCTTTGGTGCTTCCCATAGGACAATAAAAGTGACAACATAAAACTGAATGAAAAGAAATGGCTGGCTGGGAAGTGTTTAATGCCAAAGAATTGTGAACAATGATAAAAAATAATAATTTAAATTGCACAGGTTAATACCACTTTTCCACCAAAACCCAGGTCCGACCTGGGTTTCCAGATATGGGGCCTGATTCAGAGTTGATCACTGATGTGTGAATTGACAATCCGTTTGATTGTCAAATGACTGCACATGCGTACGGATTGTAGCATGCATGCACAAGCCAAAATAGCGTGAAAAATAGCAGAAGGATCTCATCGCAATTTAAAAGTCAGCATTTGGGGTGGAAACCTGCTGTTTTCGAGGAGTGTCTGAAAAACCTCAGGTGTTTTAAGGGCGGGTATGTGATGCCAGCACTGGCCTCAGTCAGCCTGTCTCACTTTGAGAGTATTGAAAAGGTAAGACTTACATTTGCACAGACTGGAAAAATAATTTTAAGGTTCAAGAATTGGATATGAATGTGCAACAAGATATCTATATTTTCACAGTTCACTCCCAGAGTTGCACAGGGCGGGCTTTCTGTCTGTTTGGGCAGCTAATCACTAGCAGTCACATGCAACTTTGTGGATGAGCGATCACAACTTTGTGGATGAGTGATCAAGTTTGAATCAGGCTCCTGTATCCAATCTAGGTCAGACCCCATTTCACTGCACTTGGATCCGGGTTATTCCTGGGTCAGCACTGTTTATACTGAACCTGTGTCTGCTCTGCATGTCAGTCATACCCCTTTTATCGCAAATGCAGGATTAATCCTTCTTTAAACCTGGATCGGAATGCCAGATTGCTGGACCTATGTAATTTCAAAAGGTAATTTAACCCCGCACATTGACCCGGCAACAACCCAGGTCAGATCCGGGTTATTTGTGCAATGTGAAAGGGGTATCACAGACACCCCCTTGAAGCGGTCAGATAACCCAGATTGAGGTGATTACCTTAACAGAAAATGGAAGACTGGATGGCCCACAAAGGTCAAACCAGCTTAGGGCCCTGGTGCTATTTAGGCAATAATACTCTTCTTACATATCCCAATTATATAAAACAGAAATTGTATCACCAGTTACACCTGCAAGTATATAAGAGTCTGCCAACAACTCATACAAATGAAAAACAAAAGAACAGGTTAAATATACTGCGCTGGTGGGTTGGGTTAATTGAAATAATTTATTACTTCTCACGCCTTTCATGAGAACACAAGACACATAGGGCCTTATTCTGATTGAGTCGGACGGCTCCGTGTGTGGTCGGACAGCCAATGTTTGGTGTTTGCAAATGTGCAGATGCGTTTCTGTGCATGTGCGAACGCCTTGCACGTCCGAACACGGCGTGAGGTCCGTGCAGAAAATGATTGGTCAGAACCATCTGAGCAGGGGGTGGAGAGGGCCGTGAAGGGATTTTCATTACCATATGTGTATGCCCCGCGTTTCATTGGCGTTCCCATGAAAACGCTGGGCGTATGAATGGTAATCCGGCCGTGACGCACATGTGGGGGGCGGACAGCTGACATAGCTGGATGTCAGCTGCCCGCCCATATCCCTGCTTTCCTACTGAAAAATGTCCGAGTGCTGCATGACCGCTCGGTCCATCATTCGATGGTCGGCAACCATCGGAGGATGGGGGAGGTTCCCACAGATGGAGGTGTTCACATAAAACATCCACTCGCGGTCAGATTGCTCGGCATCTTAACGCATTCGGACGGTGTGAGCGATCCGTAAGGTAGGCAGGGTTAAGAACACTCGGTTCCTGTCCAAAATACGCATCCGTCCGAATGAACTAGAATAAGGCCCATAGTTACATTGTTTCAGACTAGAGCTCCAAAACATCATTTGTTGACCAGATTGACATTGTTTTTTCATATTATATTACATTTTTTTTCCCATTTGGACATACAAGCGGACCTACATTCAGTCCACCTCAGGGCTTAGAACTGGGACGCCAGCCCTATTAACCCTGTGGATGCCACTTGGGGCATTATTTACTTATATACAGTACATGTGGATGGCTCTTCTTCACAAGCTGTTCATTTTTTAGTATGTGCCTATGAATTGTTTTATTCTATTGTTCTATATTTTTAATATTGTGTTATTTCTTATGAACTTAATTTTAATCATTTGATAAAGATTTTTTTTATACAACCCATGTGTCTTGTGTCCTCATGAAAGGCGTGAGAGGTTATAAATTATTATTTAAATTAACCCAACCCACCAGCACAGTATATTCCACCTGTTCTTGAGTTGATTACCTTGCTAAATGGGTTCGACCATGGTAGCTAGCAGGGTTGGATTGTCAGGTCTTTCAAGCTTGGTTATTTATTTAAGGACCCTTTTACATCGGGTTTGGATTGTTGGGTCTACAACAGGGGTGGGGAACCTTTTTTGTGCCAAGGGCCATTTGTATGGGGAAAAAAATCCTTCGGGGGCATATGAAAAAATGTATCTTACAAATTGTCCTGCTGCAGCCGTCCCACAGTCCGGCGGCTGCCACTAAATAGGACTGACAGTCTATGGCTGCTGTTGATTAAGGGGAATCTCATGAGAACTACTGACCTCTCACGAGAATTCCCCTGTACTTGACTCTCAGCAAAGCCGCCGGGCGAGTGGGCCACTCAGGTTCCCCACCTCTGGTCTACAACAACTAGGTTGACAAGCATTGGGTCGACACCACTAGGTCGACATGGGGCAAGGTCGACATGGGTCAAGGTCAACATTACATTAGGTCGACATGGGCTAGGTCGACAGTCAAAAGGTCAACATGGGGTTTTTCACTGTTTTTTTTACCCAGGTGTCGACACAGTTTGAAGTGCACCGCATCCCCTCGCATCGCTCGCTATTCTCCCTCCATGCCCTAGTGGATGGTAGGGCATGAAATAACACCTGTCGGCACATGTCGGCTCAAAAAAACAGTAAAAAAAAAACATGTAGAGTTTTTGACTGTCGACCTAGCCCATGTCGACCTAATGCTTGTGTTGACCTAGATTAATGTCGACCTAGTGGTGTTGAACCAATGCTTGTTGACCTAGTTGTTGTAGACCTAATGACCGTATCCCTTTACATCAAGCTTTGACTTGTGTAGACCCGGCAATAACCCAGGAAGTCTAAAAGGTATATTTATATATATATATATATATATAGGGTCCAGGGGGATGGCGGCACTCGGTTACAATGAAGACTCCACACTCAGGTAATTGTCACCAACGTTTCTGGGATATCTATCCCCTTTATCAAGGTGCAGGAATATATATAGCACTTACCCAACCTCAATAGGAAAGGACCAGACCACCCCTGTTTGAGGTGAAAAAAAACCTGTATGTATTCAAGGAAAGTACAACATAGTCATGTGTAGACAGCAGGGCTGACCCTGAGCCCTGCTGTCTACACATGACTATGTTGTACTTACCTTGAATACATACGGTTTTTTTTTCACCTCAAACTGAGTGCTGGTCTGGTCCTTTCCTATTGAGGTTGGGTAAGTGCTATATCTTAATTTATATGGACCTTGCACCGTTACTGCATACTCTTTTCAACTACTTGAGTGCCGTTCTGAGACCCACATTATATATATATATATATATATATGTATGTATGGTGTTCACTCAGCTGCAAAAAATTCAAAAAGTGTTAATTTTCAATGGAAAATAACGCAGATGTTTTCCTTGCAGCCTCAGGGCAAAAATTCCTATTATAAGGTAAAAATGCCAAGACTTGGTTCAGAACCCCTGGGACACCCCTCTTGATTAATTAGGCAGTTAGAAATATGTAATTAGCTTAATTTGTCTAATAATGATATGTTATTTTTGGGGTGATATTCTGCAACATGCAGAATAGGTTAAAAATGTGGGACGGCTGACTTTAACATTGCAGGTGATATTTATGATATATTAAAATTATGTTTTATTTAAACATTTTAGAGAATTTGTCCCAGGATTTCAGGGGATTAATGCAATGCAATTTGTCAGTACCAAGTCATGCCGCCTTATAAGGAATTTGACTGGCAGGCAGTTCGGTAAGCCATCACTTACTCCTGCTGATCAGTATCGCCAGTAAGCTGAGCATTCATTTTATAAGTTGTCCTGAAAATAGAACTTTTCAGAGCTATTTGATGAATAGACCCCTAAGAATCAGTAAGAAAGACTATACTACTTGAAGGGGACAAGGTACTAATAGTTAAGAATAAAATGTACCACATGGATAAGGCAGTGGTGGAAAACATGGTGGGGCGTGGGGGGCGGGGGAGTTGGGAGGTTTACTAAAGTTTTTAAAAATTAATAGAGGTGAGGTTACCCATGGTAGCCAATCAGATTATATCTATCACTTCTCTATGGCATCCTAGTAAATGATAGAGTCTGATTGGATGCTACCTATTGGCGACATCACCTCCTTTGATTTTTAGAACTTTTAGTACATTTAGCCCATGGTTACTGTAGGTCCTTAAAATATAGTTTGTGAACCTGAAACTGTAGCAGCTAATCATGTATACTTCTAATCAGAGGTCCATTGTGACAGATGCTCACACAATGATTAGTAAGGGCATTCCTCAAGGTGTATGAATGTTGACTATCCGATGTAAAAAAAGTAATAAGGGGAAAATCAAACCTATGTGCTCAGGACACACTATGAAGATGTATGTACCTATATTTCTATAATAACTTCAAAAGTGCAAATGTGGACGAGCCAGTACATACAGTGACGGCGTGGTCACAGATGTGACACAATTACTTTGCACATACAGCTCTTATGAGGCCCAATTGAAGAGTAGTCTGTTGTGGGTGTAAGTATATGGACTTCTATACCTGATACCAATGCCTTTGTTTTGAACTTGGCCGAACATACGCATACGCTGTAAATAAGTGTTAGTTGATGGAGCAGTCTGCAAAGCCACAGACATTGGCACTAGTTGATCGGAGGAGATGGACAGAGTAAGAACAATCCTGAAAAGTATGTTGTTGCACTATATTAGCAGAGCATTCCCCCCAAAATAACTTTTTTATTTAGGGAGTGAGGTTAATTGAAATGAGATAAAATGATGGGGAGGGCTCAGTCCTTGTTCTGTGGGAGGGACAAAGCCATTTCCACTTCATAAAATTACTTGACCTTTGCAGCAACTCTGAGCTGGAGTTTGTGTCTCAACCTATTCTTTTAATGAAACACATCTGTGATTTCCACTTGCAGTATGAGGGAGGATTGCCCATTTTAAAACAATGATTTATTCCACAAAAGTAAGTAATGCAATGATGAAAGCCCAACTACTGTATATCCCTCACTCTTTATCAACGTAAGTTATTAAAGAGGCCAAGTGGAGTAGGATTTTTCAGAAAAACGAAAGATGAAATGAAAGGGGCAATTCTGAAGTGGTTGGAAGGTGCATGGGAACCAAAGCAATCTCATTGCGCATGGAGTAAGTTATGAAACTGACCTCCTAAATGTCTAGCCATCAAAGCTGTCACATGTGCTTAACTATTACATCATCCTTTGAGTTCTTTATTATATTAACGTTGTATCACAACTTTGTCCAATTAGGCAGCCAATCCACACGCCTCCTATGAAAAATGTTTAGAAAATATAAAATATTATTTTGAGAAAATTGTATGCAAATGATATAACTGTGGGTGAACTCTTTAGATGACAATGGGCTAATTTGACCAGAAACAGTGATTGTAGCAAAATATGTGATCATTGAGTTGTGCTCTTTATATTCAGATGACCAACACTGCGATGTGAGTATTTTAGTGTGCCATAGATAGAGTCATTCCGTTTAAGCCAATTGTGTGGTTCCTTGACTTGACTCACAGCCTACCGGGCCTCATTCATCGTGATGGGTTTATGTGTATTAAAAAAAATACAAATAAAAAAAAATCAGAATGCTTACTGAATAGAAAACATTTGTAACCATTTTTCATTATGCTAGCAGCAATATCCTAATATATTTTCTTTGGTCATAAAGTCCCACAACACAATGTAATGCTCATGCTATCCATCCCATGCAGTTATATATATTTATATAGACGAAAGAACCTGAATACAGTTCTACCCTTCATTCTCTGTATGAACCAATAATGTTTTAAACACACCATTTAGTAAATACAATCTCCACTTCTTAGTCCTAGGCCCAATGATAACACATCCAACAACTGCCTCAGAAGCTGTGCAATGCTCTGTGGTTAACACACACTCTGTATGAAAGCCTTAAAAACATTAAGATATGAGAGGGGCAGATTAAACCACAACCCCCTCTTATTAGCACCAGATGATATTCACCCCATGGCAGAATCCCACCCCCCCACCCTCACCTTTAACACCGGTCCCACCCCTTCAAGGTTAGGCAAAGCCGGAAAAAGAAGAGAGGAACTTTGGGGGGAAATTTTTGTAACATTTAAGTAAAAATGAAGTTACACATGGATGTGGCTAGTTGGGATATAGTGCCTAAAATAGTATAAAAGGCATAAGCATGGGACAGTATTAATAACTTAGAAAGGGCTTTCATTGGTGTTCACTCAGATTTGATGGGGCTATATACTGTACATTGTACACTGTGTATAAGAGGGGTCAACACAAACATGTGGTATGACGGGCCAACAGTCGAGATTCTGTCAGTATACCGACATCGGAATCCCAATTGCCGGCACTTCTACAAGGAGGGGTGCAAAGAAGCCCACTGCGGCCTCGCTGCGCTCATTCCTCTGCTAGCTCGGTGGCTTGCTGCGCTCACCACAGGTTCTATTCTCTCTCTATGGGGGTCGAAATCCTGACAGTCAGGCATTTGTACAGTTGGGATTCCGATGTCGGTATACTGACCATCGGGATCCCGACTGACGGGACCTAATTCGGCACCCAACACAAAAAAGCTTATTGGAAAGTAAATATTTTATTATCTTTATTTTGGCACTTTCATACTTTCAATATATTTTGTTAATGTGTACTGATACATTTTTAATTCAAAACTTGGATAACTATAGAGTGACCTGTACTTTATGGGCTATTTCAAATTCCAGATTTGTGGGGGGTTTTTTAGATTTATTTTGTAAAAAAAAATTTACATATTGACTTTGATTCAAATTTTTGGCAGATTCATATTATTCCTGTATATATATTACTATTTTTGTACGGTATGGTCATCGCTCTAAAAGTCATACATACAGTATTCTTTAGATCTCTCCATTTCTGGGCATTGGCTGCAGTCCATATACAAACCATGAAGCATATCTATGGCTTCCTGCATACTGTGAGATGATTGAAGCCTTCATATCAAGAGGCTAAACTTATGCGGCAAAGAGGAGAACAGGAACTACAGTCAGAAGCAGAAAGGTGAGATTTCCAGTGCCAAAAATATCTGTAAATTGTGGGGCTTACTTTTTCCTATTGTTTCCACTAGAATCCCACACAATTGAGCCATTTTGAGTGAAATATTGCTAAGAAAACCTGAATATAAAGATGACACAAAATATCAGTTGCTATAGAAACCTATATATATATATATATATATATATATATATATATATATATATATATATTAGTAACAGTATGGGAAGATCAATAAATGGGTTGGCAATTCCATTTATGTTGGTAATATTTAGTGTCTTGTGTCTCCTTGCAGAAGCATGTGGCCTTAATAACCTGGCTCCGTGACATCCCTCTGCCAAACAGGTAACTGGATTCACAACCCTGTCCGTGAGGCTCCATTGGTGTGTAGGAATTGGGCTGTAGAGATCCAGTCAGAGAAGCAGCAGCCATCGCTCCATCTAGGAGACTGTAAATGTTTCTGCTCTGTGGGCAGCTGCTAGTGTAGCACAGTCAGAGGGTCTTGTCTAAGCTCCACAATGGCGATAAGGCACTGCAGGAAATGGGATAACATTAGATTGCTTCTCCCCACTAGGGACCTGAAGCGATTATCATGGCAATAAGGCACACTGGATCCAGGTCGGTCACCCTCGGGTAATCTATCCTCAGGAGCACAGGGACACAGTGCAAGAGAGGACCCTGCCGACTCCACGATCCTCCTTCCTCTCCAGCAAATGGGTCCACTAATGACAATATTAGAGGCGCTGCAATAGACAGTTGACCACACATGCAGTGACATCAATCAAAAATCCAATGCAGGCCCACTTGTTTTTGGGACACCAATGAACTGAGAGGGAGACTTGGTGATGTTTTGTTAGGGAATAATGTATAACATTTCAGAGGGTTTAGATAAGGTCTATTCTTTCTCCGGCTAAACCATAAAAAGCAATGTGAGGAAATAATTGCTAATTCTGAACACCTGAATAGACAAAAACCCCCGGAATAACTCCATATAATTCCAAATTAAATGAAAACTATGTATCCAAATATGACCCCAATTATATAGCTAAAATGTCTACCCAACGAAATAGTTAAACGAATATAATCAGAAAAACTCACCTTAAATGGCAGAACAGTAACCCATATGGAATATCACAGGAATGAAAATATGGAACTCAGCAAGAGAAACACAATAAGAAATATCCCAGAACAGTCAGACATAAAAGTCACAACTTAAGGACAAATCTTCCACCCTGTTAAATGGATGGCCCAATTTTAATGAATACGGATGTGCAAATAAATATGACATAGGAACAAAATGAGAAGCCCCTGAAAATAACCCCAAATAAAGATCAACGCTTTCAGGATGCAACTTAAATAAAAAAAGATGCATGTTTCATTCTAAATAATGCTGGTGGCATGGTAAAGGGGTTTATTGTAAAAACAATCAGAACCTCCAATAAAAATAAAATAAAAAATACTCAAAACAAATTCAAACCCCCAAAATGAGGCATTACGGGATCCGCAGATGCCTCTATATACCCCCAGATCTGCTGTATATAAAAAGTCCAGTGACTGGGTGTTGTGTATATAGATATATATAGATATATATATGAGATATATATAGGTAAAGTCCTTTTTTTCTTCTTCAAATATATAGCTAATTAAAAAGATGCATAAAAAGCGTCCCACAGTGGCGGTGGCTGGAACCTGCGGCCTCTTCCAGCCCAATCCATGGATTACTCTCCAGGACTTGAGTCAGATCTCTGTATGGGAGGTGTGCAGCTCAACCCCGTTCCCCTGCAGACTGATCTCTCTGTCTGACTGCGATCCCTTTGTTGGTTCAGGTTTAAAAAAGATGGCATTAACACACAGTGGCCTGGCCTTGGGACCCTGTGATTGATCCCACCTCCCCTCCATGGCACAAATAAAGAGGGAGGGGGGGATCAATTACTGGGCCCCATTGCACCGCACAAGGAGAGGATTGTATGTTTGAAGTTAAACAAGTTTTGTCATGTGTATTTGAGAGAATTATTATGTATCTGGTTTATCACTCAGTGTAAAGTGCCTTCTCTCTGCCAGTGTGTGAGTCAGCACTTGTGTATCAGTGTGTGTCAAAGTGAGAGTATCTGCATGTGATAGACTAAGTGTCATTAAGCTAGCACATGTTATAGTCACAGTATGTGTGTGTGGACAGCAACTTGTTCCACTTTGTAATGGTTCAGAAGAACCTGAACCATTTTCCGTATGTACAATGCACTGTGTTTTCTCTAAGTGTCCAGATTTGTTTGTGTCCACAGATGTTTGTCTTAGGTATTCTGAGTCATGTGCATGTGAAATGATTCCTCCCCCCGCAGCGGTGCGGAGTTGCCCTCCCGGTAGATGGGACCGCAGCTCCTGACCGGGTCAGCTGGTGCTGAGTTGGCGGAGGGCACGCTCGATGTTCATCCGATGACCCACACGGGTTACCCCCAGCTCTACAAAGTCATCCTTGGTAAGCGCAGGTAGATGGGAGCCCTCTATTTCGTTGTCCTGGAACTTGAGCCGGTGTTCTGAAAGGTTCAAACTATCTAGCCAGTCACCTACATCATACTTATTCCATAGGGAAAGGGGCTTCTGCAGGAATGGTCGAGAAGTGTGCATTGGATGCCCAGAAGATGGAGAGGGAGATCGACTTCGGGCGCTGACACTCCTTACCACAAAGCGCACTTCCTTGGGTTCGTGAGGAATTGACAGACTGGAGGACTTTAGGATGGTGGGAGGTGTAAGTGTGTAGGAACGAGCCCCTCCCAAGGGCTCCACCCTCTCAGAAGAAGGTGGTACAGGGCTAGGTGACCTGCGAGTCAAGGGGTGTCGGCTCCCGGGACGTACGGTGTAGGATGTTCCATAGCTGCGCTGGGAAATAGTGTGCAGCTCTCCAAGACTGCTGAACAAGCTGTGATAGGGAAAGAGAACATATAAGGAGAGGGGTAGAGAGAGCAAAGCAAGAAGTGGGAGAAAGAAAAATAGCATAAAAAAAAAACAGTCACAGGGAAAGAAATAAAGGTAGAGGGGGGGGGAGGGAGGGAGGCACATTAAGAAGAAAAAGGAAAGGAGTACGGAAATGTACAACGATTAGAAATTTTAAAAGTAAACAGGGGTGGGTTAAAAGGAGATGAATATTTAGAAAAGACAGAGTGAATATAGATATAATTAGAGCAGATTCCAACAAGATGAAAAGGAAGTATAGACAAATATACACGAGAGAAAAGAGCAATATTAGTAATGAGAAAGAAAAGAAATAAAAGACAGAGTGAGCAAGAAAGAGAGAGAAAGTATTATGAGTTAAATATAATCTAAACTGCTTTACATCATATCCCTTAAAGTATCTCTAAGACCCTGTTTTCAAAGTAAAAATGAATGAAGATACATGTGTATGAAACAAGGAAGGAACTGAATGGGAGACCTTTACAGATAGGTGTGAGAGAAACTCATAGGGACTTTACAACTCTTGTGGCAGTTACTAAACGGCAGTACTTCAAGGGTGGGGGGAAGTGTGTACTGTATATGTGCTTTAAAATTATTTTAATATTAAATGATGAAGTGATGGTAGCTGTGTTTCAGCATGGGTCATGTCATTGTCATGGAGGTTACAGAGCATACAACATAGGAACACCAATATGCACACAACATACACAAAAAGTAATTAAACAAAAGATTCAATTGTACATTTTCATATGCCCTGTAAATATAAAAATGCAAACCCTCAATTGTACAGCTGTTGTAAATGAATATGGGGTACTTGTTTCCTAGAACGGCCACAATCGGGGGTAATCGTGTACCTTAACTTAAGGTACACGATTACCCCCGATGGACCCGATTTCCTTTGAAATCAGGTTCATTTTGCCGGCAAAGGAAAAATCGGGTCCATCGCGTCGGTCGGGTGCATTAACATGGCACGCAACCCGACCGACGCGATGCACCCGATTTTGCCATAGGGTTCAATGTTAAAATATTTTTAACATTGTAATCGGGAAAAAAATGGGAAATGAGCCACCGAGCCCGAAGCGTGGCGAGCGCAGCGAGCCCCGCGAGGGGACGCGTATACCTGTGAAGTTATACGCGTCCCCTCGCGGGGCACGCTGCGCTCGCCATGCTTCGGGCTCGGTGGCTCGCTGCGCTCGCCACACTTTATATTCTGAACTCCACGCCGACATGGATAGTAGGGGTATGAAAAGGTCGGAGGACGCGTACCGCCGCCGCTCGCCACGCTTCGGGTTAGCGTCAATCGTGGGGTGCCGTTGAGGGGGTTAAAATTGGGGTCTAGGGAGAATTTTACATTGAATCCAATGTAAAATAGGGTCCCAGGGACTCTATTCACATTTCAATCAATGTAAAAATCGGGACCATCGCGTCGGTCGCATCGCATGCGATTTGGTCGCATGCGATGCGATCGATGCGACCGACCCGATCAACATCGGTGTGGCCGTTCTAGGAAACAAGTACCGAATATGGCAACATAAATCGAAGGTGAGAATTCAATTAGACATGTTCATTTACTGCTATTCAATTAGCTCCAAAGGCCTTCTAGAGGCTGTAGTTAACAGGGTTTTTATTCTTTGAACCTGATTAGGCTTGAAAAGAAATTCCTGTCAAATAATCTGTTTTCGGTTGCCATCAGATTCTATGGGTTAACACTCAGTAACATTTAATGCTTATTAAGAAAAAGAGTCTCTAATTGACTAGCCCTGAGCATTAAAGCCCAAAGCTACTGCCCTTTTTTCACACACAGCAAATGATTAGGGCTAACTGAATTCCTCTAAGACTTCACATGTCCTCTAAGACTTCACATGTCAATAACCACAACTGGTCTTAGTCAACTGACAGAAACAAAAATAAAATGAATTCCAAAGTTTTCTTCCACAACAGTCTTATTCATAGAAAATTCAACAGGGCCACATTAGGTATGTTATTTTCACAGGTGTGTCAACCTAAAGGGTCCTACAAATGTCCTACATTCTCCAACACAACAGAGCCATATTTGCTCTTAAACACTCCACTGACAATGTTACTAGATCCTGTGTACAAAAAATAAGTGTAATGTACATAAAAAGGATGTAAAACAGAGGCCACATCCACTGTACACAGTAATCTCTTGTTCTTTATAATAATCCAAATTGCATCACCTGGTGTACTTGTGTGCATGTAATTCTCAGATCTGGATTGAGATAAATTAATGGAAATACTATGATACTGTATCTTCCTAAATATTTATATTTGTACTGTTTAAATGGAAGTGCACACTGTTGAGATTTACACTCACCACCGTTTAGTAACTGTAAGGAAAAGAGAAAGGAAAGGGTGAAAGCAGATGGCCGCAGATATAGCTGGGTCCATATTTAAAAGAATAAACAAAGTATCCTCTAGTCTAGTACATAATTGGAAATATGGCAAATATCTGAATATCTTGCCTTTGAGGATAACTTTAAAGACACAGTAAAACTGACTCCCAGATATTACTCCACTGACCTCCGAGAAGGAAAATTGCCCCCCCTCGTGTTGGAGATCACAAGACAGGTCAAGGAGGAAGACAGACACACAGACATAGCCTGCCGCTGATGGGTGACTGCATGCAAAGACTTACACAATGTGCCAATACTCCGAACATCTGAGTGTCTGAGACGAATCAACATGCAGTATGAGCAGAACAGAGCAAGAGAGAAATAAGAAAGAAAGTATAGAGGGAGGAGGGAGGTGAGATATAGGTGGCAAATCAGGGTCAAAGGTAGAAGAGTGAAAAAAATATAAAAAACAGAGAAAGGGAAGATAGGAAAGAGATGGAGTGAGAGATGGGATGGGAGAGAGAGATGTTAACATTGCAGCACCTAGAACAGATACATAATGACAGTCTCCTCCTCCCACACTGGTCAGAGGAGGTATTAACCAAACTACACTCAGGCAAGATGGTTATGATCAGTCAGCCACACATGACAAAACAATCATACAGATAACTTCTTTTGTTTTTACCTTGTAGACGAGACTGACAAACAAGTAATAATAACTAAGTACATACAGTATAATGAATACAATATCTGCATTTCTTAAACTTTATTTTCTTTAAGTAAATACACATTATGCTTTAGTCAATACCAGTGGTTCCCAAACTGTGTGCCGCGGCACCCTGGGGGACTTGCAGGGGTGCCCTGGATTGGTGGTGCATGGCCAATTGAAATTATTTATGACCAATGCAACAGGCAAAATGTGGACATACAGAAGTGAATTCTGCCCATTACCACATAACTGACCCTAAGGATCTTTCTTCTGATTTATCAATGAGAAACGTTTGCCCTAGTGGTGCCATGAAAATAATTCTGATACTCTGGGGTGCCGTGATTCAAAAAAGTTTGGGAACCACTAGTCTATACTATACTTACTCATATCCCAGTGAGGGGCAGTGTAGATTTCCTCATCATATGCACTAACTCTCCATGCACTACAGGGTCCATTTAATAAGCCTTGGATGGAGATAAAGTGGATGGAGATTATATATCAGCTCCCAACTGTAGCTTACTGGCTGGTTCTTTATTTCCGGACACCTTATCTCCATTCAAGGCTAAGTAAATAGACCCCTAAATGCATAGCAAATCTGGGAAATAGCCTGTGTTCTATCAGCCTCACTGAATCATCTGACTGGACAGAATCATGTTGCTATAAAGAGCTAAGTGTAGGGATATCTACAATCTAAAGATCATTAGATGTATTGAGCCCAGTGCCATACTGTATGTATAAATGGTGTAGGGTGTTTGATACACATACGCCGCTGAGTATAGGTACAACTGCCAACACCATTCCAGTGATTTCTTCAGACATATGATGCAGGCATGGGACTACCAGGAAAATGGTCAGAACCCCAGCACCTTGTGGTCAGCAACAATTATAGCGCATCCAGGATAACTGAATTGCCTCCTGTAAGTTTGTGTCTGTAAAAACATTTCGGCCCAAACTCCTAACCCATACATAGAAAGCCCAACCCCCTACATCTCTATCACCATCTATTCCCTCACCCTCTCTTTGCTCCTTCACCACCCACCTCCTCAGCTGCACACTAATTATTCCTTCTCATGTTTGCCTCCAAGACTCTCTGCCAGTGTTACTATTCCTATAACACACTTTTTTTTTAATTTAAGTTTGCCATCCATACTCATAATTTACTAAGATGGGAGTACTATTAAAGATGGGACGTTGCCCAAAGCAGCCAATACGATTGTATCTATTATCTTCTAGAAGGTGCTAAATAAATAAGTTGAAACTGATTGGTTGATTTAGGCAACATCCCATCTTCAGTAGAACTCCCATCTTACTAAATTTACCCCTTCTACTCTACCCCTCCACCACTCAGTTCCCTCTCCAACTGTTCAGCAATTGATTATATGCAATAGTTCCTACTTGTGCCAGTCTACTGCCCATGTGTGATTCTCCAGGAAAATGGTAAAGCGGACATTTATCCAGTGATATTGGAGCACTACCGTTGCCGCCGTCAAACTAGAGGTCAGCATTAAAGAAATGGGTGTAGTGTGTGCGGTTTTATGAGGTCCCCTGGACCAAGGGGCCCGTGTGCACAGCACATGCTGCACCAATTATAAGTACACCACTGTACCTAGTTTCATGGTCACAACCCAGTTTTAAAAAGTACTCTGTGAAAGCGGGATTGCTTTCTGCGCTATAATTACTGACTCCGCAAAGTTATATCTAAAGCTTTAGCCAATATTGTCCATGAACAATATCGTTAATGATTTCCCTTGAACTGGCTGGAACTCCCATAGCAAATTATATAGAGCATACACGTTACACAACATAATTAACGATATCGATCATCTGTTGACTTTATAGTCAGGATTTGACTGCATGTACAGACGACAGAGGGGGTCTTTAACGCCCCACAGGAGTGCAGATCGATAAAGATATACTGTGCAAACAGTAGCCGATATACATGAAAATATTGTTACCGATATCGTTATCGTGCACTATGCTAAACTGTCCGCCCCCTGCTGACAGCACCGGGCAGGGGGAAAGTGGCTCAGTGTGTATGCACTGAGCTGCTTCCCCCCCCCAGCGATGACAGCGGTCATTGCTGTCCATACACACTGGGCCCAGTGTGTATGGACCTTTAGCATCCAGGGCATTCATATTTTTGCCTGAGATCCATCAATTTCCTACAAACTCAAAAACAACCGCAAGCAGTCAAATACTACAACAAATGAATAAATGTATATACAAATTAGTGACATTTCAGAGGGTATGGATCATTGGATAGATAGCAACTAGGTCGACACCACTAGATCAACATGACTGAAGGTCGTCAGGGTCAATATGTCAACATGGGGAAGGTCGACAGTCAAAATGTCGACATGGGTTTTTCCAGTTTTTTTGCTCTGAATGTCAACACAGTCGACATGGATGCGAAAAAGGTGCGCTGCACACGCCATGCTTTGGGCACAGTGCCTCGCTTCCCTCGCACACTTTTTTTATTCTCCCACCATGCCCTGGTGTATGGTAGGGCATGAAATACCGTCTGTTGACACGTCGGCTCCAAAAAAAAAGTGAAAAACCTTTTGACTGTTCACCTTCCCCATGTCGACCTAATGACCCTGTCCACCTAACCCCATGTCGACCTTCATGCACGTCGACCTAGTGGTGTCGACCTAGTTGTTGTAGACCTAGTGACCATATCCCATTTCAAAAGCGTTATTTTCTGCCCCAGTGTCTAATGGATGGTTGCAGTCATGGACTTGCTCTTTTTCTAAGCCAAAAAAAAAGGATTAGTATTATGGATGTCCAGGCTGATGATCTGCCAAAGTTATCTGCAGGAACTGGCATCAATCTTCACTGTGCATTATGTGGTTTAAGGAAATACAGGGAACAAAGATGCCCAGGTTGCTGGCCTTGTTGTAGGTAAATGTATATGTAGGATGGATGAGTGGATAATGGAATAGATTTGTGCATACAGTAGGGTTTACACTGCAGACAGGGAGTTGTGTCACATTCTTCCAGGTCACTACAGGGATGTTACACATCATCTGTTTAAGTTGGAAAGCTGTCATATATGAATGAGAAGGTTACTGTCATGTGTGCACAAGTATTTCATCTGCATTATACTTGTGTTTACATATATGTGACGCTCCTTGTTGAAGATATCTAAATACTATTAAAAGCTTGCAACTTCAACAAGGTATGTTTGTAACAAGGAGTATTGCTAAATCTTGTCATGCGTCAAACACTGGCAGGGTACCACAATATAAGTGTAATAATAGAGGATGTCACATTACAGTGACACACTCTTTCTGACAACTGCTATGAAATGGTTCTGGTTGATAAATCTAGTGTCTAGACAGACGCTCAATAGGTCTATCCCAAAAAGTAGATGTGCTATAGGTCGTCAGTCAAATAGTCAACATGAAAAAGGTAGAAACATCAAATGTTGACATGAGTTTTTCCAATTTTTTTTATTTATTTTTTTACTGGCTTGTTGTACTTTACCATCCATCTCGGCAGAGGAAGAATATAATAGCAAACAACATACCTGAAAATGGGCTAAATTACATGTGTGCACAACTCTGTACAGTCTGCAATGACAACGACATGCTCTCTGTGAACTTATACCTCCCAACATGACCCTCTCCAGGAGGAACACAATGCTCTGTTACTGGACTTCCCTGGTAATGTATGATTGCCAGCACCTGTGGTAAAACACCTTTCTTATCAACAAACCTGTTTTAAACAGGTGATGGTAATCATTATTTAAGAGAGAAGTCCAGAAACAGAGCATTGTGTCCCTCCTGGAATGGGTCATGTTGGGAGGTATGCATCTCCACTAGTGGCATAGGATTTGTACTGTATCACGCACATCACCTGAAGATGCACCACAAAGTATACCCCATTTGCGCATTCTCAGGGCATAGGTCATTCACCCTCCCCAGCTTATGGTCAGGAGGTCTTTCTCATGCTGTCACTATCAGTTCCTGATGATGTCATATTAAGGCTCCTATTCAGGTCCGTTCCCACAGGGGCTCGTCCGCACGGGACATGCACTTGTTGCAGATTGTTTGCCGGGAGCAATGCAAGCAAACTTGTGGGCGGGGAGGTGGAGAGGGGCATGGGGCTGCCAGCCATCAATGGTAAGGTGGGGTTTGGTGGAATTCGCAGCCTTGCAAATCAACCAGAATAACCACCTTAAATAAAGGTTCAGGAACACAGGAGTTCCTGCTGAAAAATGCTTGTGACATTATTGAGTGGGAGGTTCCCAATAATCCTCCCTATAGGCTCCAAATGCAAGGAACCTCATAAAGAGCATGAGGTACTTGTTTCCTAGAACGGTGCCCACTAAGCTATTTGTTTAGTGAGGTATTCTGCGTAGGGAAATCGCATCGCATGGGCCATTTTAGTGCCGTGCAATGCGATTTTTTCATGTAATATTAGGTATACAATATGATTGTATGTCATAAAATGAAGTTTAACGCACCCCCCCCCCCACTATCCACGCCACCCTGAAGCGTGGCGAGCGGCGGCGGAACGCATCCTACGACTTTTTCATACCCCCACTATCCACGCCGGCGTGGAGTTGATCATATATAGTGTGCCGAGCGCAGCGAGCCACCAAGCCCGAAGCGTGGCGAGCGCAGCAAGCCCCGCGAGGGGACGTGGAATAAATGTAAAGTTATCCGCCGCGCTCGCCACGCTTCGGGGTGGCGTGGATAGTGGGGGGGTGCGTAAAACATCATTGTATGTCATACAATCATATCATTGTATAGCTAATGCAATGGCATCGCACACCCTATAAATTATAAAATATTGACCAAAAAGATAAGATTCCACACCATACATGCATAAAACAAATCACTATTTACAACTAAAGGGGGTATCCTATTAGCAGAAATAACCAACACTTATCAGGGATTATCCGCGAACAGCCCTCGGACCCGCGATAACACATGGGATTGGGAATTTATCCAGATCCCATGTGTTAACGTACAATACAGGTTGAGTATCCCTTTTCCAAATTATTCCAAAAATCATAGTTTCCAAAATGTACTTCTGGGTACATCTGCCCTCCCTCAACCCCCCCCCCAATTTCTACTGGTACTCTCCTGGAAGCTCTCCCTTTCATTGCCACCCTCCGGATCCCCACTTTTATTCCCCACTACATCTGGGAGTTTACAACCCGCACTCTGTGGATATCCAGTACCGCATCATCGTGAGGACCCTTCATTTAAGAAGGTTTAAAGATCTTCCTCCAGCGAGAAAAATTCACCACAGCAATTATCCTTGGGATCAGCGCAACTTAGTGAGGACCCCAACTTTGGGAAACAGATCATCCTCCAGCGTCTCCCCAATACCATCTAGGACGGCAACTTGCCAACCACTAATTCGGTAGTGCACTACCCGGAGAGCAACAAAACCACACCCCTCACCCTTATTCCAAGGGATACCGAGGCAGCTACGCAGAGACATAAGTATTGTCTTCCTTGTTCTTTATTATATGTTTTTTGTCATTGACATTAATGTTATTGTTTTATTATAAATTGGTTGTTTTTTAATATTTTATATATAATAAAATTGTGATATCCAATTGATCCATTTAGCGCTCCACCCCTTTTTTTCCCACTTTTGTACCCACTAGAGGGCTTCACACCCCTCAAGCAGGAGCAGCTTAGCGATACACCCCATAGGGCGCCTATTTCTACTCTGAGTTCCCAATCTCGAGTATACCTCCCATTCTATTGTACATCTGTAACTGGCACTACTGGGGACATGATATGTAACATGATATGTAACTGGCACTACTGGGGACATGATATGTAACATGATATGTAACTGGCACTAAATATGTGCAAGAAAATAATTGCTTGGCATTCAAGTTGAGTTCCTGAGATAGTACAGGAACTGTGTTTTATGGTGCATACCTTGTTTTATGCACAAATAAAATATGTTTGTGTGTATTTCATGTGTTTGATGTGTTCATACAACATAAATGCAAGATTCCTCAATACCGCATTCAAATATGAAAATATTCCAAAATATGGAATAATCCATTAATCCAAAATTCTTCTGGTCCCAAGCATTTTGGATAAGGGATACACAACCTGTAGCAGGTCCTCTATCAGCCAATAAAAGCAGCCTATAATGGGATAGACTGAAATGACCATCAGTCACAAATTGTGCTTTTTAATCTGCCGATAAAGGATCTAAGTTAATCGGATACCCCAAAGCCGCGCTATACAAACATATCTGCTATAAATGATAAGAAATGACGTTCTTTCTTGTAGGGGGTGTGGATCATAGGACTGACAGTAATTAGGTCGACAGTGTCTAGGTGACACAAGGTCGACATGGTAAGAAGGTCAACACAAGCAAAAGATTGACATGGAAATGGTTGAAGCATGTTTAATCCTTTGAGTGCCAAGTGAATTTGTCACAATAGGTGTGAAAATTGCCAAGCAAACATATAAATTCATCATAATGACCTGTAATGTTTACCTCATATAGGAAATATAATCTTTTTTTTTAATTTATTTGGATATATATAACAAATGTGAGTGACGCTGGCATTTTTAGCTGATATTTTGAACATTTCTCACAGAGATGTTGGCACTCAAATGGTTAAGCCATATTATACACAAACATATCTGCTTCAAATGATAAGAAATTATTGTCCACATGCACTAATCTTCAAAAGTGATAAAATGGAGAGTGATAAACAGCCAGCCAATCAGTTCTTCCTGCCATGACACAGACTGTGTTTGAAAGATGTCAGGCAGGAGCTGATTGGTTGGTTATTGATCAATCTCCATTTTATCACTTTTGAAGCTTAGTGCATCTGGCCCTATGTCTTTACTTGTGGGGGGTATGAATCATAAAGTCGACACAAGATAGACATGGCGAAAAGGTCACCATGGAAATGGGTGACACAAGAAAATGTCGACATAGGTTGTTTACATTTTTTTATCTCTCAATTTGTACATTTCAGCATGTGGATCCCAAATGAGAGTACCGCTTACCCTCACTTCACTCGCCATACGTGGGTCCCTTTATGGTTCCCAATTGTGTGAAAAAAAAATGGTTAAAAACGTTGATTTTTTGCTTGTGTTCACCGATTATCCATGTCTACCCAATGCATGTCCACCAATAGTAGTTGACCTATTGACAGTTGACCTAATGCATGTTGATCCAAGGTTTGGATCCCCTTGTGTGCACATAAAACCCACACTGGAAAAGTCTGAGCAGAACATATGACAGAGGCCCATTCTATGCGGGAATAAGACACGAGGGTGTGATAACCTGTCCATGCACTGAACTTTGGGGCCTATTCAGACGCTAGGCTGCGAGTATATTCTGCCTGAATCTCTCATTAGCATGCGAGGAGATGCGTACAAGAACACATCCCCCTCGCATGCGGCAGAACGGAGGAGAAATCATTTGATGGTCGCTGACCATCGAATTAATTTTTATTTATGCCCGCTATCCACCGAATTGGGGGCGGGCACTGACGTCATGTGATGTCATCCGCCAGCCCAATGCAGGCAACAACGCACCTGCATTCCCAGGGAAACACCCAGCATTTTTATGGGAACGCTCATAAAACTTTGGCCATTCAGCTGCTACCGCCCCCTGCCCACCCGCTTTCCTCCGCTCCTTGAGCGAACGGCTCAGCGAGTGGGAAACTTGCTGAAGCCGCTAGCTCCCGGAGTTTGCGCAAGTGCATATTCGTGCATGCGCAGACCCCGAACATCGGGGAAGGGGCCAAATTCAGACCCGAACAAACGGGTCTGAATTGACCCCTTACTGTTATCATGCAGACAATTGTTCAACCTTAAACAACTGTGTCCCACGAGAGAGAGTCAGATTTCACACCAATCATTGGAAAACCTGTATACATTTCTACCACTGATCCCAACAGCAGATGCTAAGCAGTAGCACAAAATGCAGCCCATGGCCATGTAATATTTGCTCGTGGTATACATAATTATGTATATAACCCCGCTAACTGCAGAAATGAATGTCCAGGCTGAGAAAGGCCAAGCCTTGCTCCAGCAGAAGAGCTTACACAGGTTTACTGATCATTATCATAAAACAGATGTTTCTTTTAAAATGTCCGCATTAGTGATCACAGCAGAAAACCTGAGGGTCACTATCGGTAGATATCAAAGAGAGAGAGAGATAAGGAGGAGTGATACATTGAAGCAAAAATGTCAGTACTCCTCGCTGAACCATAAAGAGAATGTGTAATTATGAATTTAATTAGGTATAACTTCATCTCTATAGAGATCTGCTCCTTTCTGGAATTTTGATAAAGCACATTTAACATATTAAAAAAAACCGATGTCATCAAATTGTCCAAAATGTAATGCTCTATATTAAATCAACTTGTATATCCTGCTTGTGTGTCAAAGCTATGACCCATCTACATATGTGTTAGATTAGCCTTTTGGTCTCCATTGTGTGGGGTGTGGACCATAGGTTTAACAATGTCTAGGTCAATAGGATGACACCAAAGGTGAACATGCACAAGGTCAACACTGGAAGAGTAAACACAAGCAAAATGTATATGAGGCAAAGGTCTACACATGAAAAGGTTGACATGAGTTTTAAAATGTTATTTCAGCACCTGAGCACATGGACTCCTAATGAATGTACCTCATACCCCAGCATGGCTCGCCATGCTTCAGCACTGATGCCTCGCTCTGCTGTGGCTGCACTTGGCACATTTTACAGTTCCCAATCATAGTCTGTGTGGAAGGTAAAAGTATTAAAAAGTTAAAAATTACAAAAAAAAATCCTGAAAAACGTATGTTGACCTTTTCATGTCGACCATTGCTTTTGTTTGTGTCAACATTTTGTCTATGTCAATTTTGTGCATGTTGATCATATAGATTCAGCCTATGACTGTTACCCTAAACACTGATGACATACTGTATCATCCAAATTCCATTGTAGGGGCCTGATTCCGGTTTTTAAGTAAAGCAAAAAAGCACGCAACTGGGCATATTTTACTTTTAGGACATACTGTAGTTGTGAGTTGCTGATCATGAATTGCATAGGGAACTAAATTCAATCTGGTCCTGCATATAGGGCATTGTGCAATTTAGTGTTAATTTGGGGTGAAACCAGCCCACACAGGATGTGAGATTGGGTGCCGTAGCCAGCTTTAAAACACTGTGACAACAGCACATCTCACCCTTTGCAGTTAATTGGAAACCCTTTTAGAAATGTGTTTTTGCCTAAACATATGTATGGGCACACCATGCCATGTGGCTGAAATCATGCATGGAGAATGGAATGTAGTTCGAATTAAGGATAGTTAACAGTTTTCGCACCGCAGGTGACTAGGGCAGTTATCAGGGTTGAAACTACAGTATGATTTGGATCACCTGGGGCAAGGCAGTAATTTGGCTCCATCTGTCACCCCCCACCCACCTTATATGCACCTAAGGGTATCACAGCCATCACCTGTGGCATGCGACACCCTAGTTGCTGCCCTGCAGTTATGTTTGTAGAGTAGTGGGTGTCCTGTTCAATCTCAAGTAACCTCCACGGTGCACATTTTCCAGGTCTCCACACAGAATCACAATATGGGGCGGCCATTTTATTGTGGTCCGTCTCCATAGAATTGATTGAAGCCAGGAGGGGAGCCGGGATGCGCAGACAGGTAAGCCTGCGGGGGATGGGGGGCGGGGGCATTACTATAGCACCGCAGCCCCCCGGCGCCCCCACATGCACAGCGCCCCCCCGCGACCGCGGGGGCTGCGGTGCTATAGTTACGCCACTGGCTGGAAGGCTGGTGAGGGGTAGCACTATTCTAGGGAATGTACAGGACATATTAAAGAGATAGTGTTCCCCAACCTTCTGCATGTTGTTACACACCTGACTATCTTTGATGGCACCAAATCCTACGGTTTTCTACAATGCTGATACTTATCCCAGTGTCCTCTGCTGTGGTTATGTACCTGTACTTGTCCTCTACTGTATTCAACTGTAAGTCACTGTTTTGCTTATTCATTTATGTACTCTGTAATTGCGGATCCCTTGTGGCATCATATAAAGAAAGGATAATAATAATAATAACAATAGTGGCGGATGACATGGCATGACAAGGAGCCGCTTTCAATCCCAGTTCTGCTGTGTGATCATATATTATCTCTAAAAAACTGCTGTTTCCTGGCCCCAAATTTGCAGCATTATAGAATTATATGGTAGGCAAATAATCATTTCCCTTAAATAAACAGAAAACTTTGCTCTCTGCTAGCAATCTATACAGCAGCCTGTCTGCACACTGCTCATTGTAACAGTGTCGGAAGTGTCTTCCAACTCCCACACAAAGGGAAATTACTAATGTGTCTGCTTGCTGCCGTCTGACAAGCCTGCTAGTCTCCAATGTATAGTAGCACACAAGTATGTTTCTGTCGCTTCCCAATGCCAGTAGGGCTACAAGAAGGGAGCCCTTTGTGTTTTTACTATAAACTGCGTCGGAAGGACGCATTCCGTGTCCCCTCACCGGGCTCGCTGCTCTCCCAACACTTCGCAATGACGTGGATAGTGGGGGGGGGTGCTAAATCGCATTGCACGGCATCGCACGCGATGCAATGCGATCTCTACGCCAGCTTACGTAGTCAAATTGGGCTCCGTGATAATACACAAGCACCAACTTATCCATTCCATAATTTCTCGACTCCAGGTCCTAAAGACACCAAAATGATTAAACACCCCAGAATAACTAAACACAAAGGACTAATACAGTCAGGACAGGACAGGTATACGGTTGTTGGGTTGACACAAAAAAGGTCGACATGCATTGGGTCGACCACTTGAGGTCGATATAGCTTAGGTCGACATCTGAAATGGGCCGACTTGCTTAAGGTCTACATGGATGGAAGGTCAACGCAATCATTAGGTCGACGTTGTCTAAGTCGACAGTTAATAGGTCGACATGGGTTTTTCACCTCTTTTTTGTTGAGCCAACATGTGCCGACAGGCGGTATTTCATGCCCTAATAGGGCATGGAGTTAGAAGCATCGTGAGTGCAGCGAGCCATGCGAGGGGACACGGTACACCAATACGCTGTCTATGCCGACATTCGGGACAAAAAAAAGTGAAAAACCCACTTCACCCTTTTGATTATCGACCTAATATTGTGTAGATCTTCCATCCATGTTGACCATAAGCATGTGGACCTTTTTGAAGTGTCGACCTAAGCCATGTCGTCCTCCTGTGGTTAACCTAATGCATGTCGACCTTGGTGGGTCGACTCAATGACCCCTACCCTACCTACAACAGTGCTTGCACTGCATACACCAATATGTGGGAGTGCAGAATGGGTCAGGGTGTGGCACAGCTTCTTGATCTACACAAAACACATTTCAACTCTCTGTAACATTAAGGGGGACATTTAATAAGACGGAACTTCTATTTAACATGGGATGTTGCTATGGGCAACCAATCAGATTCTACTTTTATTTAGCACCTTCTAGAAGATAATAGATAGTATGTGATTGGTTGCGCATAGCAACAACCCATCTGAAATATAACTCCCATCTTAGTATTGTACAATTCCCCTTAAGTATCAGTTATATACAATGCATAGGGCAGAGGATTGGTAAGTGTGTATGCACTTAGCAATCATTAGATAGGTCGGCAGATTGTCCAGGTGTGTGCCAAGCTCAGGGGAGAAGTGTGTGGTATGCAGACAATAAATCATCCATAGTTTTTAATAAAATCTAGTCTGCAGCAAGTGATCTCAGTCTGCATTGTGCATTTCAATATTTTTACAATACAGTGATGGAACATTGATGGATCTCAAGGACAGGAATATCTTTGTGCTGGAAGCAATGAGTTAAATATGGATCCCAGTGAATTAAGGGTAGAGCAAGCTGTGCATTGCAAGGAAAAAGTCATGAACAAGCTGTGCCTCTAACTAAAAACAGTAACAGGCAAGCTGTGCAACTCTGCAACAAAATAGGAGGCCTTTCTAGAAGTTCAGCAGTGTTAACTTTGGGCCTGATTCTGGTTCACTTTACCAAGTCCCAGAGTTATGAAAACACATCCCCGCGGATGTACCCGCAGCAGGAGAAATCATTCGATGGCTGGCGAATATCTCATTGTTGGCGATTTCTCATGCACTCGACTTATATTTGCGTGCGCTAGGATGAATACAGGGTGGGGGGCTGAAATGAAATGCATGAAATGAAGGGCGTTCCCATGGCCGACATCAGACCCCACCACCGCCCGCCCTGTGAACGGTTCCCTGCGAATGGCTCGGCGACTATGCAAGTCACTGAGGCTGATTGCAAAGGGGACCTGCACATGCGCACAAAAGACTGTGGGTATGCGCAGTTCACCAACCTTACAAACAGGGTCGAATTCGGCCCCATCAAAACAGATGAGTATCTAGCTCCCTGCAAGTAGCAGTCGTGGAGGCTAAAACACCAGGACAATTGAACATTGCTCAGGTGCGGAGACGTCTGATCCAGAGAGTGGCTATCCTTGCAATCTCTATCATGGCTATTCTGTAGCAGTGAAGGGTAACACTGCTGAATCTGACTGGTGCACATGAGTAAACTGTGGTTCTCGAATGCACACAAAGCTCCCAATTGCCAAAGGAGGGAACCCAACCTACAGTAGAAGCAGGGTTCCAAATAGATCCATTTTTGCAACCTCCTCCTTTCTATTGGCCCAGGACCATCTGAACACAGTCTACGCTCCTGTTGTCATAGCTTAGTGAATATTGTTCCCATAAATATTGCACTGTAAGTGGACGTGTGGAAATAATTGGACAGAAATGTAGGATACCTCCTATATTGCCCTTATAATGTTTAATTTTCATGTACTGTTGTAGAAATCAAAGGATAATGAATAAGCTTACCTCATAAGTGAGGTAAGCAAATAGTAAAAGTAGTGAGTGAGGTGAGCATCTTACTGACAGACGTAATAAGTTAGCAGAGCACCAGTGTTCATATGTAGGGAGAGAGCAGTGCATTGCAGAAAAACTAGTAATGCGTATCATTGTAAGTAGTGAGAGAGTTGTGTATGTTCGACATAGAGGCAATGAAATGGTAATTTTTTTCTGAGGAAGTTACAGGTTTGTAAAAGAACAGTGTCTGACAAAAATGAGAAATATACTACAATATAAAAGCATGTCACAAGAAAGTGAGATGGGAGAAGAAATATGCTTTTGGAGGGAGTGTGTAAGAGATGCAATAGTATATCAGAGACAGAGAATGCAATACACTAACTACTCTTGGGCACAATGATACAGTGGAATGGATAGACAAACTGATAAACTGTTTCTAGTATGGAATTCATACACATTATAATCATAATTCTAACTTCCTTTAGTAATGACTATAATGCATTTCTTATTCAACTACTGTATACCTGTTCAACTCAAACTGACTTTTGCTATTGAAGTTACTCAGCTCTGCTAGAATTCACTTCCCACCCATAGTTTTATTCCTTACTATGAAGTAATCTGGTTTTAACTGCCCTCTTCTTACCGAGCTGCAACCACTGGAGATTTCTTGCCGGGGTCCAGTCCCGGAATTGATGGCTCCTCCCCCAGTGACCGTGTGTCCTTGTTTAGCAGCTGAAGTCTGGAACTGATTTCCCCAATTACGGACGGCTTTTCTATTTCCACAGGGCCCCCATGTGAAAGGGGCCGACTCTCCACTGGATCTCCCCATAGCTTAGATCTTCTCTGAAAGAGGTAGCGCGGACGGCCCGCTGCAAGTTGCTGCTGGGCAATGAGCTCACTGTCTGAGGACTGCTTGAGCAGGGGGTCCCTGAAGGTCACTGTGCCCTTCATCAGTTGAGATTTGAGTTTGGGCTTTGGAGGCACTGGTGGCTTCTCGAGTATAAAAGTTTGACCGTCGGCATACGAGGTGTAGGTGTCAGTGGGCTCCCCACTCTCTGAGGATAGAGTGGACATGCTGGACACAGTAGAGATGGTGCTCGTGGTTTCCAGATGGTGGTCACTCGAACTCCTGGTATCCACTTCTTCCACACCTGAGTCAGTAGCTGACTCTGGATGGGGAACTGGGGCATCAGAAGGCTTCCCTGAGGGTGGTAGACCACTAGATTGCTTGGCAGATGGCACAGCCAAAGTACCAGGCCGAGTCAGTTGGCTGATGGGGGTGCCAGGTTTTGTGATGAGAACTCCATTGGCAAAAGCATCAGGAGGAGGCAATAGTCCAATTTTCTTTAGTTCTTCTCTAGTCTCTTCATCACTTGAGGATAACATGGCTGGTGGCAGATTGGCCCCAAAAGGCTCTACTTCCTCCTCTGAGCTTCCCTGCCCAAGTGTCTTGTCAGAAGAAGAGCTTGACAAGGCCTTCTCTTCAGTATCATGTGGCTGTGTTGCCTCTTGCTGGTCAAGGATAGCTGGTGGCTCCTGCTCTTTATCTTCTGTCCCATTACTGGTAGCATGCACCATTATTAGCCCTGCTGTCTTCTGCTGAGAGGTGTCAACAATGCTTAGAATCATTGGCTTCCTTTCCTCTACTTTGCTCTCAGGTCGCTCAGGGCTTTTCTCTGCACGACCCTCTCCATCCCTCCTTAGTGGAGCCCCCCACTGGCCCTTCACTGATGCCCCTGAAGGGCTATATATTGGTGATGCAGACCCTTCTAACTCCATTCCCATTTCCCCCTCTTTGGTTTGAATTTCCAGAAACATTGGAGGAGCTCTGTCTGAATCTGGGCTCCTTACTGGGGTAGGTGTCCTTTGAGGAGGGGGAGATGGAGCCTGGGCAGAAAGGGCACGTTCCCTTGCGGCCAGCGCAAGTGCAAGAGGTGAGTTTGGATCAAGGGGCTTACCAGTCAGGGGGTGGATAAATGTGGAATGAGGACTGCTATACATAAGAGATTTAAGTGAAGAACCTGGAGAAGGTAGGAGGACATCACGACTCCCTAACAATCGCTCATCAACAGAGCGTGAAGGTTGTAAAGAAGGGAGATCTGGGGAAGGTGGCGTTCCTTCTAATGCTCCGACAGAGAGGAAGACTGTGGATTTGCGCTTCTCATCTAGCCGTCGCTCACGTTCCTTCATTACTCCAGCCAGTGCTGTTGCAAAAGGACTACCAAGTGGGTCATGATGTGCAGATCCTAACTCCATCATACTCTGACGTGGACTGCGTCGAGATGGTGATGGATCCCGTGAGTAGCCCCCAGCCATAGCTAATGCAGCTCGCTCCTGAGCATCTTCCACTTGAAGCTGTTTCACAAGGGGGCTTTTTTTGCGCTGCGGCTTCATTGGTGCAAACAGGCCCATATTGGCATAAGGGTTATCCATAGCGCGACTTCTTCTTTTCAGTTTTTCTGGAGGGGTTGGTGATGGACCAGGTCGAGGAATACATGTAGGCTCCACTGGAAGGTGAGATGTATCTTGAAGGATGATCATGGAACGAGCACGCTTTTGGCGATCAGGTGGAGGAAGGGCGCGATCCATGCTTAAGAGCTCTGCAGATCCCATTCCGTGTGGAAGCCCATGAAGTCTGGCTTCAAAGCCTGGTTTAAAGCTTGAATGCACAGTATCATAACCTCTACCTGGAGGAGGTGGTGGGGAGAAAGCTGGGGGTGGTCCAGTGTCAAAGTAATAGGGAGATGGTGGTGGGGGAGCAGTTTTCTGTGGGGGTGGTGGAATTCCAGGACCTTCCCTTAAAGAATCTTGCATGGATGTACTGCGTGGAAAACGTCCATCAAGGAATGAATCTGATAGTTTCTCATCTTCACCTAAGGACAAACAAACCATTAAAACAACATAGATAATACTCATTCTAAAATTGTTATGTATAATAACTGTTATATTTAAAATTCTAACTCATATTAACTTATAGTTTGATGTATTAATAAGACTTTTAGGAAGAAGTATATCTATTCTAAACTGATTGTAGCTGTCTTCACAGTTTAGTGGTTTTCTAGTTCGGAAAACTCCCTTTATTTACGAGAGGTTTAATGTGGAACTGAATTATACTGTGAGTAAGCATGTTGTTCAATTCAATTCTATGTAAAATATTGCAGTTTAGTATGCTCTGTGCTAGTTCTGGTTGTTAGATCAACAGTAACTAGGATGACAGTCAATATGTCAACCACTATTGGTCGACAAAAGGTTGACGTGGTCAAAATGTCAACATGCACTGTGTCAAAACTGCCAAAACATCAACACAAACAATAGGTCAAAATGTAAATGGTTGACACATGAAAAGGTCTAAAGGAGTTTTTCATATTTTTTTTCCATTCAGATAACTTGTTCATACTTTATGATCCACATGGACTTCTGATGTTCAAAGCATGGCAAACGAAGCAAGCCATGCGAGGGTATGCGTTACACTAACTGGGCGTCCATATTGACATAGACATAAAAAATGTGAAAAAATCGTGAACTTTTTCATGAGTCAACCATTTCCATGTTGACCTTTTGCTTGGGTCAACCTTTTGTCCATGTCGACTTAGTGCATGTCAACCTTTTTCATGTGTCAACCTTTTCACTGTCTGATCTGATAATTGACACTTGTATATCTGTGGGTGATTGAGGGGCAGATGTATTAAGCCTGCTGAAGAGATATAGGCCCTTATTCTAGTTTACTCTTTCTGACAAAATCCTTCTTAGATGGACAAAACCATGTGCACTGCAGGGGGCAGATGAAACATGTGCAGAGTGAATTAGATTTGGGTGAGTTATTTTGTTTCTGTGCAGGGTAAATACTGACTGCTTTATTTTTACACTGCAATATAGATCTTACTTTGAAGTAAACCCACCCAAATCTAATTCTCTCTGCACAAGTTACAGCTGCCCCACCTGCAGTGCACATGGTTTTGTCCAGCTAAGAAGGATTTTGTCAGAAAGAGTGAACTGGAATAAGGCCCATAGTGAAGATAAAATGGAAAGTGATAACGCACCAGCCAATCAACTCCTAACTGTCATTTTTCAAACATAACTGATTGGCTGGTGTGTTATCACCTACTTTACTCTATCTCCACTTTATCTCTTCACCAGGCAAAGTGCTACAATGAATCTGCATACAAAGTGCTACAATGTAGCAGCTAAAGCTTTTTTCCTATCAAGATCCATTTTTCTTCATATACAGACTCAGTTGTGCACAATATACAAATGTTGCATATTAGATTAATCAGCAAAGTTCCATGGTGCAACCTAGTCACACTCCTTTGTACTGTAAATCATATATTTTGTCAAAGAAGAAGCCAGATGATAGTAGAGTTACAATGGAGGTGCTAGCTTACTCATACCAGTCATCTTCCGCAGCAGGGAGTATTGAGGATAGATGTATGAGGACACAACAACAGTTACTAAAAATAAATTAAATGTAAGAGGCAGAATTATTGTGACATAAGGTACTGCCACACGTTAATATATACTGTAGCATGATGGTATTATAGAATAAGGTGGGTATTCAATGTGAGGGTCACGGCAGTTGAGCTTGCTCGACCGCCGTGACCCAGTCCCGTTCTCGGTCAGCTCGATTCAATGTCCCGCCTGCCGGGGAGCGAGAAGGGGGCGTGGCCGCGAGTTGCGGCCGGGAAGAGGCGAGCTGCAGCCGGCAGCTCGTCACTTCCCGGCCGTTCTGCGAGATACCCTGCTCAATGCTGTCGGGGAAGACAGCATTGAATAGGGCCTGACGGGAGATGCTCGCCGGTGATTGATTATCCCCATAAGTCTCTTAGTGCAAAATTGGGTACTTATGTAATATCTGGGCTCCCGTTTTTCTTATGAGACCGTGGCCGCTCGCCACGCTTCGGGCACGGTGACTCGCTGCGCTCGCCACACTATATAAATTCAACTCCATGCGTAGTTGGATAGTAGGAGTATGAAAAAATGGGGTGCATTTAACATGGGAGCCCAGATAATACATAAGTACCCAAAATTGGCACATGGAATAATATATCCCAGGGTCAATTTAATTAGATGTGCTTTGCAAAAGTGAACATTCATCATTAAACCCTAACGTTAATGTGTGTGCGTGTACATGTGTTAGGGAATATATATTGTAAGCTCTACTGAGGCAGGGACTGATGTAAATGTACAAATATTCTCTGTAAAGCCTTGTGGAATATGTGAATGCCATATAAATAACTTGTATTAACTAATAATGAAATAAAGTGCATGAAAAAGTGGGGAAATCACCCTGGACTCCAAAAAGTAGCAGAACATCACAAATTGCTATCAGTGGCACAAGTAAAAGTTTTGAAGGTTTCTAAAAGATGTCAAATGGTTACATTTATAATTTTTGAGTAATGGTGAAATCCTGATAGCCAGAAAGGTTTTACAGTAGTTTTGGGTAAAGTGTCTGTAAAATGATGTACAGTAACACTTGCAACTCCCATCTGCATGTTCAAAACTCCATTCCACATCAATACAATACCTATATGTGTCCCATATCCGTCACATATTATTTAACCCATTTTTTTTTACGATTTAGAGAAAATTCACGTGAAAACTTATGTAATTATTGGCAAATTTATATGATTTATATCCCTCAGAGTGCATTGGGAGGGGATTACCAGAGGTCCTGCACTTTGCCCTGACATTTTTACTTTCATAAAAAGATCTCCCCTACCTCTTCACATGCTCATAAAAAAAAACAGAATTTGCTGGGAAAATAGTTGGAATTGGCTAGTATTGTGAGAATTTCTAAAATAATTTCAGGTGGAAAAGTCAAAAATAAAGAAGGATGATGTGTGTGCAGCATGCAAAGGCATATACTATTGCGGTGATTCTGGTTCACCTGCAATGCTGTGAAATTCGCAGCTTTGTGGGTCATCTAAACACCACCTGGTGCCCGCACAAACAACTGCCCCCCACTGACATCTGCTGACGTCAACTGCCCGCCCCCCTGCACCTGCTGGGCAAATTTCCATGGGAACTAAAAGCATTTTCAATTAAAACATCCATGAAACGCTGGGCGTTCCCATGGGCCTGTCCACGGGCCGCCCCACCCGCACTGCTGTGTACGAGTGGCCAGCGAATAATCAATTCTTTATGGCTGCTCGTACAATGTGGTACCAAAACATTGCTCCACTGTGCAAACGCTCAGGGGAGCGATCAGACCACAATGAGGGCCTATTGTGCAACATGGTTTGATTAACTGTAAATCAGCCTCTGTATGGCAAGACAGTCCCACATATGCACAACAATGTCTGTTATACAGAGCAGCAAAACAAAATGGCTCCAGATAAGATATGACATTGTATAATCACATGGGTACTATGTTGTATTGGTAAGTATGCGTGTTTACATTTAATATATGTAATGGAAGTAAGCTACAATATTGTAAAGAATGTATTATCTCTTATTCGCAATGTACCGCATAACCTACCCACAGATTTTGTCCGAGACATCCCATGGTGGAGGGGATAATGATGAAGCTTCTGGCCGGAAATATGAGATATTGCATGTGGAGAAATACCCTGTCTCTCTAGCAGCGACTGCAAGAAAACAAGACATGTCAAACAGAAATTGAGGAACGGAAATGTAAATAGTTTATCCACAGGATAGGTACAGGGATTGATCAATAAGAACAACATTGTACTCTACTGTCACAAAAGCCAGTAACAATAGTGTAACACAGTGATAGGCAACAGAAAGTATTAATGGAGGTAGTTGCTCACTCTTACACTGATCTCGGCTGGCGTGATGCGTCTACTTGTTGGTCGCTGTTTTACTGTAGCAGCTCTGGAGTCAGCCTCAGCAATCTCTGGTCTCAAGGAGGGATCAGATCCAACCAAGATCTCATCCAGTCGTTCTGCAAGGAAGAGACTATTTACACCTCAGTCCTTTTAACGAATACTTCAGGAAAATCTACCAATGGCATAATACTTGGATCTTGCTTACTAAACATTTCTTGTGTTCTTATTAGATCTTTGAGCGCTGATTATATAATTCTATCGAACATATGACATATATATATAGGACAAGTTAGGCTGAGACTCGTGAATCCCTTTAAAACATGGTTGCCTACCTGACCCTCTCCTTCAGGGAGAAAATGCTCTGTTCCTGGCCTTCCCAGGTAATGTATGATGGCCAGCACCTGTGGTGGTGGTGATGGTAATCATACATTACCAGGGAAGGCCAGGAGCAGAGCATTTTCTCCCTGAAGGAGAGGGTCAGGTAGGCAACTATGCTTTAAAATGTATAACACAATGTGCAATATCTGAATATAAGTTGCACACTGAGATACCGAGGGTGAAATGTAATAGGATGGGAGAGTCAGAAAGTGAGAGATTTCATAAGAAATCTCCAGGTTTATTTTAAAGCGGCAATCCTTTGCCCTTCAAAATCAAACTGGTTTTGCAGTGTAAATGATTGCCGCATTTAAAAACTGGAGATTTCTTACCAAATCTCTCACTTTCTGAATCTCTGATCCTATTAAATTTCACCCCAGGTATCATTAACCCTTTGAGTGCCAACATCTGTGAGAGATGTGCAAAATATTGTATTATTATGTTGTTTAAAAAAAGGTTGTGTAAAAAAAGATTAGATTTCCTACATAAGGGAAACATTACAGGTCATTATGATGAGTTAAAAGGATTTCTTGGCAATTTTCACACCTATTTTGACAAATTCACTTAACGCTCAATGGGTTAAGGGGGAATTCAATTAGCCACACTCAATTACTGTGGATGAAAAGGGAGGTAGCCTGTGGCTATTCAATTGAGCTCCCATTTTTACCTGATCCTCTTGCTAATGTTAACTTCATGTGATTCATATGTTAACAGGGTTGCGGAACCTGTTAATTCACTAGTTGTCTAGGATGTTCTTTCAACCTGCTGGGGCAGGTAAAAAAATAAATCTCTGATAACTCCTGGCCTCTGGGTTAACTGGATAACCCCAGGGGATGAATTAGCTGACTGAGTTCCGCCATAATAGAAAACCTTACTAAAATGGGAGTTCTTTTGAAGAATTGATGTTGCCCATGGCAACCAATCAGATTCTAAAAATGTATTTAGCACCTTCTAAAAGATAATAGATAAAAGCTGATTGGTTGTTAAGGGCAAAATTCCATCTTCAATAGCACTCCCATCTTAGTAAATGTACCCTTAAATGATGTATTTCCCAGATAGCAGCACAAAAGGCATCCCCCATTCAGATACTTGTCATTCCCAGGCATAACTCCTAACAGTGGCGTAACTATGAATTGGGCACCCCCCGCCGTTAATCGGGCGGCCCCCCAACACCCCCCCCCCCCCACAGAACCCCCCTTTCCCCATCCCCAGCCTTACCTGTCTTGCTGGTCCCAGCTCCCTTGCTGGCTTTATTCTTCTGCTATGGAGACGGACCAACACAAAATGTCCGCCCCCGTACAGCAGACAGTTTCAGAGAACAGTCTGTTATATGGGGCGGACATTTTATTGTGGTCCGTCTCACTAGCAGAAGAATGACCGTCCACCACTGAAGACAGGTAAGGCTGCGGGCGGCGGATGGGCGGGCGGGCAAGCGGCGGATCGGCAGGTTGGGGCTAACTATAGCACCGCAGCCCCGGTGCTATAGTTACGCCCTTGACTCCTAACACCATTGTCTTCTCCATATCATAATTATATTTTTACTAGCATTGTTTTCATTATGCCTTGCACTTGTAGGATTGAGAGGAAAGCAAATTAAAAAAATATTTCAAATTAATGACAACAATAGAAGAATGCACAAGCTTAATAAATGTAATAGTAAAAGAAAATACGGTTTCTATATAGCCACATACTATGTACATATACGGAGTATAGAAACAAGACTATACTATATAAGAATACCAAACTATATGGTCTGCAGGATTTTTGTTAAAAAAAAATGATCTCTTCACACTGTAGGGTGTATTCAATGATTTTTACAAGTTGTGACAGCGAGCAGTGCTGACCCTCCGTACACGCTGTTTCCCCCTCGATCCACTAAAACAGCGAGGCTCACGGCTAAATGCAGCGGGCTCCTTGCATTAGCCGCGAGCCTCGCTGTTTGGGGGAATCCTCACCGTCATCTGACAGCGAGGATTCCCCTGGAACATAGAATAGGGAGAGTGGCCGGCGCGGGGGTTAAACGGCGTGGATCGCTTGTTTTCTCGCGATCCTCGCCGTTTATCCAACGCGCCATCCCCATTGAATACGGCCCGTATAACAATTTCAGTAAATTACCCCCCCCCTTCTCTAGATAAGGAGTATAGTGACACAACCTCATTTATTTAAATGATCCATACATCCTGACATTAGTGACATATTAGGTTATACCGTGTTTCCCCGATAATAAGACACTGTCTTATTTTTTTTTTCCTCTCAAAAAAGACCATAGGTCTTATTTTTGGGGGAGGGCTTATTTTAATAAACCTCACATTCTTGATGGCCTCAAACCTTTCCACATGCTCCCACATTCTTGATGGCCCCAAACCTTTCCACATGCCCCCACATTCTTGATGGCCCCAAACCTCTGTTAGCTTACCGAGACAGCCAGAACTGTATTGATGGCCCCTGTGTGCTGTCGGCGCTGTGTGCTGTACAGGCTGTACTGTTCAGCAGCCGCGTGATGTGCACGGCGTGACGTCACACCGCGCCTACCGCAATGCATCCCTGGGAACGGGAGCCGCGGTATTATCGTACAGGTACAGGAGAGTTGAGCGGGGCTGAGTGGGGCTACATTTTAATAACTTTAATAAAATCTATGGGAAAATTCATAGGCCTTATTTTCGGGGGAGGGCTTATTTTGGACAAATGTTCCAAATCTGGGGTAGGGCTTATTATTGGGGTAGGTCTAATTATCGGGGAAACACGGTAATAACATATGATTCTACTGAAACTGTAACTATTGAATTATTTAGCATGTATTTATTTGGCAGTGACATGGTCTTGGTCACACAGGGAGATGTACCAAGCCTTGGTGTAGTTTCCAGAAGCAACCAATCAGCTTCCGTAATTTCAAAGACTGTACTAGATAAATGACAGTAGCTGGTTGTTAGCTTGAGGCCATTTCTACACTTTACAATGTCTCCACTTCATCTCTCCCCCAAAGCTTGATAAATCTCTGCCATAAGAGTATGGGTGTATGTTTGTGTACAATGAAGTATATAGAACATCTTTGCCACCATGCAATGATTTATATTACTACATAATGTTACAGGTCAGATGTGCCGGGCCACATCTCCTTTTCCTCCAATTCAAAATAATGCTACCAGATCCTGAGTAAAAATCACCCTGAAATCCTTATGCAACAATTGCTGGTAGTAAAGTGCTCTGATATTGACTCCTGCTGTGCAGGTCTTGCCCCTATGATCTGTCAAACATCCCAAATGCTATCTGGTCTGTTCAATGGCCCTTATTCACTCACAAGTTACATCTGCCCCACCTGCAGTGCACATGGTTTTGTCCATTTGAGAAGGAATTTTCCTTTGCGAGTGAACCAGAATAAGGGCGATTGTCTGTTACATTAGCTATAGGGGGTTCCTGTGCATGAACAAAGAGTGCACAAAATATCTCTCATGACAAATGAACATTTCTGTGTATACGCATTACATTCATACATGCATAACATAATTCTACAACTGTATACATAATAAAAGCAGAAACTAAATGAGAAAGTACAGTATTAGTAATTCTGGTACGAGCCACTCCTGCAGTTGAACTGGCTCAGATGCTATGTGTAACACTCTTCGCCATTTGCCGCAGACTTACCCAGTTCCTCCAGCTCAGCTGTCATGGACTTGGATCGCAGGGTGAGTGTGGTGCTTGGTGCTCTCTTTGGAGGTGGTGGAGCTGGAAGAAAAAAAGAAGTGACCTTACATGTCTTATCCAGCAGGCGGCGAGGGTCTGGAAGCAGCCGCCGTTTTTCCACAACCATCTCCTCATACTCCCGGGATGAGGGGTCGCACTTTGCCAGCAGCTTTCCAACCCTTCGCCGTGACTTCATACTGGAGGTCTATCACTGTTACGGGGTGAAGCACAGCCATACGGGGTGAAGGATGCACTGCAGCCACTTAAGACTTCTGCAATAGCTTATGTCAGTCTACAGCAAAAGATTCCTGTAATGCAGAATCACCGCGTTCCTTGCAGTAGCTCTGCTGATCTTCCCAAAACTGACTACTGCCTGCTGCTTTCTAGTTTCCACACACTTCACACTTCTTTTCTCTTTGTGACTCCTCCTTATTTTCTCTTCCACCATTCTCTGTCTAACTTCTCTCTCCGTTTCATCATCCTCACTCTATCTTCTCCATCTCTATTTCTTTTTGGTCATCCTCTCCGTGTCTCTCTCTCCCTCCCTCTATCCTTGGTGCTCTGGGATGCAGTTCTCGGGTCTTGCTGCGTTTCCATGGTAACTCTTGCTTCATGCTTCAGAGGGAGGGAGAGAGAGAGGCAGGCTACGCCACAAAGAGACGGTGAGAGTAAAAGAGCTTATACTATAGCAGACAGTGCTACCTAGATGCGGTGATAATGTCTCCATTGTCTAGAGACACTGTAAATGCAGTATCCAGAGACCACACAGAAAAATTGTGAGAGAGATAAAAACGATCGCTAATGAAATATAGGCAAATTAGATGCAAGCTCTATCAGTGATGCTACACACGAGGATAGCATTATCTAGGAGGAAAGTGCACTATGCATAGAGAAGCAGAAAACGTGCTCTAGAACCAAGCCAAGCCAAATCTCTGCTCCAGCTATGATCAGATCATTTTAAAAATGCAGTTTGCTTAAAAAAGAAAATGGTATAGTCTATGATAAAGGAGAATGGATCAACTTGTGGGTCACAGACACGAAGCAGAGCAGACTGAAAGACTTGATTAGCTAAATGAATATATATGCATAGGGAGACAGAGAGCGAAATAAAGAAGAGATGAACATGATTGTGATCCTGCGGAGTACCAATGTAATGTGGTGTTACAAGCCAAGAACTGCACATAGTGAAGGCAGATTATGTATGTGTGTGTGTGTGTGTGTGTGTGTGTGTATATACATACTACACACACACACTCGCCGCCTATAATTCTAGAGAATTTTTGAGTATTTAAAAACCTTGAAACTGACACCGAGATATTACACTGGGGTTATTCAATATATATATATATTAAAAAAAATTATTTCACGCCAACATAAAAATTGTGAATACGCCATATACAGAAATAGTATGCATCAAACAATGTTCAAATGCTGAGTGATTTGAGAGTGTTGCTGCTTTAAGCGAACACATCACGTCCAGTAATAAGTGTTCCTTGCTAGCATAATACTAAAATTGGTACTTATGTATTATCTGGGCTCCCATGTTAAATGCACCCCATTTTTTCATACCCCTACTATCCAAATCCGCATGGAGTTGATTTTATATAGTGTGGCGAGCGCAGCGAGCCACCGTGCCCGAAGCGTGGCGAGCGCAGCGAGCCCCGCGAGGGGACACAGTCTCATAAGAAAAACGGGAGCCCAGATATTACATAAGTACCCTAAAATTCCCTGAAATGCATTTTACTTCCACAAGTCTTAGCAAAAAATTGCTCTGTGCATGTCACATAAATGAAATCTCAGCGCATGTGTATTATGCTTTGAGAAAAACATGACTATGTTCCTGCCCTATCCTAAATGAATGAGTCATTAACATTGGTGATCGGAGAGGCGGTAAGGTTAGTCACTTGCAAAAAAAAGAAAAAATGATTGAAGAGCAGACAACTACAAGTAATTGACAACTACCACTGTCCAAGGCACATATAGCGTCATGTACTGTACCAAACACAAGATTTGTACCACACAGCTATACATGGTAATCATCATCATTATTATTATTACAGGTATAAACCAGGCAAAGAAACTCGGCGCCGCAGTGGCAGAATTGCGTGCTGCCGAGATGGCGCAGCAACTAGTCAACTCTACTGAAGAAGTGGATGGACTTGGAAGCGGGACCCGGGGCATCACACAGGGAAGCGTGTTATACACAAGGACCTGATGCACTGCACTGCGTCAGGTCCTTGTACACTACAGTACTGTAACATGCACAGCCGGGCATGCATATATATAGATTCATATGCATTACCTCCAGAAATATAATTTTTACCCCATTTGGTGTAATTTGCCCCTATTCCCTGACCACTGGTCTAAATGGACAGCAGATGAAGGTGCTGCATGATGGGATGATGGGATTACTGGGGCCAGGATTTCCTGCTCAGCTGTTGAGTATGACTATATGGCTAGAACGCTCAGTGCTTTCTTTAATACACACTGTTCAGACTGCATATCCTAAGTCACCCATGTATTCCCAGTGATGAAAAGAATGGATTTAAAAATAGGCTATCCTGATGCCCTATCCCGTCCCCATTTCTAAAACCTTTCATAGTGCAAACGGCAAGCAGAGGAGCAGACTCACTGCATCTGATCAAATGATACATCTTACAGACATTGATGGGTATTTCAGTGCTACTAGGTGTACATTGCTAGAATGTAGAGCAGTGTATTGCGATAGCAGCAAATATTTCAAGTAAAAGTTTTCTGGGATTGGGATGGCTCACAGACAATGGGGGTATCCAACGAAGTCTGGATTTTTCAGCTAGGACATGCCTATTCAAAGCGGAAAATAGTAGAAAATGGAGAAATTGTCGACTAAAAGATCAGTAAGCATTTCTGACAGTGGAAAAATCAGCACTTGGATTGAATAGACTGAATGGATTTAATTGACTGAAAGTTGTCCAAAAAAAATGCATATTTTCCGACTGACTGTGCTGCTTCACATACGCAACCGTCCAATGGTGTGATAGTGGACAGTATCCTGGGGTAGGGATCCCAGGTAGCCCTGTCCATTACCTATTAGTATACCTTCTAATGCCCAGATCCTGAAGCTATGGTTCACAAGGGGGTTTTCATTTCCTGATTGCTGATGTATGTTGCTTTTAGGACATAGTTATCACCCATGAATCACCAATCAATAGCATGCAGGCACACTGTCCCTGCAATATATATATATACATACTGTATGAGTGAAATGCTTCGCATTCTGGAGCTTGGTGAATTTCACAGTTTAGCAACTGCCATAGCAACCTATAGTGACTGCTTTTGCAATCCAAATAGGTGGAAGCAGCAGATATCTTGACTATCTGTTTCAGTCCTTAATACATACAGTGGGCATTTAATATTTCTGGGTAGCCCCTGAAAATGACACATCGCCAATATTTTTCGGTACTTGTTTCCTAGCACGGCGCCCACGATATTAAGTTGTATGACATCTCATCGCATCGCATGCGGGCGTATGGCATGCAATGCTATTTTAAATTATATAAGGCCCTATACGGTTTTTAATTGTATAAGCACCCTAATGGGTGCTTAAAATGTTAAATGCACCCCCACGCCACCCCCAGTATTGACGTTAACTTGAAGCGTGGCGAGCACAGCGAGCCCGCGAGGGGCGGCGGTATGCGTCCTCCGACCTTTTCATACCCCCACTATCCACGTCGGTGTGGAGTTGATTTAATATAGTGTGGCGAGCGCAGCGAGCCACCGAGCCCGAAGCGTGGCGAGCGATGCGAGCCCGACGCATTACTTCACATGTATTCCGCGTCCCCTCTCGGGGCTCGCTGCACTCGCCTTGCTTAGGGCTCAGTGGCTCGCCACACTATATAAAATCAACTCCACGCCGACGTGGATAGTGGGGGTATGAAAAGGTCGGAGGACGCGTACCGCCGCCCCGCGCAGGCTCTCTGCACTCGCCACACTCCGGGTTGGCGTTGATAGTACGGGTGGCGTGGGGGTGCTTTTAACATTGTAAGCACCTATTACGGTGCTTATACAATTATTTATCTTATAGGGGGCACATTTAACATTGAAAACACCCATTAGTGTGCCTTTACAATTTAAAATCGTATACCAATGTATATGCCATATAATGGCATACAATTCGATGGTATACAATTTAAAATTATATAACATCGGCTAACATCGCATCGCATACCATCGTGTGCCTTATGGTATGCGATGCGATGGGCGCCGTGCTAGGAAACAAGTACCTATTTTTCTTTTAAACATTACAAACAATAAACGTTTGTATATTTTGACATCTAGTTAATGTGTTATATATTCATTTACCGAATCTCCATTATTTACTGAATGCTACTTTCAATGGGTCCATAAATTATTACTGATAAGACTCTTACTCTGAAAACCTGTATAGCAACTAGACACATTCATATTTTATATACAGAACAGCACTCTTGGGGAAATGTTATCAAGCTTTGCAAAGAGATAAAGTGGAGAAGATGTCAAAAGCAACCAATCAGCTTCGAACTGTAATTTAACCAGCACAGTATCTGAATTTTGGTTGCTTTGGGCAACTACTCAACTTTGTACCAGGATTGTTCCACTGTATTAGGGATTTTAGTGATGACTGGCAAGTAGACAGTATGCACTGTGCACATAATCACTGTCGATCTAGGGATGTGCGTTGACAGGACTGGCTCAAAGGCAGTAGGATGAATAGTGACAGTGAGGCTTATTGGCAACCACCAGTAGTGGCGCCGAGAGGGGGGACAGGTACTGTTTACCCAGATATTAGCTTGCTGGAGGGTCCCAGGTTCAGCTGCCTCCCCTTTCCCTATTGTAGACAGTGGGAGAGAGAGCGGATACTGCCACAGCAGCAATCTCCTTTCCCAGCCCAACACACACTGCTGTGTGCTGCACTGGGGACAAAGGTAGCTGCAGAAGCACTGTCCTCTCATTACAGCATAGTACTTGTTTCTCCTCACAGCACAGCACATCACACCTCACATCTACCCACAGCACCACACTCCCCTCACATCATGATCACAGCTCCATTGGCGCTAGTGGTCAGGAAGTGGGAGATTAGGAATCATTTATTGTGGGCGGTATGATGGCGGGAGCTTGTGTGAGTCAGTGTACTATGCAAAATTGGCCAACTGGCCCTGGCCAGGGCTATGACTCAGCTTTGAATATTGGTGTAACGTCTGGCCTAGCGTGAGCGGTGCCCGACATTAGTGGTGTGCCTGTGCACACAAGGCACAACCATTGTGTATGCCTATGAGATTATTTAAACAATGCAGTTAGGCATGTTTGATATTTCAATAGACTATAACGTGCAAATAGTAGAAAGGGGATACACTAATTACATCCATCATCTCCATATATATATATATATATATATATATATATATATATAGAGAGAGAGAGAGAGAGAGAGAGAGAGAGAGAGAGAGAGAGAGAGAGAGAGAGAGAGAGAGAGAGAGAGAGAGATGATGGAGAGCAAAGTGTTTGATAATTAATTAGATTTTAAACAGAAAATGTGACTTTATTTACAACTACCAAGACACAATGCTATCTTGTGTATATATAACATGGTCTACAGATAGGGTAATGCGACGTCAGAATTTATGATAACCACTGAGCCTGATTGAGATTTGTACACAAACCCGATGATTTATGTACATATTCGATAGCTGGGGACTGTGCATGGTCGCTCGTAGCAGGCATGGTGCTACGAGCGATATGGTCGGAGACCATCAAATGATCTCTATTTCCTTTCGGCTGCACGTGTGGGCATGTGTTTGCGTACATTCCCTCACATGTTACCGAGGGGACTTGGCAGCGGCGCTGGGATTGTGCAGATATTCAACCAGATGGCAGGTGGCATTAGAGGGCTTGCTAAGCAGCGAACAACCATTGCTTAGTGGGCCTTACTGAAACAGGCACAAAGAGTAATAATCACAGCAAAGCAATACTTAAATACTTCTCAAATAACAAGACTGAGGCTAATTCAAATAAATATAGGGTGAAATGTAAAGGGTGAGAGAATCAGAAAGTACAAAGTGAGAGATTTGGTAAGAAATCTCAATTTTTTTTAGGTGGCAATCATTTACACTGCAAAGTCAAACTGGTTTTGCAGTGTAAATGATTGCCGCTTTAAAAAACTGGAGATTTCTCACCAAATATCTCACTTTCTACTTTCTGATTCTCTCACCCTATTAAATTTCACCCAAAGTCTCTGATCCAGAGCGATGGGCATTAGATAACCAAGAAGGGACACAACCCAGACACCCCCCCCCCCCTCTTGGCAAGTGCCTTACATTGTGACAACAATAGCCTGTATATAATATGATCAATAGAGCTGCCACCACATCATGCAATGTAAGGGGGACAGAGCTGCTGCACATATCCAGTGTTCCTAGTTTCTTCTACCACGTTTATTGTATGTGAGGATCTGAGCCCCCAAATATCGTAATGGCAAGAGAGTAGCTGCCAGGAGGAAGAGAAAGGAGCCTTACCATGAAGTGGGAGATTGTGAGCTTAGAAAGTTCAGTACTGTTTCTATTATGTTTGTATATTTATGTATATGTTTAACCTTTTCCTGACCACTTATCTTATTTAAATGTTTGAAAGAGTCTATACTATAGACATGGGGTAGCCAACTCCAGTCCTCGAGAGCTACCAACAGTTAATGTTTTCCAGATCTCCTCACAGATTCACAAGTGAAGTAATTAGCTCCACCTGTGGATCTTTTAAAATGTGTCAGTGATTAATGAGTGCACCTTTGCAGAAGCTAGGTTGTCTGGAAAATGTGAACTGTTGGTAGCTCTCGAGGACTGGAGTTGGCTACCACTGCTATAGACCATCTGTACAGTTAAATATCAATATGGTATTCCATACAGTATCCAGTGTATAAAAAGACCAATTTTCAGGGCTGTTACTGCTCCCCCAGACTGGCGTACCTACTCCAATGCCCTGCAGAGTGGGAGATTTTGGATTACATTTGGAAACCCCCTTCTAAAAATCCTGTTATTAATCCAGTTCTGACTAGAAGACTGCAAAAAAGACAAGCAGCAGGGTGGGCGAAAGGCAATGGTTTATAAAGGTGCTGGCCGCCCACCCACCCGCCTGGATTCCTGGAAGGGAACTTACTCAGACTTCCCTCTAGTAATCCCCCCAGAGCATGGTCACCTGTCCGGCTACCCATACTAATGAGTTTAGTGACATCACGTGATGCACCGAACTGCATGACGCACAATGCTGCGCCCTCCTATATTCCTTACCCTCTTCTATTCCTGCTGTGGCGATGGTGTCTATACACTTAGACATAGTAGGACTGCACGAGAAACACAGGCAGTGTGGACTAGAACCTGGAGCCTGGATAATGATAGCGATTTATGAACAGACAGTTATTATTTATAACCCCCCACACACATAATTAAATATTCCCTATGCAATGTAAATGAAATATAAAAGCACAAATACTATTATAGTCCACTGTGCTCAGTAGTTGTGCAGCAGGTATTTAGTACATTGCATAATATTAATTAACTGGGGGGGGGGGGGTGTTGTATTAATAAATAAACATTCTATATGAAATGTAATACATAGTTGCCTACCCTCCCGCTTTTAGTGGGAGTCTCCCGTGTTTTGAACCTTTCTCCCTGTCCCCCGGAAAGCCCCGCCATCCTCCCGGTTTTTCAGCCTTCATGCTGAAAAATTGGACTGCGCATGCGCAAGTCCCAAAGTGCCGGGGGGGGGGGGGGGGGGGGGGGCGCGCGTGCTAGTTGCCAGCGCGACGTCATGACATACCTTGCGTCATGGTGTCGCTTTCCTGTTTGACGGCTACCGCGGAGGCTGTCAGCATCGTGTGTAGAGCATGTGCGGCAGCGGTGGGAGCGGTGCATGGCAGCCACTGCAGGGCTCTGTTGGCCTGGCAGCACGGAGAGCGGGAGCGAAAGCATGAGTGGATGGAGCGGCAGCGGTGAGTACCGCTTACAATTTCATTTGGTTAGTCCAACCCACGACTCCGCCCCCTTTTGTGCTATACCCACGGGCCCCGCCCCCTACTTGCTGCAGCTGGCTGTCCTCTCCCGGAGAGGGCAGCTGAAAAGTCGGCAACCCTGATGTAATAAAAATACACAAAGATATGAGTGCACCTGTTGCTAGCCCTGCTAAGGCAGCTGGGAGCGATAAACAAGTACTGATGGTGTGCATTGCTACTACTGAAAGCCCTCCCACTGACAGATACCTTCTTTGCTAACAGGAGTTTGAGTTTAAACCAAACTGTCTTCTCATGATTCATTTATAATGAAAGTAATTCAGTGCTGCAGAACAGACACACATTCAGGTTGGTTTGCAAGAGTTAACTCCTTCATTAATGGACAAAACCATATGCAGTGCAGGGAGAGCCGATGTCAAATGTGCAGAGGGAGTTAGACTTGGATGGGGTGTGTTCAAACTGAAATCTATATTGCAGTGTAAAAATAAAGCATTTAGTATTTAATTTGCACAGAAACAAAATAACTCACCCAAATGTAACTCTCTCTGCACGTTACATCTGCCACCTGCAGTTCACATGGTTTTGTCCATTAAAGAAGTTTGCTTTTGCAAACCGACCTGAATCACCCCGTTATTTTGAAGCCCTGTTATAACACTCTAGCCTCCCTGCTACCCTTCCATGAAAAGAGCAGAACTGATGCCTCTTCTGATCAGCTCATGCACAGTGATCACATGTGCCAATCATGGTTTCTCAGTAGGAGAAGCTTGGGACAGAGAAGGTTGTGTATAGAACAGGTGGCGTTATTTATAGTGATGCTTGTAATATTGCCAGTAGTTCTCTGCACAATAAGGAGAGTGAAGAAGACATTGAAGGTACTTCCAACTGTCAAATGGTATCAAAAGACAAATCAATATAGTAGCCAATTCACAAAGATAAAGGGGATACAGGGACTGCTTGTGATACCTTTGACATGCATGCTTTATTATCTGTGTCATTGAGTAAAGACATCTTTACTGGGGCAGGCTGTGTGTTATGAATATGACAGTAAGCATTGTGCAGTTACAATACATGCATGCATGCTCCTGCAGACTTGTACATGTGGGAAATGCGCATGGCACTTTGATGCTCAATTGCTAACAGCTGTCAGACCTTGCTAGTATTTCTAGTTCTACAATATTGCTGAATGAATGGTTAACGTTAACCTCATGGCAGCCATTGCGCTCATCCAGTGGGCACACAGCAGGTCAAGTGTCCGATAGCAACATTTATCAATGTTCAGTAAAAGGACCTGCAGAGAAGGATGTATTATGAGCACATCTTACCACATATGTTATTTATTAATAATAATAATAATAATTATTATTATTAGTAGTAGTATTTACAGAAACACTATAGACAAGGCCCAAGGGCAGAAGTCAGCAGAACATGGTACATTTGCATAGAATTGGGCACCCACATTTATCTTATATTTATGCATTGTTTCAGACATGTCCGACACTAAAATTACAATAATCTCATAATCTGTGGGATAAATGAGTAATGGGTCTGAAGACGGATAATTTGAACTATGAGCTGTCAAACTAATGCTATATTGTTTTTAGTAAGGTTATCAGCTATTATAGATACATCAGAATACTTTAAGATAGTTGTTGGTGAAATGAAATATGTAACATTTAAACTGTAGCACTGAACAATGATAAATACAGTGGACCACATGTATCAGGCTTCAAAAAGTGAAAAAGTGGAGATTGATAACCAGCCAATTGGCTCCTAACAGCATACCCTCCAACTGTACCGATTTTGCCGGTACAGTACCGTTTTTTTAACAGTCTGTACTGGCAAAATCATTTTGTACCGAATGTACCGTTTTTTTTCAAGTGTCCTCTGCTTTGTGGGGTGCCCGGCTCTCCCCTCCCATTCCCAAATGTTCTGTGCGTTTTTTTCAAGTGTCTTCTGCTCTTTGCGGTGCCTGGCTCTCCCCTCCCGTTCCTAAGTGTCCCTTGCGGCGCCGGCGGGCATTGCATGACGTCATGACGTCACTGCCGCACCAGCGCCGTACCCTGCGCACAGTCTGTGCGCTCAGGGGACGGAGAGACAACTGTACTGCCCTGCCTCACTGTCGGCGCGAAAGATCATGTGAGGCAGAGGCAGACTGGCAGGTGCACGGCGGCCGCCAGCCGGGGCACACATGAGGGGGGATCTGAGGAGTCTGACCCTGGTGACCCGGAGCTCAGCCCAGCTGCCTAACATGTTCAAGCTGCAGTGCACCAACACCTCCTGAGAGAGATCATCCTCTCCGTGAGTCACTGTCACAAAATCACATTCCAGTGAGCGTGGTGGGGGTGGGGGTATAGCCTGGACATTGTGACTGTGTCTGACTGGTGGATTAGTTTTATAAGTGGGCTGCTGGCAAATTAAATCAGTATATTTAATATATTATTTAAAAAATAAGTATATTAAATATATTGATTTAATATGCCAGCTTCATCAGGTGCTCAGCCAGGGGGCAGGGTCACTGCCATATGCCCCCCCCCCCCCCAGGGCCACTATGTTATTTCACACTGTCTCGGGCCACAAGAATAATGTGGGGAAAAAAACTGCCCATGCCACATTCGGAAAGGGGGCGTGACCACGCCCACTTTGTACGTGGCCACGCCCACTTTGCCCGTGACCACGCCCCTTCCTAAGTGTGTACCGATTTCTGCCCCTCAAATGTTGGAGGGTATGTAACAGTCATGTTTCAGTCTGGGCTTTAAAAATGACAGGTAGGAGCTGATTGGCTGGTTGTTTATCACACTTCACTTTATCTCTTTTTGAAGCTTGATACATCTGCCCCAGTGTCTATCTACTGTATAAAATCCAGTATGATCATCATAGGACACATTTTCAACATTCTTAAATCTGATCTTTGACAAATCATTTCAGGTTTGTAGTCTGTACAATGCCAGTACAAAAGAGAATGGACATCTCTGCTAGTTTATCTTTGTATACACCTGCTGTACTGCAGATGCTAAGCAAGAACTGGGAATCATAGGCAACACATAACTTAAGCCAAGAATATTAAGATAAAGTGCCGCAGAATGTTTCATCATCAGAAAGTATAAACACAACGGTTTTGATAGGTGTACGAGATTAGGAAGCTTCATCTGCTCTTTACAAATGAAAAGAAACACACTTGTGATAATTGCAGCTAACTGTAGGAATTAATTAAAGCAGTGGATGACATTCAGAATGAATGTAGAATTATTGCTATCCTAGCCTCTTTTTGTATAACATTACAGTAAGATTACAGATCACAAAAGCCAAGATAAAGTATTCTAATGTCAGTAAGAATTGTATGCAATTCTGCTTTTCTGTTAACATGTCAGCAGTAACAATAATAATTTTATTTATATAGCGCTCTTTCTCTAATAGGACTCAAGGCGCTTAACAGATAGAATGAATGTAATACAATACAGAAACAATGAAGTACAGAAAAGCTTTTTAAACACAATACTTAAGGGAATGAAGGAAATGCTTGGGTAAACAGGAAAGTCTTGAGAGTGTTTTTGAAGGATTCTAGAATGGGGGCCTCTCGAACTGTGCAGGGAAGTGAGTTCCATAATGTTAGAGCCGCATGGCTAAAATGCTTGACCCCCAGATGAATTACAGGAGATCCTAGTTACTGCTAAAAGTCCTTCATCTTCAGATTAGGGGCGGGATTCTCTAAAATCCGCAGCCCAGTATCGCCGGCATACGCATTTCTAATGACCGCATATTCTCTAAAATATGCGGTCATTAACGCAAGGGACAGCTCTTGCGGTAAGAGCTGTCCCTTGCGATGCGGCGCCGTTGCTGGACTTCCGGGTCTATGACCCGGTAATCCGTCTGCGCAGACCGACGCTCCGGCCGCGGGGCATGCTGGGAGGGATCCCTCACACAGCGCTGCGGTAAGAAGCCCATAGGCTTCTGCAGGGGATCGCCAGCTTTTTCTGGCGATTCCCTCCGCAGCGCTGACACTGCGAAGGGGGGTTAGAGAATACAGAAATGCGGTAAAAACCCCAATAACGGGGTTTTTACCGCATTTCTGTGATAGAGAATCTCGCCCTAGGTACCTTGGGCTTTGGTCATGTAGCGCTTTGAAACTCAGTAAGTTGATCTTGAAAATTATTCAGCATTTTATGGGCAGCCAGTGAAGGGAGTAGAGAATGGGAGTTATGTGGCTAGAACGGGGCTGGTTGGTTAACAGCCTGGCAGCTGTGTTTCGTAACAGCTGGAAGCGGTGCAGTTCTTTTGCTGGGAGACCAAGGTAGAGGGCATTGCAGTAATCCACTGTGATTTCCTACAATGCGAATTTTCACCCAAACATTGACATCTCTAAAAAATCAATGTAAAATACAGATTTGAAAGTAGGACAGAAGATATGTAAATAAAGTCTTCTTCATTTGGACAAGATATACACACACACACACACATACCAAAAATATATGGGAAAAGTGTGATATGACATGGAGCAGTTGACTTGAAAAATGCTTCAAGTTTGGAAATGATGTTAGATCACCAGCTATATGTCAACAGGTTAGTAGGGAGATTAATGTTGTTATTTGAATACCTTTAGATTTGTATATAATGTTGTAGTTAATACAAAATACATTAACAACATTGCAAATAATGTGTTACAAGTGAACAGTGCCCACAATGCAGGAACGTGGTACCCTAATCAGTATAGCAGTACACAATGCAAAGATGTGGTACCCTAATCAGTATAGCAGTACACAATGCAAAGATGTGGTACCCTAATCAGTATAGCAGTACACAATGCAGAAACATGTTACAATAATCAGTATAGCAGTACACAATGCAGAGATGTGGTACCCTAATCAGTATAGCAGAACACAATGTAGAAATGTGGTACCCTAATCAGTATAGCAGTACACAATGTAGAAATGTGGTACCCTAATCAGTATAGCAGTACACAATGCAGAGATGCGGTACCCTAATCCAGTGGTTCCCAAACTTTTTCAAATCTCGGCACCCTAAAGCATCAGCGTTTCTTCAAGGCACCCCTAGGCCAAAAGTTTGTTATTTAGAAATTTAAAAAAAAAATGAAATACATTGTTTTATATGTCATACAAAGGTTTAATTATGGATGATGGACAGGATTAGCTTCAGTTTGTCCACATATTTTATTATTAGTAGCCCGCCAGCAATGTTTTTGCCTTTTACATTGACCATAAATAATTTGAATTGGTCCTTGGCCACCAATCCAAGGCACCCCTGCAAGTGTCCTGAGGCACCCCAGGGAGACACAGCACAGAGTTTGGGAACCACTGCCCTAATCCATATAGCAGTACACAATGCAGAAACATGTTCCCCTAATCCATACTTGCCGACTTTGGCATACTCCTTTCCAGGAGAAACCCGGAGAGGAGTGAAAGGGGGCGGGTAGAGGCTTCGTTTTGGGGGCGGGGCACGGGGGATGTCATCAAGCCCTGCCCCCATGACGGGCTGAAGCCTCAATTTGCGGGTCCGTGGGTGGGGGGAGGGGCTAAAAATGACGCGAGGGAGAGGGGGAGCCGGGGCTGTAGGGAAATGCGGGAGACTTGCCCCCCTTCCCGGGGGACCGGGAGGGGGACCCGATTTGCGGGACCCTCCCGGCCATTCCGGGAGGGTAGGCAAGTATGCCCTAATCAATATAGCAGTACGCAATGCAGAAACATGTTACCCTAATCAATATAGCAGTACACAATGCAGAAATGTTTTACCCTAAAAAACATAGCAGTACAGTTCAATATAGTAGAACAACGTGGTAGCCTAATCAGTATAGCAGTACACAATGCAGAAATGTGTTACACTAATCAATATAGCAGTACACAATGCAGAAATGTGTTACACTAATCAATATAGCAGTACACAATGCAGAAACTTGGTATAGTAGCCAAATCAATATAGCAGTACATTTCTAGTGGGATATAAACACAAGCACTCAGTAGTCCATGCTATCTTCCCATGATCTCTGGGCTCCTGTTGCTAGAAATTACATTGCATCAAGTGGTGAGCATGCTGCGGTGCTTGAGATCTTTAAACACCTCATATCTTGTGGTATACACACTGTGGTGCTGAGGTACATTTAAGTAATACCTTATGAAGTGTGGATTGAAAAAAGAACACTACAGTGCTGGAATAAGGTGTGAAAGCAGTTGTTCCCTTCTGAAGAAAGCACAGTGCGGTGCTCCAAAACAATCTTCAGGCAATAGCATCTGGTGCCGGTCTACGTGCTTCATAAACAGCTCCTCTTACTGTTGTTAATACAGAATAGGGTGGTTATATACTATTGTCTAGCCTGAACATCTCCCGGTAGCTGTGATTACAGGAATTCCTTGATTAGTTTATGACATTTTCTCTTATATGTTTTATGTTGCAAGAGAGTATTTTTTTTTTCTTTAGAGAAAATTCAGTTTATTTTATTTTTGGGTGCATATCAGGATGAACAATTCCGGAACAACAACATAAAGATAAACAGAGAATGCAACCTAAAGGTGTCAATACACGTTACAATTATTGTATACAATATTGTATACAATATCGCATCTCATAGCATATCGGTTTTGCGATGAGATCAGATGAGATGAGATCTAGTACAAAAAGTAGGTGCAGCACATACTTTTTGTACTAGATCTCATCTCATCTGATCTCATCGCAAAACCGATATGCTATGAGATGCGATATTGTATACAATATTGTATACAATAATTGTAACGTGTATGGGCACCGGTGTATAGAGATAAAAGTGCCCATACACGCAGCAATTATCGAATGCGTTTTGTACTTTTAAAGTACAAAACGCATAGCATATACAATAATCGTAGCGTGTTTATGGGCCAAAGCGATGCGACGCGATGCGCATTCCCGGAAGTCCGATATTGTATGCTCCAAAAAGTATGTGCAGCACGTACTTTTTAGACTACATCAGAAAATTACCAGTACAAAAACGGGTTAATCACATCGCACACATCAAAATACACATCGCATCGCATTCTGGCAGAAAAATTGTATAGAACCATTATACAGTCAAAAACACATAGCACAGTAAAATTGGTGTGTGTATGGGCACCTTAAGCAATAAAAAGCACATACAGCAAAAAAAAAAGAAAACGTAAATGGATTGTCCTGACTAAGTTGAGTGGCATGAAGGTGGAAGAAAGTATTTTATATATTGAGATCTCTTTTGTTTGCACTCTCCTGATATTTATAGCTTGCCCACTTTTTATTCTTCCTTCCTAGCATTTTTATACAGTTTTACGCTAATTTTTAAAATGTGTGTCTTTTATAAATAAAATCAACATTACTAGTACACCATGAGTAAAAACCTAAATGCAATGTTAAGGTATTTAAAAACAAAACATTACAGATAATCAGCTATAAAACTGTAATCAGAGTTTGTATAATTTCCCCGTGATTGTGGGGGTTTCCTCCGAGTACTCCGGTTTCCTCCCACAATCCAAATATATAGTGATAGTATATATTGGTAGGCTAACTGGCTCCCAATAAAATTAATTTATGAGTGAATAAGAGATGGGCGAAGTGACTCACTAAAAAGAGCGGAGCTGCATTTGAACACTCAGTGAAAAGAACTAGTTCTCTGAACTCCTGTCTCAGTAGTCCACTGATTCATACAGTCCACAGATCAGTTCACTGACTCATACACACAGCCTAATGAGTCAGTGCAGTACCTCTAAGCTACCATGTGTGGCACTTCTGTGCTCAGGCAAATGCATTGTATGAAAACGAAACAGAAGATCATATCATAGCACAATAGGCCTCCAAGAAGAACTACCATTCACCTCAAGAGAGCAACAGCTCACTCACTCTTTTAAAAGAACTAGTTCACTCAAGGATGGAATATCTCTAGAGTGAATGTGTCTGTATGTACATGTGGTAGGCAATATAGATTGTAAGCTCCACTGGGGCAGGGACTGATGTGAATGTTAAAATATTCTCTGTACAGCGCTGCAGAATATGTGTGGGCTGTATAAGAAACTTAATAAATAAATAATATCCTATGACACCGCTCATGTGATCATTTAGCACCAATGTGCTGTAAGCTGGCAATTTCATGATGTCACAAGATGCTTTTAAGGAGCATACTTCTGCTAGTCCATGGGGCAGTATTCAGACCTGACCTCACAGCTGAAAAGTTGCAGGCTGGGCAGTTATTGATAGACTGTGCATGTGTACGGCCCGTAGAATGCATGCGGGAGGCTGTCCTGCAATAAAAGCCTGCTATGAGTTTAATCACTGGCCGTCCGCAACGTGATTGACAGGAAGCTGGCATTTGGGGGTGGTAACTAGATGTTTTCTGGGAGTGTCAGGGAAAACGTACACGTGCCTAGGTGTTTTAGGGGAAGTCGTGTGAGGTCAGCTCCAGCACTGATTAGTCTGTTTCTATCGCAGCCACTGTGTAAGTCCTGGGCTACGCACAGACTGCACACAGTGAAAAAAATATTAAATGGTGAGCAGCAAATGGATTTGTAGCTATTCGCAGGCCTGCAATATTTTCCAAAATATTGGTGACAGATGAATTGGTGCACGTCATTTTGTGGAGCAGGGCACACCATAGATGAATCTATTAAATAGCTAGAATATGGCAATCAGATAAAGGTTGGAGAAGCATATTTTCATGGATATTTTTGTCAGAGCACCGTAAAAGAAATTAAAACATTGTGCACCCCTCCCCAGTTCCATAATTGGTCCATAATTCCATAATTAGTCCCAGTTCCCAGTTAGGTGGTGGACAGAAAATTTTTTTGAATGTCTAAGAGAGCGAAAATTACTGGTCAGCTGCAGCAACACACTATTCAATTATCGAAAGATTAGGCAAATTAGATTGGACAAACTATTGCACAGTGCATACAAAGCATAAAAACAAGTATAGAATAGCAATCCCTAAAACTCTATGCAAAGCCGTCCTCCCCCCCCCCCCCCCCCCCCCCCCCCCCCCCGCTGAAGGCGCCGGGCAGGGGGGAAAGCCTCTCATTTGTGTATGCACTAAGCGGCTTTCCCCCCAGCAATAAATGCGATCATCACTGTCCATACATGCTGGGCATAATCGCCCGGTGTGTATGGACCTTTAGCAGTTTCCTAAAAAAAAAAGAAGGATAATGAACAATGGTATCACAATAGTAAACAGGTAACCGATGTAAAGCACAATTAGACTTGGATGGGACTAAGGCAATCCCCAGTCTGGACACTGGAGGGAGTCAGGATGCAGTAGTGTGGAACACTCCAAGTGCTGTAGGAAGCAGGATTCACTCAGGAGCAACTGGAGACACTGCTACTCTAAGGACATCATTGCACTGACTGTTTGCCTAGCCTAATCCCAGCATATTTAGGAAGTGAGTGCAGCGGATTGGTTGTTGCAAAATGATGTCAACATGGCTCTGCCAGGATTGGTGGAGAAGCATCATTCGGGTAAAACTAATATGGCTGCGCCCATGCTGGGAGTTGGTCGAAATTTTGGAGTGCATGTGGATAGGCCTGAGGCCTGTAACTTGTCTGAGGATAAACATACTGGAGAGCGCTGTCAGAGAGGCCACGCAAGTGACACCCGCCGGAATGACAATGAGGGAGCCGTCAATCACAAGCAGCCGGCGCTGGACACCGGAGCACCAAAGCATGACTGCAGCCTGGAGAAACACCTGGATGGAAAGTGTTTCTCAGACACTGGATCGTGACAAGCAGGTTCTCACTAACCTAAACTTGTCCTTAGGCGTTCTCACTCATTTTGTCACATTTGACGCTTTGTTCTTTGGCACTAACAACAGAGCAAGCTTAAGCTAATAGCCTGTAATTGTGAGAAACCTTCTGTATTGATTAAAAGGTCAAAATCAGGGCTCACATTAGACACTTACCCCTCCTGCGCATGGCCTCCTCGCTCTCAGGTTTGCGGCTCACAGATACGACCTTCATACTTAGATGACCACCACCTTGACGAATCAGCGATACTACTTGCTTATGACCAACCTTCACAACATTTACTCCATTCACCTGAAGAAAAGAATAAAGAGGGGGTGGGAATCTGCTTGTGTCTGGTTGAGATATTCAAAAAACACATACTTTATAACTAGGAAACCTTATATTTAGCCAAAGGGGGAAATTGACTGAGATGTAAGTTCTATTATAGATGGGATTTTGCTATTGGAAACCAATCAGATACTACCTGTTATCTTCTAGAAGGAGTTAAAAAAATAAGAAGTAGATTCTAATTGGTTGCCCATAGGAACATTCCATGTGAATTAGAACTCCCATCTTAGTAATTTTCCCCCAAAGTGTATTGGAGGCTAAAGAAAAGACATAACTAGATGGTCACATAAACTGATTTTCTGCATACTGATTGTATACCTCTATCAAGAAGTCTCCTGTCCGAAGACCTGCTCGCCATGCTACGCCATCCACATCCACTGACTCCAGATACTGCAAAGCGGGGAAAGCTGGTGTAGGTGTGAACTCCTCAATCGGGGTCTCTGCTACAAGGGCAATATCATTTTTAAAATGAGGTTAATTTTTCAATGTTTCACAACTATTATAAACCAGACATTTTCAAAGGCTATTTCTATAGACTGAATTCACATATATTATTGCAAATGTCGGCATTCTAAGGAGATTGGCAACAGGCAACCATCCCATTTCTCTCCCTTAATTTATAATATGGATTAAATATAAATAGTTTGTATGCCTTATATAGATCTTAGACCAATATCCATTGCTTACTTCCAATTTTCTTTTGAGTAAACAGGTGTTATCTGCAACAGCAATATACTACAGTATATAGTATTAGATATAGGGGAAGACTGGCCAGGTGGAAATCTAAACTAAAGTCTCTCCAACAGCAAGGGAGTACTTTTGTTTGTCAATCCACTAAAATCATTATAGGATGCTTGAAGACAATGTTTTTGACAAATGACAAATCCAAGTTTTTAGTGTCCCAGATTTTACAAACAGATCTGCATTTATTTAGAGCAGTTTTCAGGATGGACAGATACTATTTCACTTTTGCTGGTTTCATACGTCTGTTGGCAACAATTATTCTGTGCGAAAAAGCATGGCGGCTTTTGTGTCCTGTCATGTTTTCACATCTTTCACATTTCAATATACATTGAGTCTCATCCATAAGTATTTGAACGTGACTGGTCTACACTTGTATCCTGCACGTATATATCAGTGTTACATTATGCTGAGCCACCTTACAAAAGGCTGTGAATTCTCATTTCAACCGTCAAGTTCGGTAACTAAGTCACACAAGTATCTATGGACCGGAATGTAGAGATCACGTGTGATCCAGTGGCCTGTCTAATTTAGTAGCGAAGAGCCTGATCTATATTTTGAGATAGAGCAACAATCATAAAGTGATGTGAAAATATTTGCGGTATGGTAAACATTATATGTACTACTCCCTTCAAAGAACAGCACAAACAGGTTCAAACAGAAGAACATTTGTGAAAAGATACTGGAAGAGTGCCCTATGTCATCTTTCAAGTATGGTGAAGGTAACGTGTTGGTCTGGGGCTGCTTTGGTGATGGTAAAGTGAGAGATTTGTACAAGGTAAAAAGGATTTTGAACAAGGAAGGCTATCACTCCATTTTGCAACGCCATGCCACACCCTGTGGAAAGTGCTTGATTGGAGCCAATTTCCTCCTCCAACAGGACAATGACCCAAAGCACACCTCCAAATTATGCAAGAACTATTTTGGGAAGAAGCAGGCAGCTGGTATTCTGTCTGTAAATGAGTGGCCAGCACAGTCACCAGATCTCAACCCCATCGAGCTGTTGTGGGAGCAGCTTGACCATATGGTACAAGAACTGCCCATCAAGCCAAGTCAACTTGTGGGAGGTGCTTCAGGAAGCGTGGGGTGAAATTTCTTCAGATTCACTCAATAAATTAACAGCTAGAATGCCAAAGGTCTGCAATGCTGTAATTGCTGCAAAGGGAGCAATCTTTGACAGCAAAACAACAATGGGGTTTGGGGTTTACTAATGCTGCTTATATTGCCATCGCCTTGACAAAGGTCCGCACCAGGACCGAAGCGTCGGCAGGCTATCGATTGGATTAAAGTCTGGACTTATACTTTTTATTGAGAAGACTGGTGAGTGCTGTTTTTCCCTCTTTTGGGATTTCTGGGTATGTAATTGGGAGTGCTGACTCATTACATAACTCTCTAAATGGCACCCCAGCGGACGACTAGGTTAATGGTGAGAGTACAGGGCTTTTGGTTTCATATATCTATATTAGAGAGAGAGAGAGAGAGAGAGAGAGAGAGAAGGGAAGGGGGAGGTTAGGGTTTGGAACTAGAGGGAGGCTTAAGGATTAGAATAATAACACCTAGTGAAATGCTGGAGGCCTGACACAAAAGTGACAACCAGATGACCTCCAACATAAGGGTTACCATAGGAACAGGACTATGGAGTTTATGCTGCTATCGCATTAGGATGAAAAACTTTGAAAACTGAGAAAAAGTCATTTGTTTTTGGTTTTATCATTTGTATATAGTATAATGGCATGCAACTGCTTTTAATGTATGAATTCATATTTTAAATACAAAAGTTGAAAATCCATTCCATCGGGTGAATGTGAATAAACATTCTACCCGCAAAAAGTGCTCTTACTATTGCATTAATTGTGGCTCAGGTGTTTTGGGGATTGACTACACTGGTAAAAAGCAGCTGCTGGTAGAACGCAAACCTGGTAGAAATACTTGTTAGTTCCTCCATTCCTCATGACCACTGGAACCTGGAAGCCACACTGAAGCCACTGGATAAATCAGGAGCAGTGAAGTTACTGCTCAACCATCAGGAGAAATATGTAAATAAAATCAATTCTGATATGGTCCAAATAGACATTACGACCATGTCAACGTGGAGGATGCTGACATCATGGCTTTTGATATATCATGCCACACCCCATTTTAATATCAAGAAATTGAGAGTTTCAGATATGTGCAATTCTTTGTATCTATAAAAATAAATGGACAACTGATGTCTGCGCAGTCTAGTTATCCTTTTCTACTGTGAATGCGCAAAATGCCCAGAAAAACCACAGTCATTAGGTCGACCCCGGAAGGTCGACTGTCCCCAAGGTCAACAGGGTTAAATGTCGACATGGCTCAAGGTCGACATGACTTAAGGTCGACATGGGCAAAGGTCGACATGGTTTTAGGTCGACAGTCATTAGGTCGACATGAGTTTTTCACTGTTTTTTGAGCCGACATGTGCCGACAGGCGGTATTTCATGCCCTACCATCCACTAGGGCGTGGTGGGAGAATAAAATAGTGTGCCGAGCGCAGCGAGGCACCGTGCCCGAAGCATTGCGCGCGAAGCGAGCGATGCGAGGGGCTGTGGTTCAACTCCAACTGTGTCCATGTCGACTGTGTCGACATTCGGGTCAAAAAAACAGTGAAAAACTCATATCGACCTAATGACTGTCGACCTAAAACCATGTCGACATTGGCCCATGTCGACCTTAAGTCATGTCGACCTTGAGCCATGTCGACCTTTAACCCTGTCGACCTTGGGGACAGTCGACCTTCCGGGGTCGACCTAATGACTATAGACCTAAGTCTGTCCTGACAGATGTACCGCTTTCCTTGCAACACAGCTTGCAGTGGATAACCATGGGTGGAACACCCATGGTTATATACTGCAAGCAGTCAAGGGTAGTGATCAAAAAAGTGCCCTCAAAACTAAAATAACTATTACACAAGTTGTGAAGTGTTTCCAAGTGTTTGCGAATTTCTTTTCTGCATCCTGGTAAATCACTTCCTCTAGAAGTTGAAAATGTGTAAGGACAGTGGGCCTTATTCGGGTTGGAGCGGCCGGGCCGTACGCGGACGTCCCGGGTTTTTTTATGATCTGCGCATGCGTACATTCGCTAATGCGCAGGCGCGAACACTCCACAACGCTTACGGACGGGTCTCTACGTGCGAAAAAACCTATACGCGAGTGTACGGGCATTGGGGGCGGCATAGGGGCGTGATGAGGGGAGCGGCCGAAATAATGAGGGAAAATGGGCGTAAATATGGGCGTACACGGGGTGTGCACCAAAAATGAGCGGTGCTACTACCGCACGATCGACTACAGCACCGTTCATTTCGGACACAAAACAGGCGGCCGCCAACCGCCATCTCAAACCACCCCTACAGATACCGCATGCCAGCGTGCGCCTGGGTTTGCTAATTTACGCTGCTTACTACCAAACACATACACCTGAATGTAATAACCAATGCTGCAGTCTATTAAGTCCAAACCATGATTTCACTACCTGCAAGCCACACACAGCACTCAAACACATTGGAAGCTTATCTTTCCATACTTCTCTGCATTTAAAGGTTTGTTTAATTTAAGTACATAGGGGGAGGGGCCCTAAACTGCACACCCTGGACATATGAGGTGCTACCTGCTGAGACTTGTAGTGCAGCAAGCAGGAGGAGGAGTTTGCAGGTGCACACTAAATATATATGCTAGACCTTTTAATATCTTGCTATATTGCATTTGAGGTTATTAGCATAGTAATGGCCATTAGTATCGGCTTGTCCACCGCGTCCAGGTTACCTCATTAGGACAAGTCCCTAACACTACTCTGGGACAGGTCCAGGGCACAGGGCCCCCCAGGCCAGCCCAGCAGAACCACCCCATGGCATCACATTAGTGTAAAATTAAAGTGATAGTAAAAGGGATAGGGGAAATTATATGTGATAGGACTTACCAAGGTAAGAAGTAATAATAAATGTGAAGGGTGCTACATATATATTAAACAAACTAAAGGGGTGATTGAAAGTATACGATATGATGCCATGGAGCAGCCCAGCAACAGCAGCCCAAAGAGCCCTGAGCCCCAAACACGGTCCCACAGACTAACACTCAGCATATATGTATAGTAGGACTTACCCTCATAGTGCCAAGCTCACATATAATTTCCCCTATCCCTTTTACTATCACTTTAATTTTACACTAATGTGATGCCATGGGGTGGTTCTGCTGGGCTGGCCTGGGGGGCCCTGTGCCCTGGACCTGTCCCAGAGTAGTGGGCCCCTCCCCCTATGTACTATATATTGTGTATTCATACACACTGGAAGGAACTAGAGACGCCTTCCTCCTAAACTTGCACCCCACCCACCTGTCCCAAATTGATTTTAATTAGGTTGGAGTCCCAACATTCAAGACTGCACACCTCAGCTTGGCACTATGAGGGTAAGTCCTACTATACATATATGCTGAGTGTTAGTCTGTGGGACCGTGTTTGGGGCTCAGGGCTCTTTGGGCTGCTGTTGCTGGGCTGCTCCATGGCATCATATCGTATACTTTCAATCACCCCTTTAGTTTGTTTAATATATATGTAGCACCCTTCACATTTATTATTACTTCTTACCTTGGTAAGTCCTATCACATATAATTTCCCCTATCCCTTTTACTATCACTTTAATTTTACACTAATGTGATGCCATGGGGTGGTTCTGCTGGGCTGGCCTGGGGGGCCCTGTGCCCTGGACCTGTCCCAGAGTAGTGTTAGGGACTTGTCCTAATGAGGTAACCTGGACGCGGTGGACAAGCCGATACTAATGGCCATTACTATGCTAATAACCTCAAATGCAATATAGCAAGATATTAAAAGGTCTAGCATATATATTTAGTGTGCACCTGCAAACTCCTCCTCCTGCTTGCTGCACTACAAGTCTCAGCAGGTAGCACCTCATATGTCCAGGGTGTGCAGTTTAGGGCCCCTCCCCCTATGTACTATATATTGTGTATTCATACACACTGGAAGGAACTAGAGACGCCTTCCTCCTAAACTTGCACCCCACCCACCTGTCCCAAATTGATTTTAATTAGGTTGGAGTCCCAACATTCAAGACTGCACACCTCAGCTTGGCACTATGAGGGTAAGTCCTACTATACATATATGCTGAGTGTTAGTCTGTGGGACCGTGTTTGGGGCTCAGGGCTCTTTGGGCTGCTGTTGCTGGGCTGCTCCATGGCATCATATCGTATACTTTCAATCACCCCTTTAGTTTGTTTAATATATATGTAGCACCCTTCACATTTATTATTACTTCTTACCTTGGTAAGTCCTATCACATATAATTTCCCCTATCCCTTTTACTATCACTTTAATTTTACACTAATGTGATGCCATGGGGTGGTTCTGCTGGGCTGGCCTGGGGGGCCCTGTGCCCTGGACCTGTCCCAGAGTAGTGTTAGGGACTTGTCCTAATGAGGTAACCTGGACGCGGTGGACAAGCCGATACTAATGGCCATTACTATGCTAATAACCTCAAATGCAATATAGCAAGATATTAAAAGGTCTAGCATATATATTTAGTGTGCACCTGCAAACTCCTCCTCCTGCTTGTTGTTTAATTTAAGGTAAGAATCTTTTTAAGACCTGCTTATATATGCTAAGGTAGGTATTTGTTAAACAGTTAGACACATTCACTACGTGCTTTCATAGACTTTACACAGTAGCACACTCAATCTACAAAAGTCGACATGTGTCAACGTGTTCACTCTAATACAAACATAGGTTTTGTATTTATGATACAATAACAGAAACCACATCTAACACCTACAAAGGATGTTTCAGCAATGTATTAAGCCCATGCCCACTATTTTGCACATTAATTAATTCAATCAATTAATTAATTTTCATAATTATAGTTGAAAGGCAAGATTTGCAGGTCCATATATGTGAAGGGTATGTCAGCGTACACGGACGTACGCTCACTCTCACGAGCGGTGACATAAGCTGACTTTTCTATTGAAAACTATAGGGACCCGTCCGTGCAAGCTGGCGTACGCTCAGATAGCCGCAAGAAGTCGGTGGGAAGACGGACGAGAGACGTCCGTAAACGGTGGTGTACGCTCAATTGTACGCCAGTTGTCGGAGTGTAAGGGCTGGCCCGTCCGTGTACGTTGGCGTACGCACATTTGTACGCCACTCCCCTTCGACGTTGTTTCTGGCCGTACGTATGCGGCTGAGTTGTGGGTGGACTTAACCCCAACGGCCGCGTGCGATTAGCGTACGTTAATAGCGAACGTACGCACGTTTGGCCGCTCCGATCAGAATAAGGCCCATTGTCCTTTACCCTCTTCTCTCATAACAGCAGCTTATCCAAGAAAGCTTGTCATTTTCAGTAGCATCCATTATAATGACTTCAGGAGTTATCTCATTCATATGTTTAAAAATATCTGCCAGATAAGCCAAGTCATTGATAAATTCCTTTTCTTAAAGTGTTCCATGAGTGGGTTCTTTTTCTTTCAAAATAACTAAAAGTTCTGCCCTTATTTTGAAAAAAGCACTTCAAGGCTTGTTCTCTTGAAAGCACTTCTTGTTCCACCACCATTTCATGACAAAGTGTTTTTAAAAATATGATACAGAATGTTAAAGGAAATATCTATTGTAGATAGCATCACATCATTTAATGGCTACAGTTTCCATACCTTTCCTCTTACCCAGTCCACACACAAAATTGATCACTTCAAGTGGTCATGGCTTAACTAAAGTTTCTCCAACAGTAAGGGGGTTCTTTTGTTTGTTAATCCACTAAAATCATTATAGGATGCGTCAAGAAAATGTTTTTGACAAATGACCAATCCAAGTGTCCCAGATTTTACAAACTATTTCACTTTTGCTGGTTTCATACGTCTGTTAGCAACAATAATTCTGCGCGAAGCATGGAGGATTTTGTGTCCTGTCATGTTTTCACATCTTTTAACATTTCAATATACATTGAGTCTCATCCATAAGTATTTGAACGTGACTTGTATCCTGCACATATAGCAGTGTTACATTATGCTGAGCCACATTCCAAAAGGTTGGGAATTCTCATTTCAACCGTCAAGTTCGCTAGCTACGTCACACAAGTATCTATGGACAGAAATGTAGATCCAGTGGCCTGTCTAATTTAGTAGCGAAGAACATGAACTATATTTTGAGATAAAGTAACAATCATAAAGAGATGTAAAAACATTTGTGACATGGTAAACATTGTATGCAACATGGTAAATACATTTAGCTAATGATAGTTTCTCAGCTTTTGGGAATTGTGTCAGATATAGGAATGTTACTATGTAGCAAGCACATGTAAGTGACTATTTCAGAATTACAGTACAGGTAAAGGCTCTTTTATGCAGCAACAAGTTATCCAGTTACATTAAATATTTACTTTCATTTTGTATAATATCATATGGAAATCAGAGAAGTGTCTCCTACTGTAATCACTGTGAGGAGCACTGCTTTAGTAGGCAAATGCCAGGTCAGAGTAGAGAAAGACAGGCGTGTTTTCCAAATCGAAGTTAGCAAATATTTGGCATAGTTTTCCAAATAACCGAAACAAACCTTATATAAAATATACAAAACCCAAATTGTTTTGATGATAAATACCATACATGTAGGGTATTCACTGAAATGACACTGGTTTTCATATACAGGGCCGTATGTCAGCCTGTAAAGTGGATAATGTGGTTTTTTTACCTTTTGCTCCTCGCAATACGAAACCGAATCCTTCCAGTTCTCTTTTCTGCAACCGAGCAACTTTCTCCTGGATGACATAATCACTGCAAAAACATCAAATAAAAGATCACAGTACAAGCTTTGACACATCATTTTACTGATGGTACTGTACCAATTATTTCCCATGTTGCTATAATAGACCTCTTTTTTTACAGTCACCAATGCTACATCTACAAACGCCAACTGAATATTACATAGACATTACAAACGGCTACTAATTATATAATGACTGAGAATCACAACTTCAATCACCAGATTCTCATAAGCAGTGATTCCAGAGAATAAATAGAAAAAAATATATATACAGTATATCTATCTATCTATCTATCTATCTATCTATCTATCTATCTATCTATATATATATATATATATATATATATATATATACACACACGTCGGAGTAGGGCAGCACTCCAGTACAAGTAAGTATAGGTTTCGGTGCCTTCCGAAAGAGACCCAATGGCAGGATCCCCAACACAACAACCGTAGCGGCGGCACTCGTCAATAACTGAAAACAGAAGCAAGATCTTGCTTCTGTTTCCAGTTATTGACGAGTGCCGCCACTACGGTTGTTATATATATATATATTTATATATATATATATATATATATATATATATATATATATATATATAGATATGTATCTGTCTAAATATATTTATTTATATATATATATATATATATATATATATATATATATATATATATATATATATATATATATATATATATATATATATACTTATACACACATATATATATATATAATCACAGCAGAATTATACACTTATTTTACACAACCTGTAAATGGGTAACTGGAAAGTGGTGTCTTACACAAAAAATATATATTCTATATAAAAAAATACTTGTATTTTTATGTCTGCCTACATACATACATGACTGTATGTCTTACTAGAAATGCATACCTGTCTGTTTGACTGAATTGATCCTTTATGTTTATTGAGTCATCTATGAATTAGTTTTTGTGCTGATATTTATTTTATGAAAGTGACATTGATCTTACCTGTGGGAAGTGAAGGAGTCATATGATCCAACCGTGTAATGTCTGAAAAGACGCTTTGTCCTATCTTCACGGGTTTCTGAAAGACAGAGCAAGGTCCTCTGTATCTCAAAGACAGACTGAGTACTACCATGTTTGAAAAGAAGAAATATGTACTTTCTGTTAATAAACAACATGTTGGTAGATGATGAATTAAGGGGGCATGGAACAAAATACTGTACATGATCAAAAAAAGACTAAGGTGCTTAAAGATGACAGCTATATATATATATATATTTTTTTTTTATTATAAAAATCTGTGTATAAAGTTGGTTATATCCACAAGTCTTAAGGTCCATACACACTGGGCGTGTATTGATGAGCGGCTTTCCCTCTGCCCGGCGCCGACAGAGGGGGGAGGACGGCATTGCATAGCGCAGAGCTATGCAAAGCCGTCCTCAACGCCAGGTATAACCAGCAGATGAACGGCTTTACCGGCGATGATGTGGGAGCGTGCAGCAGCGCTCACCGCTCATCGCCGGGCCATAAGTTTGAAAAAACATGAAATTAAGTAAACTGTGCTTAGCTGCCATCCTTGCTGTCAGTTATGTGGTGCGTTATAGAGATGAGCTTCTGACTGTGCACATATTTTATGATTGCCAGACACTATCACTGGTTTTGAACATAAATAGTTTAATTTGGTCCTGGACCACCAACCCAAGGCTCCACTGCAAGAGCCTTGTGGCACCCCAGGGTGCCTATGCACACAGTTTGGGAACTGCTGCCCGACATATCAGTAAATGCTGATTGTCCCATTCCTGAAATGTCAAAATCCAAAATGACCCAAAACAGCGTAGACTGAGATATAACATCTTGGATTTATCATGGTTCAATGTACACAAACTTTGTTTCATGCACAAAATGATTACAAATAGTTTATGAAACTACCTTCAGCTAGTGTATAAGATGTATATGAAACATACATGCATTCTATGTTTTTATACTTGGGTCCCATCCCCAAGATATCTCATTATGTATATGCAAATATTACAAAAAAAGTCTCAAATCAAAAATACTGCTGGTCCATCCTAAGTATCTAGGCTATGAGAGACTCTACCTCAAATGAGCGGCCTTAGATCCCAGTTTGCCTCACTGTAGATACATAGTTTGTAACCTGCAGGGCTTAGTGGTGTAACTTTAACTATTTCACTACAGAAAAATTCAATATACAAGAATAGTCTTGGGAATATTTCTAATCCAATACTGGCCTGAATTGGTAAATGACTCTCTTCTACAATATAAGACTAGAGACATGAATGCACAGAAAAGATGCTTATTTTAATAACTTCTTTAGCTTAAAAACTAACCCTTAACACTGTAGACTAAGACCCTTCAAGTAAGAAAAAATACCCAAATCATGCTGCAATAAATGGATTTTAGATATAATTATTTTCTCCTGTTGCTATTGCTGAAAGAGGAGCATGTCACATTGCAGACTCGATGGGGTCGATCCTATTAACCCCGAAGGGTGTGAGTTGCCGTTCGGGTGCCGTTTCCACGCTGAAAACAGCACCCGAATTAACCCTAAATCACACCCTTCCCAGGGCCAAATTCACTGAAATTCGCTCGCACCTCTATGGAGGTGTGAGCACTTTTCAGCAAGTTTGGCCTGCTGTAGAGTGCGCCCGATGTCGTGATGATTCGCACTCTGCGAATCATCTGCACACATCGGTGATAATAGGATCGACCCCCATGTATGTACATGGGCAATCTTGTGTTTACTGTGAAGAGTGACATAAAGGGAGGCAGAAGTATCCTACTTAGATCCAGAGACCTGCGATTAACTGCAGTCCACAATGTTTTCTAGTATTCCTACACACAGCCATCAACGTGTGGACTCTATGAAACACTGTTCTGCTCAAGCTCCACCCCATCACCAGTGTACATGTAATAGTGAGTACGGCTGTATCTTCTATATATATCAATAAACCAACATTAGTGAATAAACACCTGGGCTGTTCATAGTTGAAATAGTGCGCTACTGTGTGCCTAACGAACTCTTTCAACACACAAACCACTTTCAACAGCAATTGCTTTTATTTTACCTTGTCGTGGATCTGGCTGTCTCATCTGCACTTCTTCCACGCAGTCTGCTGGAAACCATCCACTCCGACCCTTCACAGACCCCTCCCAAAATCCGCCTTCACCGATACTCAGCACTGTGAAAAGAGATCCAATTAAAAACTAAGCAAATGCCAGTACACACACACACACACACACACACACACACACACACACACACACACTCACATATATGGACATACACTTACACAGTGTTAAGGAACAGTAATAAGGGCATTAATAAAAACTCAAGGGAAACTGAACAATATTAAGTAAGGTAAGACAGTCATTAAACAGTACATGTCACCCACATGGAGGCAGCCATTTTTGGGGCTGTATGAAATTCCAACAGTATACACATTATCAATTCAATAAGAACAAAGCCTCGTCAATCTGACTAATGTCCCATTATTGGTTATGAAGCGACAATGAGTTTGATTCATATTTAACTAATAAATTGCATTTTTTTTTAAATAAAATGGCTTAATATGTGAAATGCTTCCTCCATGGGGTGTAGGTGACAGGTGCCCAGAACAATTAGGATCATATGTAAGAATGGGGGGGAGAGAAGCCGGTCATATATAAATATGACCAAGATATTATAGGAGACACCAAGGACAAAGGGAGAAAGTTAGTGCTTGCCAAATGTTTTCAGACCCATCATTAATAACATGTCTCAAACGGTAAGCCTAGTAATATCACTATGCTGGTTTGTATGACCTACTGTACTAAACACTTGATTGTTTAAATAGTATTTCTGCTTGATAATAATTGTTGATTGCTTAGGAATCACATGTGATTAAGCAGACTGGGTCAAATTCAATTAGACACAAGGTCCCGGTACTAGCATCGCAAGTAATGTTCCCGTGGCATGTCTAGATAATGATCTTCAGACATTATTGAGGTGCAAAGAAATATGAGTTGTTTTCATTCCCGTTATGGGCATAGAAACATAACACACAAGACTTCCATAGAGCCACCGGCTAATTGGTTTGGTCCACAGGTTGTGAAGAACCGGCACTCCTAAGCAACATGTTACCATGGAAATAAACTGTGGATTTCACTACTGTTATTCTGTTGTTGCAGAGGTTGTTAAGGTTAGCCAGTTTTTAACAAGCAAGCAATCGTGTACTTCTGATGTTTTAAATAGGCAGGAGTCCTGAAAACAGGAACGGGGAGGTATTCTAATAAGTTGTAGTACTCATCCGAGTCATTTTAGCTGAGCAAAATCATTTTCAGGGTTGTCACTCTTTTACTTGCAGATGCATCAGGGGCAATAGTGTCTCTGGAATTGACACTTCAAGACATTCTTAGCATAATGTAATACAGTAGCATTCATAAGAAAACTGACAAGCAGTAGTAGATCATTAAATGTTTCACATATACCTTTACAGTTTTGTGTCTATTACTAATGTAACATTACAGTATATACATATAGATAGATGTATATATACAGATACACAAACATCCAATAAGTCCAAAGCATAGCAAATAAATATTAATTACATTGGAACACTGAAATTGTACAAACTACATGTATTTTAAAAATGAACAAAGCTTTCCACACCAAATATTATACAATGAACGCAATGTTGAAAGCCATATAAAAGAAAAGTGATCTACATGTATTAGCGTATACTGACTGGCTTCAGGAGCTCCGGAAGAAAACATTTGGTTACATATTTTCGGGAGCCTTTATTTGATAATAAGAGATGAATTAACCTTAACCCTCATGCTTTCCCAACAGGTCATGCAGTGGCATTACGATGGGGGAGCAGGAGGTGCGGACATCACCCAGGTGTTAAGGACCATCTCCACTTTAGTGAAGCAGGAGTAAATTGAACTGGTAAATTGTTTCTACTACTCGCCATATGAAACATATTCTGTCAAATGTAATAACCTCCGAGTTGGGCAGCTATGCGGGATGCGGGAAAAACTCTGAGGTGTTTTTTTTTAAAAAAAAGGGGTAAATCATTTAAAAATAGTAAGAAAGAAATAACACAACAGAAAAGGAGGTTACAGTGGGTGGGTGAAGCGATAAGAGTGTGCATGAGTGGTGAGGTGCGGATAATAACAGGTAGAGGGGAGGAAATCAGGCGATCTGAGATTGCGTGAGAGAAATAAGTAATGGACTAAAATCAGTCAGTTAATACTGAAAAGCAGCTTCAATTGCAAAAGTGACTCTAAAGTTAGCTGATAACACCATTCCCACAGATATAATATGATTAATAAATTAAATTCACAATTTAATCTCAGACTTAATAGAAATGTAAAATGTGTATGTTTAGCAGACGGCTTTCTAAAAAAATGTGAGTTTATTAACCCCTTCAGTGGTGGTTTTTTTTGGGGGGAGCGTTCCCCATAAAAAACTCACCCAGTGGGGAGTGCTCCTTTAAAAAAAAAAACGCTGCTGCCTCCTTGGTTCCGGGCAGCGCCGCTGAACTGTCAATCAGCCACTGCCCGGACCTGCGCCCCCGCACCCCATCCTTGTCCCCGGCAGTCGGCTTGTCATAAGTTGGTGCCAGGGACTTTAATAGAAAACCCGGAGGGGAGGGGGGAGGCACGGCAGAGGGGAGGGAGCTGGGCTCTAAACAGTGGCAATCCCGAGAATCCGGGACTGGACACTGAGGCACAGCCCGAAAAATGCTCGGGATTGCCACTGAAGGGGTTAATATACGGGAATAATAATTCTGGTGATAAATGATCTTTTCACAATTAAGGTTGGTGTGCAGATAATAAATAAAAAATAAGAAGCGTTTGTATATTCCTATTACTTCAGTCTTTAAAATGTGTGGCTAACCCGGATATATTCGGAGCAAGCAGAAATGAACATGGGTTATGAGTAGAATGGATCTCTAGTATACAGCAGTTTAAATCGTGAACCCAATAGTAGTACTATGGGCCGGATTCAGACCTTTTCCCTAGTCTGCGTATACTCACAGCCTAGCGAACATGTGACGTCAGCTGCCTGCGTTCCCAGGGGAACGCGATCGCTTTCATGGGACGCCCATAAAACACTGGGCATTCCATTGCTGCCAGCCCCCTTCCCTCCCCTGCCAATGTGAATGCCTTGGAGACTGTGAAATTCGACAAAGGGGTTCACACAGAGGGTCTTCACACTTGCATATTCGCACTTGTGAAGACCTCCAACATCGGAAACGGGCCGAATAGAAACAGTCTGATGGGGTCTGAATTAGGCCCTATATAAAATGATTAAACCTGCAGCCACAAAATGACCAGTGGCAGAAATTGTTCCTACTAAGTCAAAAGGGGGTGTGAGGATCTGAGCGCTCAATCAGCGTAACGGACCAGAAACCAGGGAGCAAAGACTGGCGCCTTAACCTGAGAAGGGTGAAGTGTACTTGAACAGCTCCACTCAGTTATCTAATGGTTATATTATGTATGTATATTATTTATGATGTGTGTTTAACCTTTTCCTGGCCACTTATGCTCTAAAATATGTTTGGTTAAGATTTTAGAGATTCTGTCCTAAGCTCAGTATATACTATACACCTGTAACTGAAGTGTTAATTATTAATCATTACATACACTATCTAGTATATAAGATGTGCAGTATACATATGTCCAGTGTCCATATGTCCAGTGTGATAGGCTATTTTGCCTTTTCCCAATACTCCAAGACTTTCTCCAATGCTCAGGAGAGCCAACTACTTGTATTGTGGAATGGTGTACATGCGGGAATAAAAACATTCAGCTTAGGAAGACTGACCTTACTGCCACATCTAGGATCTCACTGTGATTGACCTCATGCATATGTCTGAAATATTAGGTACAATGCATTTTGTATGAGGCAGAGGCAGACTATGGCTTGTGAAGTGTTAATTAATCATGAAGTATTTGGGGCAGTACGGATGGTGTTAGCATTACTGCTAGCGTTACTGCCTCACAGCACTAATGGAATCATGGGTTCGATTCCCACCATGGACCGAACTGTGCAGAGTTTATATATCCACCCCCCCCCCCCCCCCGTACTTGCGTGGGTTTCCGCCGGGTACTCCGGTGTCCTCCCACAGTCCCGAAAATTAACTGGCAGGTTAATTGGTTCCTAACAAAATTAACCCTAGAATGTCTGTGTGCATGTATATGTGGTAGGGAATATAGATTGTAAGCTCCACTGGGGCAGGGACTGATGTGAGTGTTCAAAATATTCTCTGTAAAGCGCAGCAGAATATCTATGCGCTATATAAGAAACTGTTCATAAATAATAATAAATGATGCAACTATTAACTCTTAATGAGCTAACCACACTTATGCCCCATACACACTTGAGGATATTGTGAAATACTCTGCAATATCTTTCATAATATTGTCTAGTATGTACACTCAATATCGTTAATGATGTGTGCTCCAGCTCGTCATTATAGATGATTGATGTCTGCGGAATATGCAGGTCAATTTGGCTATCTAGCCAAATGATCTGTATGTTTAGTGGGTCCCAGTGATGTATACTATCAGTATATAGTATATAGTTAACGTTAGCAGCATCGGCCACAGCAGGTAGTGTGTATGGGGCTTTACTCTAGAAATTTGGCATTTTGAAGCCCCATCTAGAAATCCTGCATTTATCACTATGGATTTGGCTAACAAACAAATTATCTGTTGCCACTGAAGAAAATCTTAGTGTTAAGCATGAACTTTTTTCTTTAGTTCATAGTAGAAAATATATAACAACTCACTGAATATACTGAAAAATTACAGTACCGAAGAATACTACACAAGGGTAAACCAGGAAAGGGCAACAAGCAACAGTTCAGCTGTTGCAACTGTTGCCAAGCTGTTGCTAAAATGACTTACTAATGGGCTGATTCGGTGTTGGATGCAAAGTGGACAATCATGGCAGCCGGAATTACTACTTATTATATTAATATGCAAGTATTCTCACAGCTTCATGCATGTTTAGTAGTTGCACCGCCCAGAGTTTTTGTGTATGCAGGCATCACCATTAGCGCTCTCTGTGGGCAAAAGATCTGCTAAGCATCGGAGTCTCTCCACCATACACATGCCTGTAAATAGCACCCATATATTTAGCAAGGGTTAGGACACTTCACCAGTTGTGGAGCTAAAAGTCTGAGCATTTTGCTCTCAGGACCTCATGGGGCTTGTACTTCCACAACTGAAGAACTAAAACAACACCTACACCAGTAAGTTGTATGTTATAGCTTATACTGCATGCCTAAAATTCCATATAGGCGTCTCCTTTTTATATAAAGGTATTGATTGAACGGATTTCTGAAATTAACGATAATGTGCCGTTAACTTGAGGCTTAGAGAGTCCCTGAAGTGTATCCAAATGCCCATCACTGACCTATAAGATCACTGAAGTTGTTTTGCCACATTTGCTGGAAAATCCACTGACAATCCTGCAAATATGTAGTAGTGTATTTATGCCTTTGGCTCCATTTTAATCAGTAAACAGGTAACATACTGTAAGACAGGGCGGTACTTATGTAGTAACTGGGCTGCCGATTTTGAAATCGGGTCCATCGCATCGCATCGCACCCGACCATATCGCATGCGATGCGATGCGATGCGATGGACCCGATTTTTCCATAGGATTCAATGTTAAAATGGACTGAGTCCATTTTAACATGGAATTCAATGGGAAAAAGGGGTCCTTTTCATACCCCTACTATCCAAGTGGGCATGGAGTTGGATATAAACCTGTGGCGAGCGTAGCGAGCCACCGAGCCCGAAGCGTGGCGAGCGTAGCGAGCCCCGCGAGGGGACGCAGAATACCGTCCCCTCGCGGGGCTCGCCACGCTTCGGGCTCGGTGGCTCGCTACGCTCGCCACAGGTTTATATCCAACTCCATGCCCACTTGGATAGTAGGGGTATGAAAAGGACCCCTTTTTCCCATTGAATTCCATGTTAAAATGGACTCAGTCCATTTTAACATTGAATCCTATGGAAAAATCGGGTCATCGCATCGCATCGCATCTGATTGTATGCCTTAACTTAAGGCATACAATCAAAAAATCGGCAGCCCAGATACTACATAAGTACCGACAGGGCTTAGTATATGACATGAACATTATTCTCTTTAATGGCCATTTGTCAAGAATCTCTAGCTCATGGTTGTTCAAATCACCAACTTTGTAATGGTCAGAGGAAGACAAACCTATAGATCATTTAGGAATATACAACCAGATAAGTAAGCTGATCTGTGGGAGGCAATGACCTGCCTACTGTGTTGAACTTGGTACATGCCTATTTCATCTGCGGCTAAGCATCCAATACATCCATTCAGCCGTACAGTATGTATCCAGCCATTACCCCGAGGGAGAAGATGACAGCAGTAGCAGTGCTAAGCAGTACATAAGATGTACCTGCTCGATCCCAAATGTTGAAAGAGCGTTCTAATCCATATATTGGCTGATGCTCAGCATCTGCACTGCAAACACACCTATACAGTCATTGGCCATTCATCCGGCATCGGAAGAACTGGAAAACAATTGTATAGGTGCGTATCCAGCTTAAGCGAGGGCAAGGCTAGATCTAACACAGCTAATGTAGCTTCAATATGTGAGGATAGAAAAGGGAACAAGCCCAAAACAGCGTTCTAGGAAAAATAGCAGTCAGATATATGTGGCTATATGCCAGTAATACATTTGTTGCTATATTTTTATACGGGTTCAATAGTAACAAAAATTACATAGGGTGGAAATACAATTCAGTGAGGTGGCCTCAAAGTACCTCAGCAACCGTTGTAAGAAAACATTATACAATCAGTAAAATTGCTAAGGTTGACTTTGGTCGATTTGCAGGGTTTTTTTTTGCAAAAAAGGCCATGTTTTTTCAGATCGCACCTTTGCTATGTATTCATTTGCCTTGAAGTCACATGTTAAATATGACTTTGCACTCCAAATCACTATCAGTAGAAACACTGCCCAAGTAATGGTGTGTACACACTGTACTTTTTGCCTTCCGATGTTGACGATATAGTCAGCATCGGATCGGAATCGGATGCAGATCGCAAGGGTTTTAACCCTTGCGATCCCGATCCGATTCCGATGCGCATTCACGTATCGCAAGGCAGAAAGTCTTGTCTGCCTTGACTATATAGTGCAGATCTGCACTATATAGTCAGACTTGTATGCAAATCAGATGTGCCTTCATATACTATCCACGATCCGATAAGATCGGATCGTGGATAGTATCTGAAGGCACATCTGACCGTGTGTACACACCATAACATTGATTGTCAGTGAATTGTTATCAGATTGTTATCAGTGAAAATTGCACATTTACTAAGAATTGTCTTTGCAAAATCACACCAGTATACAATCACAACAAAATCGATGCACTGCTTTTTTGAGGGTGTGTGAACCATTTTTTTCATTATTTTTTTTACTAAAGCTGGCTACACAGTTACAAATTTATCTGTCCAATCTATCTGGTGGGTACAAAAACCTGGAAATGTAGCATATGACAATCATAAATTTGCTCACAAATGCTTGAAAACAGATCAGTTAAAGTCAGCACAGTAAAGTAAAACTTCTACAGCGACTTACCATGCAACTTCCCTTGCAAAAACAGCAAAACTGACACAAAATTTTAGTAAAGTTGTAGGTTGTTACTGTGTATTAAATTGTATGATTATTGCATAAAGAACAATTATGCAAGTAAAAGAGAATTGTTCCTCTGTATAGTATTAGTTTTTCCTATATGCTTTGTTTTTTTGTAAAGAATAGGACAATATGACTTGTTGTTAAGCTAGGGTGCTGACAGAAAAAACAAGCATGGAAAATGAAAGAGAGATGTAATGAAAAATAAGTACATGATGAACAGCAGCCAAATCCTGCTGACAGCCTTTATTTTCCTATGCTGACAGCTGTAATGTGGAAAAGTCACTTTCAGAGTTTTGCTAGCCATGTTATGCAACAGTCATCCATGTGACAGTCACTGTATAAATTCTTGTGACAACACTACATACAGTAGCAGCCGAATTCAGTGAAATATGGAACATAAGCCAGTTATACCTAAAAAAGGTAAGTACATGTACTAAGTAAATCTGGAACATTGACAAGTGAAATTGTCTATAAAACCTATGAATTACCAATCACTGTATACACTAGTGATGGCAAACCAGACATAAGGGCTGCACATAACCCTTAAATATTCCAGCAGTACCCACAAAACTCAACACCCAGATCTCCCCACATGCCACTCAGGTCTCTGCACATGCACCCCACATGCCACTCAAACTTCCCCACATGCACCTATAACTTCCCGTAAAGCACTTAAATCACCCTAAAATGCCACTTAACCTCTTTCACATTAGTGCTCTCTATCATACCTGTCACTCCTTAGTAAAACACTTCTCTTTAATCTGGAGCCCACAAAAGGAAGACGGAGAGCACATACACTACAATAAAATACACTACCTCCTTCTCCAGTTGGATGTTCCATAAGAGCTGACCGCAGTGATCATGAGGTCACGTGGTACAGAAGTAGGTGGTCACATACACCACTGTTATAAACATCAAAAGCAGCAGCTTTATGGATGATGCAAAGTAGCAAATGTCATAGGGTTAATAAGGGTAATAGAAAATACCAAACTCAATATATAAAATAAAAGGTGTTGAATTTCAACGCTCCACTGTAGAAATGTCTTATCACAAAATATAACATGTAAATTTGGGTAATCATACAAAACCAATCTTTAATGTTCTGCTAGAAATTCTCTTTTCTTGTAATTTTCTCCAATATTCCCTCGGAGATGTACCATAAAATCAAAGAAACAGGAATAATGATATACTGACCACAAAACAAGAGTATCTAAAGAAGATCAGGTTGTTCCAATAAACAAACATGTTCTGCTGGCATCAATTATGTAAAGGTTTCTTTGTTCCTTATAGCCATCGACCAACCTGTGATGTGGTGGCGTAGGGCTCTTCATCTTCAAACCAGCAAATCATTACCAAGCAAGTTGGTGAGAATACCACGGTCCATACTCTCCTTATGGCAAGGTAATGCAGAGATATGTGTATGATAAGACATTCACATATCCTTAAAGTGGAACGCAAACATTTAACAGCTTCTATACTGTTTATTACTGGGTAAAAACTTCTGGGGCCAATTGTAATAGGGTGAGAGTTTCAGAAAGTGAGATATTTTGGGAGAGTTTTCCCATGTTTTTTAAAGCAGCAATCATTTACATGGCAAAAATCAACCTAGTTTTGCCATATAAATGATTGCTGCTTTAAAAAAAATGGGAAAACTCTACCAAAATCTCTCACTTTCTGAAACTCTCACCCTATTACATTTGGCCCCAGGTGTCTTTTCTTTTGCTGCTCCAGTTCTTGGCCATTGACTTACCCTATAATGTGCACAATATATAATATCTTAATATATGGGTCAGTAATAGTCAATACAGCAAATTTAATATAATATGCGCACACTTTTCCTTCTCTTACATAAACCATCTTCAATGGCACCAAATCTCATAGTTTTCTGCCACCCTGAAACCTATTTCAGTGTCCTCTGCGGATGCAGTTATAGTAATGTACCACATACTTGTCCTTCACTGTCTTCAACTGTAAAGGCCCCCAATAACTATACGATTTGGGGCCGATATCACCCGATTATGGTAGATCGGAAAGAGAAATCGGACCAAAACACATGTGTATGACATCTGATGTGCAGTCCCGTGCAATTTGGATCGGAGATCGGACAGGCTGCACATAAGATAAATTGTATGTAAAAATGGCACATTAAGTGCCAAATCGTATGTGAGCCCCCTCCTGGGGAGCTGCCAGGGTAGCTCAAGGGAAATCGGGTCCTAAGGACAAGCCAGCCGGCCTAGTGCATGGGGTACTTTAGTCACTGTTTCCTGTTTTTCTTGTTTATGTAGGTCCCTTGTGGCCCCATATAAATAAATAATAATAATAATCCATCAATTCAGCCATATGCCTATGATCCATGCTATTTACAAGATATTCTCACACTTCAGGCACCTAGGGCCAATCCTTACAAATGCAATTTAGCAATTTAGCTATATTAGTACTAAAAAGGTGGCCTTACACTGCTGTACAGTTAAACCTTGTCTGCAATTTGTTCTGACGACAGGGGTCCGGCCCCCGAAACATTGACTCTTGTGAGACCACTTATGGAATAAATTTTGGTCCTTGTCTTCACCTGCATCCTGGAGTCCCTGAGTGCCTATTCATTTCCTGGATATATATATATATCTATATCTATATATATATATATATATATATATATATATATATATATATATATATATATATATATATATATATATAGTAGAACAGGCAGGTAGGCACACACTCTGGATATTGAAGGTACGGTGCAGCAGTCCATAAAGAAATGATAAGGAAACTCACTCACCCAATCTCCGTTGTAAGCAGACCAAGCAAGGGACCAGCACTCGTTTTAGTGGAAGAAAAAGTTGTATTGAAGTTTACAGTGCAGGCATGTTAACGTACAAACATCATGTACAGCTGACCCAAGGTCAAGGTTTGTACGTTTGTACGTTAACACTAAAACGAGTGCTGGTCCCTTCTTGCTTGGTCTGCTTACAACGGAGATTGGGTGAGTGAGTTTCCTTATATATATATATATATATATATTTGTGGAAGGCGGACTGGCACTCCAACTGGAGAGGATAAATACCCGGGTGCCCTCTGGAAACAAATGGTAGGAAGAACAAGAAGCAGGCAGCGGCACTCCAAGGGTTTTTCAAAGGGTGTATTTAAAGCATGGGTCAGGAACCAACGTTTCGGGGTATCGGATCATCCCTTTGTCAAGGTACAAGTGAAGACCGTCTTCACTTGTACCTTGACAAAGGGGTGATCCGATACCCCGAAACGTTGGTTCCTGACCCATGTCTGTAGCATCCTTGTATGCACCACTTATAGAATGCTAATTAGAAAATGTGCAAGAACTATGAGCAAAATTCAGGACAAAATAATGATAATAATTATAACCTATAAACAACAAATAATTTGTTTTCAAACCACACAAAGGTAATTTGTATCTTCCTAACAACAAGTTAATGTCATGGATATAATATGTTCAGAGAATAGGGTCTTATCAGCTGTTCATGATTCTCTTTACATATTTCCCATGTGTCATTTTCTATGTGATTACAGATTCCTAAGCATCAACTGTCACAAAATAATATAGATAATAATTGCATGCAGTTTGCAGTTAATTCTAAATATATCCATCCAATGTCAATGCCAAACTGAATTTAACGACTCTTCCTGCATTGCAAATACACAATTTCATACAAGTCCATATCATTTATATCAAAACCTTGTCCAGAACAACGTGATCTTTATACAGACAACTGATGCACAGATTTATCACACATCACATAAAATTCATTTCAGTAGATATTCAGCAGGTTAAACGATGCAAGATGTTTGGGTATACTGGAGGACATATAGTACAAATATTTGTTATGGGCTCATGAAAGGTTCACATATCTCATATGCTCCTTCTCGAATGTCAATAAATTATACAGGTAAATCAGTGGTTCTCAAACTTGGTACTCTGGACCCCAAACAGTATACGGTTTCCAGGCCACCTTACCGGTGCAGCCAATTATTTCACTTGATTCCGTGAGGAGTCCTGCAAAACATGCACTGTGTGGAGGAGCCCCAAGGACCAACTTTGATAACCTGCGGGGTAAAAAAAGAACCTGAATGGACAAATGAACTGCAAATCGCAAGTTCACTTAAAGTTTGCCTAGGCTTAATGAATATATATATATATATATATATATATATATATATTACCAAACTGTGGAGCAAAAAACTAATTAAACATAAAGGGCCAAATGTAATAAAGTGTGAGAATCAAGAAGTGAGAGATTTTGGGGGAGTTTGCCCAAATTTTTTAAAGCGCCAATCATTTACACTGCAAATCCAAGTTGATTTTATCATGAATTTGAATGCCACATTAAAGAAATGAAAAAACTCTTACATTTGGCCCGAAGTGTTTGTTGTGATATTTTTACTACTAAATTCACATATCTATAATTTAGCTTTTGTGTTATCTTTGAAGTAAAAATGACAATGGGATTTGACCTAAGAACACTGGTTCTTTTCTCTGGGACCCAAAAAGTAATAGACCTGTGGAAGTCAGTTTGACAGAAACACTGAGTTATCCTTTCTACATACTGTAACAATTACAGTACACTAGACGGTTAGTCTTCTATATCTGAAAATATGATAACTGAAATGTTCAGAGATCCCCAAAATGTAAACATAACCAAGATAATGACACCATTCTAATGGCTCAGTGTACACAAACTTTGTTTCCAAGCACAAAATTATAAAAAACAAATTGTACAGGTTGACCACCAATAATCCAACACCCGTTTCCAGGACAGTAACCTGATTTGCTTGGTGGTATCCCCTGGAGAGCAGGGGGGACACCCACTCCTGGTTCCCCACCACCACCACAGTGTGACTCCTCACCTCTGCACCCAACTCACCTGCCTTAGCACGCCTCCCCCCCACCCCCTGTGGTCCATATGTCTGATGTCTGGTGTCCCCTGTCCCTCTGCAGTGTTGCTCTCACCCGCAGTGTTGCTCCCTCACCCTCCCATTGCTATTTTAAACCCACCCACAGCCTCTAAACCCTCTGGTAGCCTAAATTCCCCCAGCACCTGATGTGTCCGGATGAAATAAGGTTCTGGACCATTAGGTACCGGAAAATCATTGATCAACCTATATAAAAAACCTTCAGACTATGTGTATAAGGTGTACAGTTTATGAAAGACAAGTGCATTCTTTGTATAGACTTGGGTCATATCCCCAAGATATCACTTTATGCTATGCAGATATTCAAAAATTCAGAAAAATCTAAATTCTAAAAAATAAATCAGACAAGGATTGTCGAGAAACAGCCGTGAACTCGACAATCCGCTGCTGTTTCTGACAAAACAGATCTGACTTCTTTTAAAGTCAGATCTGTTTGTTGAAATCCGCCTTCAATGATGTTGGAAATGGCAGCATTGAATACCCCCCTTAAGATGTAATTGCATAAATCTTCAAAACCAATGGTACCTAAGGGAAACTTTACTTAAATGTGGTTTATTGGAGCACGTGGGGCGGCGGGTTTCCCATGAAATTGCTGGGCGTACCCATGCTTATGCGTCCGTGCGCACAGGCAGGGGGACGGGCAGCTGACGTCAGCAGATGTCAGCTGCCCGCCCCACTTCCCACACAGGGCACTCGCAGATGTAATGCATTGTAGAGGTGCTTTACATCTGTGAGCGCTGTAGAAATCATTTGATGGTTAGCGACTTCATTACTGTGCGCAAGCTGCGAATGGATAAACATCCATTCACAGGCGTGCGGTTGAATTCGGGGACGGGCGGCCTTGCGGGTGGTGTTCGGTGGACTCACAAGGCTGCAAAATTTGCAACCTTGTGAGTCAACCAGAATAAGGTCCCAAATGTGCTTTGCAAACCAACCTGAATCACCCCCTTTGTTGTGTCATTTTTGTACTGAAAGTTAGATTGAATATGCAAAAAAAAACATATCTGTTATATTCAGTGAAAAAGTTGGAAATCCTTTGAATCATTAGAAAGTAAAAATATTTTTTTTTTTCAAAGAATGTTTTTGAGAACATGGAGAAAAGCTAAACACGATACAAATAGTGGTAAATCATTTATAAAGGCCCACACACACTGGGTGACTTTGAGCTGAAAGCCGCTCAAAACAGCAAGATTGAGCGGCTTTCAGCTCAAAGTGTGTATGGCCCGGCGATGAGCTCCCGCGCGCTTCCGCATCATCGCCGGAAAAGCCGCTCATCTGCTCTGCGCTATGCAAAGCCGTCCTCACTCCGCTGATGGCCTCGGGCAGGGGGAAAGATGCTCAATGTGTATGCACTGAGCGGCTCTCCCCCCAGCGATGATAGCGATCATCGCTGTCCATACACGCTGGGCATAAATCTACCACTGTGTATTGACCTTAGCTGCTGCATGTTTTCCTTGTTTTTGTTTGTTTGCATTTTAAACTGCCGTCTTTTGACAATAATTGATCATTTATTTTTCATATCTCTCATCCTTGAAAAAATGCACAAAACAAGAAGAAAAGCATGAATATGTGAATTAGCCCGAAAAGCAAAGAAGTGAAATAAAATCATAAAAATAATTTACTAACCAGAATAATAACAATCCTTCATACAGGATTGTACTATACTCTTAACAGTGTGTTCAGACAAAAACTCAATATATTTTATGCCTATCCCCCATTGTGAGAGCAGACTGTACAGGTCACATTTCTGTCACGTTATCCTATGTCTCAGCACAGGAAATAAAGATGCCCCATGCCATCTGATGCTATGCCAGGGCCTGGGTTCCACATCCTGCATAAGTTTGTGTTCCCAATCCCTAAATAGACTATCTCCCTGTCATAACCACTACCGTCTTGCTGCACCAGAGGCTATGTTCTGCAGCTACCAACTTGAGCACTTGTCACGCTCGAGCTGCAGAGAAGCTAAACACTTCTTTTCCACGCAATGTTTATGGTAGCAGAACAGTTATATGTTATAGTTCTCTAACTAGTGGTTGGCAAGTGACGTCGTCTCAATGACAAAGCTGTAATGCTATTTCCACTGCAACTTATTTTAAATGACTGCAATTCAATGGGGATTCAATTGTGAGAAGTGTATGAAGTACCTAGAGATGACACCCCACAGATATGACTGAAAAAGCGAGCAGACTGCCTACCATATTAGACTACTAGATTCAGACTTGCACACAAGTCAGCATTACTGACGGATCTTTAGATTGTTCAAATGATCTGTGAATGCAACTTCAAGAATCTATGCATCTCAGCTGCATCCCAATGTGAGTGGGTGAAACTGGGCATTCTTATACAGAATAAGAGTTACTTAAGTGTGTAGACCAGTGGTTCTCAACCTCGGTCCTCAGGACCCACCCAACAGTGTACGTTTTCCAGGTCACTCGGCAGGTGCACTCATTACTAACTGACACATTTTAAAAGATCACTGGTGGAGCTGATTATTTCACTTGTGATTCTGTGTGGAGACCTGGAAAACGTGCACCGTTGGGGGGTCCTGAGGACCGAGGTTGGGAAAGACTGGTGTAGACGGAATTTTATGGTTATTCAGAGGTGAGCATACACACCTTTTAGATGGGTCTCTCATACTAGTGTTAGAGCTGGCAGATACTTTCACAAGGGATCAATTGGGACTGTGTGTCTGCATAGTGGCTGATAAGGTTGCCGGGATGTAAGCATACTGACCGCCAGAATCCTGACTGTCGGGCCGTCATACCATACCCGCTGACCACTCTGAATAAAGATGAATGTACATATTTATTTCTGAGCGTGCACTGCACCCAAATCTGTGACTGACTTGTGCTACTCTGAACTGGGACAAATGTGCGCAGCTGGACAATGCGGATAGATACAATTGCACTGCAGCTAAGTTACAAGAACTGAGGGGCAGATTTATTAAGCTCGGTGAAGTGATAAACTGTCTGGTTTTTACCACCAGCCAATCATCTCCTAACTGTGAAGTTACAGGCTTAGGGCGGGATGTATTAACATACATCGCCGCCCTTCGCACTGCAGCCGCCGCGATGCTGCCACATATGTACTAACATATGCGGCCAGCATCGGGTTGCGGTGACGGAGACCCCCGCGATACCTGTGATGTGGGCTGCGGGGGTCTCCGTCACCTCCCGGCGGCTGGCAGCGTCCCCCTGCGTCTCCTCCTCCCCCCTGAAGCCGGATGTCCTCCCGGCTGTCACACCAGGGGGAGGAGGAGATTTTGGAGGATGGGAGGAAGGGGGGGGCGCGCGGACGTCGTACGGCGGGAGGCGAAAGAAGCCCATAGGCTTCTATAGGGTATCGCCACCCAGGGGGTGGCGATACCCAGCCTTGCGAAAACGGGGCGGACGGGGATTGATACATAGGAAAATGCCGTAAAACGGGGGTTTTACGGCATTTTCCCTTTAGTAAATCTCGCCCTTAGTTTGAAAAATGACCGGTAGGAGCTGATTGGCCAGTGATAAAAAGCAGACACTTTATCACTTCACCGAGCTTAATAAATGGACACTTGAGTAATTTATATGTAAATGTTAAATCTGTAGTATATTAGCACAAATGACCAATGATTTTTGGAATGGTTTGATTACTTTTCTTTGCCTGTTAGCAAACTTAACATACACATAGGGAATTTAATCCAATGTGTGGTGCAAGGAGTGACTCGGTACAATCAGGAGGACATCACGGACGGTGTAATGGTTAGCATTATTGTCTCACAGCACTGTGGTCATGGGTTCGATTCCCACCATGGCTCTAACTGTGCGGAGTTTGTATATTCTCACCATGTTTCCTCCCACAATCCAAAAATATACTGGTAGGTCAATTGGCTTCCAACAAATCAACCCTAGAATGTCTGTGTGTGTGCGTGTACATGTGGTAGGGAATATAGATTGTAAGCTCCATTGGGGCAGGGACTGATGTGAATGTTCAAATATTCTCTGTAAAGCGCTGCAAAATATATGTGTTCTATATAAGAAACTGTTAATAAATACATCTATTTTTGTACATTTAGTGATAAGCGTTAATGTACGCAACCGGACAATGCGGTAATGTCCGATGGCACACTGTGCTGAAAAGTGCCCCACAAGTTCCACAGGGCCAGGATTAAAAATGAAAGCAATGTTTAAATGATGACAAAGGGAAAAACAAAACCAAGTAAGATCTGCTTCAACGAACCAAGTAAGATCTGCTTCAACGGACATATCTTTTACTACAAAATTGTGTATTTTTACAAATTCATGTAATATATTTTTATTTCCTGAAATGTGAACACTTTTCCCAAATCTCTTTAATGCACCCAATCTCTCGCCCATAGCAGTGTATATAAAAAGCAACACTACATGCATATAAATTATTAAATCAAAACATGCTGATTAGTATAGCATGGTACTTACATGTTAGTTGGGCGCCCACTATAGTTAGTACGCTCATACCCCCACTATCCATGTCGGCATGGAGTTGATTTTATATAGTGTGGCGTCCACAGTGAGCCACCGAGCCCAAAGCGTGGCGAGCCCCGCGAGGGGACGTGGAAAACAAAGCAAATAGCTTAGTGGGCGCCCAACTAACATATAAGTACAATATTTTATTACAGACTTAAGGCCCAGATACACTAATCTGAGTATAACATGCAATATCTCGGCAAATGCCCGCCGGGGAGCCGGTCCATGGCGGCTGGACCGCTTACAATACATCGTATGCAGCTTTTGTAGCATACTATGTATTGCATGCGACCCCCAGCAAATCTTACGTGCAGCACTTGCGATCTCCGGCTCTGATCCAGTGCACACGGTGCCACGCATCAGATTGGAATCGGAGGTTAGGCACATATGATTTGGACTCACTTTTTTGGGATTTACACGTTTTCCTTGGATTCGGGAGACCTGCCTTATAGGTACGCCAACGCTCCCAAGGGAAGTTCGAACTAGAAGTCTCTGCACCCATACATTTTTGAGGAGCTTTCCCATAGAAGTAACAGTTCATTTTGTTAGATAGGCAGGCTATGACAGAACCCCACGTCTAATTGGACCTGCCCTTAGAGTCACATCTTGGGCCAGATGTACTGAAGTGTTGAAAAGTGATGAAGTAGAGAGAGATAAAGTACCAATCAGCTCCTAACTGCAACATTACAGGCTGTGTTTGAAAATTGACATGAGCTGGTTGGTTGATACTTTATCTCCATCAACTTTATCACTATCAAGGATTAGTACATCTGGCCCACTGGCTGAAATACGCAGTAAGTTTAACTATACCACAATGTAGATCAACTAGGTATTGCCTAGCTGCTTTCTGATTAACCAATTTGCTTAGAAATAAATTTTTACACCTATAATTTATCATAATTACCCTTTAAATGATATTAAATGATGGTGTAAAACACACAGGTGGGGTAAGGAGAAGTTGTAAGTGTGGTAAGCAATCTCTTGTGATAGAAGACACTGTCTGTATGGCAGAGAGAGTGATAGTTACCTACATTATGAGCGATAGCATCTGCAATGGAGCATGGAGAATAAAACAGCCAATGAGACAAAGCATGACAGATGGCAGGACAAAAAAACATGCAACAGTATGCTCACAATATACAATGTACCAGACATTCAACTAAACGTAGCCCATATAAAGTAAGTCAAAATACCATATACAACACTATATATATAAAAAAAAGGAAACCGAAAGTTTGCAGATACACTCAATACATAATTAAGAATGAAAACAAACACAAACATCATGTAAACCAAGAATGTGTGAATTGGAATATTCTATAATACGCTATAAACAGTGAGAGCTGTGGGGCAAACCTGAGAAAATGCCCCCAAAATGCAGGGAACTTCTATAATAAAGAACGCATTTTATATTTTGCACAACTTCTAGACCAGAGAGACCCAAAACAGAACCCTGAGAAACAGGAACTGTGACAACGCAGGTCAGTAATCTCTAATGCATGCACCTCTGAAAATAAATTTTGATTGGATTTGCAAGGGCCTGATTCTGGTTCACTTGTAAAAGCAAATTCTCTCTCTAATGGACAAAACCATGTGCCCAGCAGGGGGGACAGATGTAATATGTGCAGTGAGAGTTAGATTTGGGTGAGTTACAGTATTTTGGTCTGTGCAGGGATAATTCTGACTGCTTTATTTTTACACTGAAATATAGATACCAGTTTGCAGTAAAAACACCACCCAAATCTAACTCTCTCTGACCTGCAGTGCACATGGTTTTGTTCATTAGAGAGAGAATTTGCTTTTGCAAGAGAACCAGAATCTGGCCCTTGGTGTGCTGAAAGAAAGCCACGTGAAGTACAAAGACATAAAAGGCTATTATTATGATAAATACATATGAAATATATTTAAATATCTCAAACAGGTGAAGCATAATGTTAAGCAAATCATGAATAAGAATGTCTGTGGAGTTTGAAAAGGCAGTGACAGCTGAAGCCCTAAAGAAGAGACACTTATCCACTACACACCTATGCTTCCGAGATGGCAGAAAGGTTGCCTGGTGGTGAACACAATTAATAGCAGGACATCCTCTATTACACACCTCGGGGACAGGAACTGGTGAGGCTTCTACTACAGACACATCACACGTAGTGGGGGAGGGGCTTCTGTAATGCATACACATCAGAGGCAAGGGGTTTCTGTAATAGGAACCAGACTAAGGGACGACAAGCAGTAGGTTGCCAGTCAAAAGGTTGACCACGAATTGGTCAACCTTTTGGACGACATGCACTAATTGGACGACATGCATTAGGTTGACATGGACAATAGGTCGACACAAGCAAAATGTCGTTATGGTAATGGTTGACAAATGAAAAGGTAAAAATAGTTTTTTCATGATTTTTATGCTTTTTCCTAAATTTGCCATTTATGTGGACTATGATTGGTAAATGGTAAAAGCTTGCCGAGCACAGCGGTAGCGAAGCAAGACACATGGCCCAAAGAAGGTGTCGACATAGACACCAAAAAAAAGTGAAAGACCATTTCATGTGTCAACCTTTTCCATGGCAATATTTTGCTGTGTTGAACTTGTACATATCGATCTACACATACCTCAGAGACAGGAGGCATCTATAATATACACACTTCAGATGCAGGAGGGTTCTGTAATACACGCACCACAGATAGAGGGGGCTTTGGTAATACATTCACCACAGATATGGAGGGGAGGGCGCTTCTGTAATACACACACCTCAGATACAGGGGGCTTCTGTAATACACGTACCATAAATATGGGGGCTTCTGTAATACACCCACCTCAGATACAGGGGATTCTGTAATACACGTACCATAGATATAGGGGCTTCTGTAATACACCCACCTCAGATACAGGGGGCTTCTGTAATACACGTACCATAGATATAGGGGCTTCTGTAATACACCCACCTCAGATACAGGGGATTCTGTAATACACGTACCATAGATATAGGGGCTTCTGTAATACACCCACCTCAGATACAGGGGGCTTCTGTAATACACGTACCATAGATATGGGGGGCTTCTGTAATACACCCACCTCAGATACAGGGGGCTTCTGTAATACAATCAACACAGATACAGGGGGTTTCAGTAATGCATGCACCACAGATATGGAGGGGAGGGCGCTTCTGTAATACACACACCTCAGATACAGGGGCTTCTGTAATACACCCACCTCAGATACAGGGGATTCTGTAATACATGCAACACAGATACAGGGGGCTTCTGTAATACACGTACCATAGATATGGGGGGGCTTCTGTAATACACCCACCTCAGATACAGGGGGCTTCTGTAATACACGTACCATAGGTATGGGGGCTTCTGTAATACACCCACCTCAGATACAGGGGATTCTGTAATACATGCAACACAGATACAGGGGGCTTCTGTAATACACGTACCATAGATATGGGGGGGCTTCTGTAATACACCCACCTCAGATACAGGGGGCTTCTGTAATACACGTACCATAGATATGGGGGCTTCTGTAATACACCCACCTCAGATACAGGGGGCTTCTGTAATACACGTACCATAGATAGAGGGGGCTTTGGTAATACATTCACCACAGATATGGAGGGGAGGGCGCTTCTGTAATACACACACCTCAGATACAGGGGATTCTGTAATACATGCAACACAGATACAGGGGGCTTCTGTAATACACGTACCATAGATATGGGGGGGCTTCTGTAATACACCCACCTCAGATACAGGGGGCTTTTGTAATACACGTACCATAAATATGGGGGCTTCTGTAATACACCCACCTCAGATACAGGGGATTCTGTAATACACGTACCATAGATATAGGGGCTTCTGTAATACACCCACCTCAGATACAGGGGGCTTCTGTAATACACGTACCATAGATATAGGGGCTTCTGTAATACACCCACCTCAGATACAGGGGATTCTGTAATACACGTACCATAGATATAGGGGCTTCTGTAATACACCCACCTCAGATACAGGGGGCTTCTGTAATACACGTACCATAGATATGGGGGGCTTCTGTAATACACCCACCTCAGATACAGGGGGCTTCTGTAATACAATCAACACAGATACAGGGGGTTTCAGTAATGCATGCACCACAGATATGGAGGGGAGGGCGCTTCTGTAATACACACACCTCAGATACAGGGGCTTCTGTAATACACCCACCTCAGATACAGGGGATTCTGTAATACATGCAACACAGATACAGGGGGCTTCTGTAATACACGTACCATAGATATGGGGGGGCTTCTGTAATACACCCACCTCAGATACAGGGGGCTTCTGTAATACACGTACCATAGGTATGGGGGCTTCTGTAATACACCCACCTCAGATACAGGGGATTCTGTAATACATGCAACACAGATACAGGGGGCTTCTGTAATACACGTACCATAGATATGGGGGGGCTTCTGTAATACACCCACCTCAGATACAGGGGGCTTCTGTAATACACGTACCATAGATATGGGGGCTTCTGTAATACACCCACCTCAGATACAGGGGGCTTCTGTAATACACGTACCATAGATAGAGGGGGCTTTGGTAATACATTCACCACAGATATGGAGGGGAGGGCGCTTCTGTAATACACACACCTCAGATACAGGGGATTCTGTAATACATGCAACACAGATACAGGGGGCTTCTGTAATACACGTACCATAGATATGGGGGGGCTTCTGTAATACACCCACCTCAGATACAGGGGGCTTTTGTAATACACGTACCATAAATATGGGGGCTTCTGTAATACACCCACCTCAGATACAGGGGATTCTGTAATACACGTACCATAGATATAGGGGCTTCTGTAATACACCCACCTCAGATACAGGGGGCTTCTGTAATACACGTACCATAGATATAGGGGCTTCTGTAATACACCCACCTCAGATACAGGGGATTCTGTAATACACGTACCATAGATATAGGGGCTTCTGTAATACACCCACCTCAGATACAGGGGGCTTCTGTAATACACGTACCATAGATATGGGGGGCTTCTGTAATACACCCACCTCAGATACAGGGGGCTTCTGTAATACAATCAACACAGATACAGGGGGTTTCAGTAATGCATGCACCACAGATATGGAGGGGAGGGCGCTTCTGTAATACACACACCTCAGATACAGGGGCTTCTGTAATACACCCACCTCAGATACAGGGGATTCTGTAATACATGCAACACAGATACAGGGGGCTTCTGTAATACACGTACCATAGATATGGGGGGGCTTCTGTAATACACCCACCTCAGATACAGGGGGCTTCTGTAATACACGTACCATAGGTATGGGGGCTTCTGTAATACACCCACCTCAGATACAGGGGATTCTGTAATACATGCAACACAGATACAGGGGGCTTCTGTAATACACGTACCATAGATATGGGGGGGCTTCTGTAATACACCCACCTCAGATACAGGGGGCTTCTGTAATACACGTACCATAGATATGGGGGCTTCTGTAATACACCCACCTCAGATACAGGGGGCTTCTGTAATACACGTACCATAGATATGGGGGGGGCTTCTGTAAAACACCCACCTCAGATACAGGGGGCTTCTGTAATACACGTACCATAGATATGGGGGCTTCTGTAATACACCCACCTCAGATACAGGGGGCTTCTGTAATACACGTACCATAGATATGGGGGCTTCTGTAATACACCCACCTCAGATACAGGGGGCTTCTGTAATACACGTACCATAGATATGGGGGCTTCTGTAATACACCCACCTCAGATACAGGGGGCTTCTGTAATACACGTACCATAGATATGGGGGCTTCTGTAATACACCCACCTCAGATACAGGGGGCTTCTGTAATACACGTACCATAGATATGGGGGGCTTCTGTAATACACCCACCTCAGATACAGGGGGCTTCTGTAATACACGTACCATAGATATGGGGGGGGCTTCTGTAATACACCCACCTCAGATACAGGGGATTCTGTAATACACGTACCATAGATATGGGGGGCTTCTGTAATACACCCACCTCAGATACAGGGGGCTTCTGTAATACAATCAACACAAATACAGGGGGTTTCAGTCAGTAATGCATGCACCACAGATATGGAGGGGAGGGCGCTTCTGTAATACACACACCTCTGAAACAGGGGCTTCTGTAATACACCCACCTCAGATACAGGGGCTTCTGTAATACACCCACCTCAGATACAGGGGCTTCTGTAATACACCCACCTCAGATACAGGGGCTTCTGTAATACACGCACCACAGATATGGGGGGCTTCTGTAATACATACACCACAGATACCCGGTAGGGGGGGCAGCTTCCAGAATACACACACCTGAGATACAGAGGTGGACTTCTGTATTATACACCGCTCAGATATACATAGGGTTACCACCACCACCTGTCCAGGATTACTCCGGACAGTCTGGTAATTAAGACCGGAGTCTGGAGGGGAGGCGCTGCCGGAATAGGCAGCTAGTTAATTACTGGACTGTCCAGAGTAGTCTCAGATGGGTGGATAACCTAGATACACGTGTTTGGGGGGGATCTGATAATACACACACCTCAGAGTACAGATGGGCTTCTGTAATACACCTCAGATATAGGGAGGCCTCCAATGTGCACACTTAAGATATGGGGAGGATTCTTTAATCCATAAACCTCAAATTTGGGGGGGGGGGTGGGGGCTTCTGTAATACATTCACACCTCAGATACAGGGAGGATACTATAGTACACGCTACTCTTTTGAGGCACATGTATAATAGGGTCCTCTCGCTACTGAGGTATGTGTATAATAGCGGTTTACCTGTATCTGAGATATATGTATTAAGGAAGCCCCCGCCCCCTTCAATAACTGAGGAGATACAGATGGTATTATGTAATACACACACACACGCACAATAGTAAAAGATTCCAGTGATACACATGCAGCACCTCAAAAGATTAGGGATGTGGTTTATGTAGTAATCCTCAGTGTCTCTGTCACAACATCTCCCTAGTTTATATTGTACGGCTGAGGTAGCCAACCCTAGTCCTCAAGAGCTACCAACAGTGCATGTTTTGCAGGTCTCCTCACAGAATCACAAGTGAAGTAATTAGCTCCATCTGTGGATCTTTTAAAATGTTTCAGCTAGTAATGAGTGCAGCTGTGCAGCAGCTAGGTTGTCTGGAAAATGTGAACTGTTGGTAGCTCTCGAGGGCTAGGGTTGGCTACCACTGTTGTACGGTATGCAATTTGTCCCAAAACCTTGGCGATTATGGCAGTCTTACCTTTCATCCTATTTCTCAGTTGATTTCATTATATCTGGGTCTCTATATTGCACAAGCAAGATTTACAATTTGAAACTGCAAAAATGAAAAATACTCTCGTACTTGGCTGGTGTCAGTGTGCACTAACGCTACACATGTATTGGAATAAACTTTCTCCAGTTTTCCTTTATGTAGCAGGCTGTATCCCATTCAGTAATCACTTTTGTGTGTATATTTGGTTAACTATACTGTATATCAAGGTTTCCCTAAACTGCAAAATGTTTGAGTCTCACACTCACCCTTTACTCTCTCCCCTCTGTTGAGTTGGATCTCGCCAGGTCCTTGCGGTTCGTACGACTTCACTGCTATGAACGTTCTCCCAGGGACTGCGCTGTACAGTTTTCTTTTGGGCCCCCGAGGGCCGGTGCTCCTCATATCCAGGGGCCCGGGGCTGTAAACAAACACATAGGTGATGGTGCTGAATGGATGTGGGCGTGCCATGTAGGAGGCCAGTAGCTCACAACTCCCCCACAGTTTCACTGACATCTCAACTTTGAGGGGGATGGTGGCCCTTAAGGCTTGCTGTAGGACCCCTAATCTCCATGCTGAGCCTCAGACATTCCCCCCAATTCATCTTGTTATTAACACCTCCTGTAAAACCGTGCTCTCCTGCACCATAAGTCCCCACACCTTATTGAGGACAACTTTGTACTTTACTTGTCCTTAAATCACCTCTACCCCTCCCACCAACCCACAGAATCCAAAGCAAAGATCAAAAAAGGAAATCAGAGAAAGAAAGCCACAAGGAAGGCTGAGCTGTGTGAGATAAGAAGGGATGAAGGTGAAATTGAAAGGGAAACAAAAAAGGTATAGAGAAGGGCAGATGAACAAGGATAGAGTGATTCAGAACGATGGAGAGTAGCAGGGAGAGGAAAAGGAAGAAGAGGAGGGCTAATAAGGGGTGGATGGGGAGATAAATGAAGAAACAGCGAGACAACAGGATAGGAATACAAGGCGATGGACAGAAGGGGGCGGGCGATCGAGGAATGGAGGGATCGGCAAAGGGATGGATGGAGAGGCTGAGAGAAAGCACGGGGCTGTCTGCAGTTCTCCCTGTTCTTTTGCCGTTTCAGTTAAACTGTCAGCAGCAGAGGAGGGGGAGAGTGAGGAGGGAGGACAAGGGGAGGAGGGGGGGGGGTTGTCCATTCATGCTTCTCTCTCCCCCTGGCATTCTACAATACCCAGACCTGCTAACCCCCACCCTGCACTCACCAATCTTCACCTTGATCAATAGGCAGCCCTTCATCATCTATCACTGGTCTTATCTCTTTGGCCTCACTCTCACTTCTATTCCTTCCTGATCAATCTCTTACAGTGTCTGCTTTCTCACTTGTATTGCCTACCTAATACTCACTTTCCATTTCACCTGGTTTATCTTTTTTCTGCATCTGTTGTTCTCCATTCACTATCCTTCAGGCACTCATTTCCCTGCCCCTGTATAGACTCGTGCCCTTTTATAGTTCCCATGCTCTTTCAACTTGCTTTATCTTCCAGAAATCTGTAATATTCCAGTGCCCATTCGTTTGTGCCATACCTACAGCATCTTGTTACCTTTCATTCTGTCAGTTATCCTATATGATCTGTTTACTTCAGTGTCAGTGTTTCTCTCATAGTCCTCTAAATGAAATCCCTCAGATGGTATATAGATGGTAGATAGAAACATCTTCATCAATTCCATATAGCACCGTTCATTTTTATTCTCTCTTAACAAATATTTTGTCCCTTCTCTCTTCCCATCTCATTTTCCTCCTTCATTCCCTCTCACTTTCACTCTCTCCCTCCTCTTTCTGCTGCCTGACAGATTTTGAATTACTGCAGAGTGTGTGTGATGGGAGCTGAATATTAATGCAAAATGTGACATAGAAAGAGACTGTTGACTATAAACAGAGAGAGCACTCCACATTAGACTGCACCAGTGCTCTGTATACGACATCACTACATGTACAGTATACTGTAGACAGCATATCCCTAGCTTTGCAGAATGTGACTTCTCCACATAATACATACTAAGTACATAATGGCAGACCTTCCCACAAGAGGCTGCTAGACTTTATAACTGTACATTATGCTAATAGAATATGACTGTGATGGTACACTGTACTGTGACACTGTGCTTCTGTAGGGAATAGGACTGCACAGTGACCACGCAGGTAAGCTGGACTGTGCTTCGGTTTGGGTTCATTGACTTTAAAAAGATACTGAATTGCTATGGCAACTCTCATCTATTGCAGTTTTTATGGGCCGTTGTCACCAGATATGGGATCCAATTCAGACCCATTTGGACCATACTTGCCTACTTTTTGGAAACTAGTTTCAGGGAGATTATAGTTCGTAGTAGAATTTTTCACAGCGACATGTTATGCTCCACCCAAAGGGGCGTGGCTAGTTCCATATAAGGAGAAATTGTGAAAGTGGCCCCTAGAAACGAGGCTGTGTACTGCTACATCTGAGAGGAATCTTTTAAAATTATTTATATCCAAATGTAGATGAGCCCCAAAGCAGTTAGTAACAGCTACTATACTTGGTAAAGTGCTGGGAAATGGTGCAGATGATTCTATGTAAATGTATCTATCTCATTCCTTTTTCCCAAAAACGTAACAGTGTAATGTGGGCTAGGTGAAATGAGGGAGATTGCTAGACTAATGAGGGAGAGAGGGAGATTGCTGCTATTTCAGGGAGTCTCCTGCAGAATGCTGGAGGGTAGGCAACTATGATTTTGACGCAGTGTGCATGCGTGAGGCAGCCAGCAAAAGGTTAGCTGTCATGGGCTGCTCGCAGGGTGATTGCCACCCTGCAGGAATTTGGGGCAGTAACAAAGCGTTTTCTGGTAGTGCCCCAGAAAACGCAGGCTTTCCTTGGCTGTTGGGAGGGAGTGGTGTCCTTCTCCTTATGGCCTTTACAGCCCCGAGTGAGTCTAGACTTATTTGGCGCTTGCGAGTTGGGGGGAAATCATTCGATGGGTGTGTGATTTTTACCTGTTTACCTGCTTGCAGTGCTTCTGAACAATATCAACCCAGCAAGCAGGTCTGAATCAGGCCCCGGGTCACCGGGATTACAGTACGCAACATTGTACTTATATTTTCTGGTAGGTATATGAGCAAAAAATGGAGCAAAATGTTGTCATCATGGAGTAGTTGCTCTCACAAAAAAATATGGCTCATATGGTTAAATACATAGATATGTTGTGCCAAAAGCAAAATAATGTATATAACTCAAATATGGCCTTTTAATAAACACTTTTGGGAGTTCTGAGCTTCTTCAACTTGTTTCACTGGAACAGCAAAAATCCTGTCCTATTCAATGCATAATATAAATAATTTAGTAAATTAAAAACTGTATCTAGAATGTACTCCTAATATCTAGATACTAGATATTACTAGGCTAGATTGAAAAGTAATGCCTCTATGGCTGTAAGTTTTTTATTTGTGAACATATTTGAACACCTTCCCAAAGACAACACGTCAACTCTGACGACGGAGTGAAACTTGCTGTTCGGTCCTGGCGTTGACAACAACCACCAGCTTTCTTCTCCGGTGGGTTTGCCGGCCTCTTCAAGCGTTGGCGTACATGCATGGAAAGGGATGAAGACTACTTTGAAAAGTGAATAGTGCATTACATGGAGGATAAACTGAGTTATCATGTACAAAAAAAGTGTTCAGATATGTTCACATAAAACATAGCCGAGGTGAGCGGACCTGGCATATGGCCACTTTTTAGAAGAGCTTTCGGCTCCTTAACACCCTTGTGCCTCCTCCAACCTTCTCCGATGTAGCTATCGCCCCGAAAACTACTTACGGAGGTATCAGAGATACAGGTGGGCAAGAAGGGACTGTCCCCAGCTCCCCACTTCACTGTCTTCACCTGGATCACACACCACAGCATTACAGCAAACACCGATCACAGCAGGCGCCATCTTCCTGCACCTTGCAGCTTTGTAAAAGGAAGCTGCGCACCGCTCTCAGCAGACGCCAGCGTCAGGGGCTTCGAGACAGGCTGACCACAGCCACAGAGACAGGAGAGGAGGGAGCAGGTAAGCCCTGCTTCCCCCATCTGAGCATCCGACACATACAAGTCCCTGCTGGACTCTCCCCTCACGCCCCTCCCTGCTCCTCCTGCAGTGAATCTCCCCCTCAAGCAGAAAGCGCAAATCCACCTGCTGCTCGTCTGTGACACCTATCCACCTCTCCTTCCTTCTGTCAGCCTTGCAAGAAACCTACTAGGCTGGGGAGCTACGGGCTTTTATTATTCAGCTAACTTAGGTGGCACAAAACATATTGCTAATAGTGCACCTGACCAACATTTCTAGATCCCTGCAATTCTTGCCATATTAGGTGTCTCACAGCCCTAACCCTTGGTGCCAACATTCCTAGCAATCCGAACACCCCTGACAGTGGAATAGAGCCAGTTCTTATGGTTCTGCAAAATCACCGTTACTGACTTGGAGTCATCCTGTCCTGTGCATACATTTATAACATTGCTCAAGCATAAAATACCTGCTCGGACTATATACATGTATCTTTGTTTCTCCAATGACCTCAGGGACCATACAACTCCAATGTTCTACCCCTTATTGAGCTGCACTCTCCAACTACTATTTATCACTCTGCTGCCATGCATTCCCTGATTGCGAATCTTGTTTATCTATTATCTACCGTGAAAGTTACTAAGAAAAATACTTTGTTTTCCCCATAATTTATGCATATATTTTTGATCAACAAATACGTAGGCAAGTCCCAGAGGAGTGCCAAAGGGGGAACCTGTACCAAAGCAAAGAATACAATAATCACAATCTCCCAGACGACCAGCCCACCACCTTCTCCTGCTGGTGATGACATATTAGAGGGACTCCCTGACTCCTCTACATACAGTACCTCCTCTACGCACAATAAGACTCTCCACTAGCCTCCAAACTTTTAAGCGTTCCCTGAAAACACACCTCTTCAGGCAAGCCTATCCCCGGACCTGGACCCTGGAGGCCCGGACCCAGGAGCACCGGACCCCGGGACCTACCGACGGGCTCAAGATAGGTAAGTATCAGTATGTGTGGGCTTTGGATGTATTAAAGTTTTATTTTAATGGTTGTCAGTGTGTTTATTTAACTATTTCTTTTACTGTGGAACTACAAGTGCCAGCGGGCCCTTTAATGCCCCGCAGCCTGGGCTTCAGCATGGGCAGGTAAGTTCTGGAGGGGGGGACCCCTTCTCTGGGGGGGTCCCCACTTCCCCAGGACCCCTGCCCATGCTGACCGGTCAGGGGGATGAATGCTTTGGCCGGGGGGACTTGTATAAAAAGTCTCCCCTGGCTGTGGCATTACCCTGCTGGCTGGTTGGGCCCGGTGCTGGTTCTTGAAAAACGGGGGACCCCTAGTCATTTTGTCCCCCGTATTTTGGGAACCAGGACCGGCCCTTGAGCCTGGTGCTGGTTTTATAAGATCCAGGGGACCTCTATTTGTTATGCCCTGTAATTTTATGAAACCAGGACTAGTTATGCTCTGGAGGGGGGACCCCACACAGTTTTTTTTCAAGTTTTTTTTTAACCAAAATCGCACATTTCTGAATAATGTGGCGATTTTCATGACTAAAAAAATCGCACATTTTCATTAAATAATTTTAAGAAAATTTTCTTACCCATATCTTCTTGAATTCTAATGTACAATTCTTCGCCTAGCACGGTTCATTCTACTTGATTTTTGTGCTACACACATAGATAAAACGTATATATTAGTAGCACAAACTAATCTCGCACTGTATGTTTGTCTTAGTTATATGTGATGTATGTTTTTTTATCAAAACTGAATAAAATATTTTAAACATTGTATAGATTTAGTAAGTAGTGCCCCAGCAAAAAAGAGTTTCTTTTCTCTTTCTTTTTGAATATTTAATTAAAACTCTATGGGAGCACCGCCAGACATGTTATTTAGTTTATAAAATAATCCTGTATAACATGGTTAGGGTCTCCATAAATTAATAGGATATACCCTTATTTTTCCAAAAATTCTGGCTGAATGAAATTGTTTTAGCCTGTGCATAGTAACAATCCCCCCCTTTTTTTGCCTTTCATACTAGCATAAGCTTTGCCCTTCTCTGCCCCATTAAACTATTTCGACTCTGTACCACGAGCGAAAGCATTCCTTGACTCCCTTTCAGAGAAGTCACTCTCTTCTCCAATTGATATGGACCGACAGTGGGTCATACTCGCGAGTATAAGATCTCTTCTCTGATTGAAAAGGTTTACAATGCTAAACTTGTTCCTATGTTGTTGTACCTATATTACTATAGTACTGTTGTCACTATCTCAACGCACGTTGAAATTGTTGTAGAACCAGAAATTCTTCTTTCTGGTTTTCTTTTTTCCTTCTTCACACAAATGCATAGAGTTGTGGGGTTTTGTAACCCCCTTTCATATCTCAAATTGAGAAACATATTCTTCACTATGATTGGCCACGTTCGCATTATGCTTTGGTTCAGAAAAGTCCAAAAATTGTTAGAACTGCACCATATATTTGTTGCTTTTACACGGTTTTCTGGTTAGGATTGCAAGCTCCCCACTTCACTGTGGTACCTTTGCTAGTTAGGACGAGGGGACCACAACCTTATTATTTAACTTTTACGTAATTTTTCCCAAGACTGGTATTGGCTGACATGTCTCACAGGGATACCCTTGTCAATCGGGAACACATTACATTTTTGACATGGCACTTGGAGGGACTTAACTCACCGCTGAAACGGTGAAAGGTGTTACAACAACATACCTCATGTTAAACTGTGTGACCCGCAAGGACGCTTTATTTTTGTAAAAATACAACTGGAAGGAGAGTTCTATACTATTGCCACATTGTACGAACCTACTGGCCCCAACTCCACTTTCTTCACATATGTTTATGTCAAATTACAGAATTGGGCTGTGGGCATACAGATGGAGCAGCTCTCATTTGAGCTAATCCTGGTGATTCTATCGCCAACCACCAGCCGCCGCCCTCCAACAGAAGGAGGGGGCGCACGCATGAGAAGCTCACGAACCCCGTTCTGTCGGGTGCCGGATGGCTCCCCGACAGTCGGGATTCCGACAGTCAGTACTCCGACGTCGGAATCCCGACTGCTCCCTCGTGGGGGTCCACGACCCCCATAGAGGGAGAATAAAATAGGTGGCGTGCGCAGCTCGCCACCGTGCCCGCAGCGTGGCGAGCGCAGCGTGGCGAGCGCAGCGAGCCCGCAAGGGGCTTCATTGCGCTCCCCACGCTGTGCAGTCGGGATTCCGACGTCGGAGTACTGACTGTCGGAATCCCGACTGTCGGGGTATTATACCACACCCGTTCTGTCGGAGCCCTCCATCCGTCACCCCTGCACCCTGTCTGTCCACAGCAGCCTGCCCCCGCTTCCTGCCCATCTCCCTGAAGTGAAGATGGGCAGGTAAGGCACCGATCACCGCTCCCCACCGTTTCGCTGACGGGAACGCGCGAGTGAGTGAAGTCAGCCAGTCTGCCTGATGGCGGCTCCATCTGTATAATAGTGGGTGGAGATTTCAATACCACTTTAAACCATTCACTGGATAAATCTAACAATGGCCCCTGTACTGCGCCATCACCTGTACTTGCCTCAATGATGGAATCTCTACATTTCTCTGATTCATGGAGATTCCAACTCCCAGTAGATAGAGATTACACCTTCTACTCTCACCCTTATCACAAGTCTACTAGTATTGATTATTGTCACCTTCCTACTCTATTACTATACATACCTCCAATATTGAAAACATTGCTGTGTCTGATCACGCTCACACATGGTTCACGCTGACTCTACCTTCCTCAAAACTGCTCTCGCACAACTGGAGATTTCCTTCATAATTAGCAGACTCTGCTGATTTCAAATGAACTTAGGAGCACCATTTTTTTAAATGATGCAGACATTAACATCCAACCACATTAATTTGTTTTGGGCTGCTTCCAAGCCCGTACTTTATGGTCATGTTACTGCATATGTCACAGCGAGCCATGCGAGGGGACACGGTGCACTTTAACCTGTGCCCATATCGACTGTGTCAACATTCGGGTCAAAAAACTGTGAAAAGCCCCATGTCGACCTTTTGACTGTAGACCTAACCCATGTCAACCTAATGATCCTGTCGACTTTATGACCCTGTGGACCTATCCCATGTTGACCTAGACTCATGTCGACCTTCCTGCATGTCGACCTAGACACATGTCTACCTAAATGAATTTTGACCTAATGACTGTCTAACAATTTGCTGGGGACCAACTGATTCACACCCGTACAAACGCAAGGTAACACACTGTGTGGTATTTCTATATACCACGTATAAATGATGCTGTATTGTTACAGTTCTATAATAAAATGCGCATGCGCACTTGGAGGAAGGAGAGCCCTGCTGCAAGCTTACAGTCTATAGGGACATAGGAGGGAAACATAACATATAATACATAAGTGCCTCAGATGGTTATGCGTCCACTACAAGCCCAAAGTTCTGGACTCTATTGTTTCTAGCTTGAAACATTTATTTATATTGTATTTAAATGGCAAATGAGGGAAAGCATAGGAGAGCATAATTGTGGATAGCGATTTGATTTTCTGCTCACTGCCTTCATTTTCAGTCTAGGCTTTGAGAGAAAGTAATAACCTCAGGAAAAAATGGTCTCAGAGTGTGTAGGTTTTTACTAGGTGATAACTTAACTGACTGGAACACACAGTATTAAAGGATTTACTTTCATATATTGTGTAAATGTTATATCTTACTTCTTCATCTACAGTACGTGAGGCAGCATCTTCTCTTTTACAACCAACTCACTAAGGATCCTGTTTATTAATACTGCTATTTTGGCCAGGAAAAATATCAATAATTTTTGCCACATATCATTCTATATTGGAATATTGTCTCTCTGCTGAGAGCCTAACATTGACAGTGTGGGGGCAAGCAATATGCCATCAAGTCGAGTTTTAACAAGCATATTGACCTGGACAGTGATCCAAAGGATCCCTCTCCAAAAAAAGGCCCAAAAATCTAAAAAAGTAGCCTGTACAATAGTGGCCTTATTACGATGTGTTCGCAATGCCAATGCAGCAAAGATCTTTTTTTAGTACCGGAACTGCAAGGCAACTCAAGTGTAACAACAGCCCACAAGTGAACAGAGATCATCAACTGTAAAGTCAGGCACAACCGCACTACCAGATGAAAGGAACTTGAATCCCTAAGTGTCTCCATGGCTGTGCATAATACTCAGAAGCTACAATGCCTGAGCCATGTTTTATGCAAGATCACAATCGTACACCAACTCACACCTTAAAATGGTCATGACACTGCTCATTACCTCCCAAACGATCTTCCTGTCAATCTCTGCAAGAGGCATCGCAAATGTACCTTGGCGTGTGCGCACTGTGGCCCCAATTCATGCTCAGTCTGCTGACATCATCGAAGAGGCGGCCATATCTAATCCAAGCCCTAGGTTAGCTAACAAAGCTCAGCTCCAAGAAGCTAAGCTTCTATAAACTTGGGTTTAGACCAGGGGTAGCCAACTGCAGTCCTCGAGAGCTACCAACAGTTAACGTTTTCCATGTCTCCTCACAGAATCACAAGGGAAGTAATTAGCTCCACCTTTTGATCTTTTAAAATGTGTCAGTCAGTAATGAGTGCACCTGTGAGGTGAGCAGAAACCGTGAACTGTTGGTAGATCTCGAGGACTGGAGTTGGCTACTCCTGGTTTAGACCATAGTCCCCACTGAGTATTTTGAGGACAAGCTGCCTGCAGCACTATTTAGATCAGGGGTGTCAAACTCAAATTCATCGGGGGCCGCATCAGCAGTTTGGTCACCCTCAAAGGGCCGGTTGTATCTGTAGGACTATGTGTCTACTCTTTATTATCATAATAGTGTCCTTCATACAAGTATGTCCTAAATAATACCACTGTAAATCAGCAGTAGCATTTCCCTCCTGCTATTGCTGTGAACTGCAGTGCATTAGGGCACACGCTGCCTGCACAGGGGGGCAGCACTCAGTCTTAGGGCATATGTCCTGCTTATTATCATGGGACACAGCAATTAATGATGGGCTGCAATGTGCCAGTGCACGCACACACACACACACACACACACACACACATAGGCAGAGAGTTTGACACTTACTCGCTCTGATGCGTCCACTCCAGTCTGAGCTGCTCCACCACCAAGGACACAGCTGCGCTCTCACACAGGCGCATTTCCCCCTCCCTCCTGTGAGTAGCGATCCTCGCACTATCTATCCAGGAGTGGGGGGCAACGTGCTCCCGGTCACTGTGCAGTGCACACTCAGCAGTAAGTGACCTGGAGCGCACAGCAGCAGCAGCACCATTCACCACGATGGACCTGCTCTTTCCTCTCTCTGGCTCCTATACAGCAGGTGGGAGCGGAGGAGGGGTTGACGACCGGCGGCACTGTGCTAGAGGGCAGACGTTCTCTGGCTTGTAGGCTGCCGCGCATGCGCTGAAGAGGCGGCTTTCTTGTTAAAAAAATAAATAAATCGAGAATAAAAGGTGAAGGCTGGCGGCGGCTGCGTGGGCCACATGAAGAGGTCTGGCGGGCCGGATTTGGCCCGCGGGCCTTGTGTTTGACACCCCTGATTTAGATCAATGCAGCATATATCACTGATGTCTCCTACATAAAAACTCTTCTTAAACAGTACCAATACTTAAATCATGCTGTAACAGCAATTTCCGCATTATTTTAAGAGTCTTGTTAAGAGTCTTGATAAATAGTACACGAAAATCCTTATTTTGGTATCTGCATATTAGACAACAATTTTACATATTTTATGAGATTCTGTATATATTTTTAAATGAACTAAGATCTTTATTGGTGAAGGGATCCATTCTGTGAGCTCCTGATGCCTCTATCATGCTCACTTTTATAACTATCTTTGTTGAACTATTGTGCTGTGTAGGAGCACGGAGTATTTGTCCACCATGAAGTTTAGAACATTCAGTCTGCGGTGTGACACTGGGCCTTATTCTAGTTCACTCTTTCTGACAAAATCCTTCTTAGATGGACAAAACCATGTGCACTGCAGGGGGGCAGATGTAAAATGTGCAGAGATAATTAGATATGGGTGAGTTATTTTGTTTCTGTGCAGGGTAAATACTGGCTGCTTTATTTTTACACTGCAATATAGATCTCACTTTGAAGTAAAACCCCAACCAAATCTAACTCTCTCTGCACAAGTTACATCTGCCCCACCTGCAGTGCACATGGTTTTGTCCATCTAAGAAGGATTTTGTCAGAAAGAGTAAACTAGAATAAGGCCCACGGTCACATATGATACTTATAAATGTTCTTATGCAGCAATTGAAAAAATGACCAATGTTCATATGTACGATCTCACAGTGGAGTATATGTTGGTTTTTACACATACTAAGGGAACTTTACTTAGACAGTATTTCAAACGGCAAAAATATTACATGCCAAAACAGTCTGTTTTGCATTTTAATACTATTATTTTAGATTCCATGGATAGAACATTCACCTACTGCAGTGGAAACACAGCATAGCCCCTATTTATTTATTTATTTACAGTTTCTTATATAGCGCAGAAAATCCAGTTGTGCTTTATAATAGGAAACAGCGATAAAACAAACTGGGCAGCAGGGCTCAAAGTGGTCATGCAGAGGTGGGGGAACACATTTCTCTATGCCACCTAATTACACCCCTCCCCTCCCCCCATTAGGCAGAGACAGGGCCAGTGGTAGGGGTTTTTGCATCCCCCTGCAAACTGAGTCCTTTTCTGTGAGAATTACTGTGCAGGGCCAATGTGGAGGTTAAAATGTTCCACCTCACCATGGCCCTTATTCTGATCGGTGCGGCCGGATCCGATTATGCGGCCAGGACCGTGCGTGCGAAACCCCGCCTTCCATACGGATCGCCAACTCCGTCCGTACGCGGTAAGAAGCTGGCCGAACAGACCGCACGTGTATTTTTCACGGAATACGCCTCCTCCATCTAAGGGAACCTCCCCCATCATTCGATGGTCGCAGACCATCGAATGCAGGACCGAGTGGTCCACCAGCTCCCGCAACCTCAGACCACACGGGCATTTTTCCGTGCAAAAGCAGGGATCTGGGCGGGCAGCTGACATCCGGCGATGTCATATGTCCGCCCCCTACATGTGCGTCACGGCCGCATTACCATACGTACGCCCAGCGTTTGCATGGGAACGCCCATGAAACGCGGGGCGTATGCATATGGTAATGAGCCCAAATAGCCCTTCATGCCCCTCTCCACCCCCTGTTCGGAGTGTTCACATATCATGCTGGATTTGGCCGTACGCCCCGCTTGCACATGCGCAGAGATGCCTCTGCAAATGCGCAGACACAAAACATCGGCGGCACGAACGCACGCGGATATTACCGCACCCATCAGAATAAGGGCCCATAAGTGGTGGTGGAACTCAGTTCCACCCCATTTCCCCTCACTTTAACCCCTGGTGGGTAGTAACAAACTGACACAGAGCTCGCAGTTAGGTGGCCCAAACATGCATATTTATGCTAAACGCAAAACTGTTAAATAAAGTCACAAATGGGCAAATATAGGTTTGCTCTCACTCTTTGCAATAGAAACCTATCTTATTTGCAGCATTGAGGGTATATGACCGCGATGGAGTGAGCAGAGACAAATTACTACTCACCCCACACACACACACACTTCTGTCTGTGGCAACAGACTCTCTCTCCAGCTTAGAACATGCAGTTATTCACCCCATGCTTGGATCTACCACAGCTAAAGGGCAAATACTTAGTTTCATATTTTATTTGGTGAAGGGTTGTGGCCAAGATTAAGTTACCCCTCTACAGTACCCAGGCCTGGGACTTCAAGAAACAATTTTCCCCCCAGAAAATATAAGGCCAATAAGTAAATATACCTCATGGTAGCATTATTTGAATATTTCCCCAAATGAATTACCCTTTTGAAGATCTACAGGCCAGTCTAATTTGATCATGTTACCTATCCTCTATGACAGGGGTGGGAAACATCATGCCCGCCCACCCACCCACCCAGCGGCTTTGCCGAGAATCAAGTACAGGGGAATTCTCGTGAGAGGTCGGTAGTTCTCATGATATTCCTTTTAATCAACAGCAGCCGGAGACTGTCAGTCCTATTCAGCGGTAGCCGCCGGAGCGTGGGACAGCCGCACCAGGACAATTTGTAAGAGAAATTTTTACATATGGCCCCTGAAGGATTTTTTTCCCCTTACAAACGGCCCTTGGCGCAAAAAAGGTTCCCCACCCCTGCTCTATGAGGAGCCTCTTTCTTCCTTCTTAGTATTCCCAGGCATCACCTATTACAGGTACTGTACGGCTGATGTGGGGATACATTGCAATTACAGCCACAAATGACAGTCATTGGTGCAGATTCAGTTAACCACAAGATGTACTCCCTGACTGCAGCTCTGCCCTGAAGTATTCAATTACTTACGCTATCCCACATGGTACACCCCACAGTGTACAATTCATGTATTAAGTGCAAGCTCTGAGGCTGACCATGTGGTGTAATTTCATAGCTCCATGCACTTACCTTGGAAGCTATGAGTTAACATTCAGGAGCTGCATGGGTAACTGAATCTGTCCCGTTGAATGCGTTCACTAAAAAAGTCAAATTGCGGACTTATGTTTCAAGATACATGCGGGCCAGTACCAGGTTTACAAAAGCATAGGTCACATATACTGACAGCAAGGTTTCTGACTCTTCATTTTGCCTGCACATTTGCTATTTGGATTCAATAAAACCTATGCTGGGTACACACTACATGATCATGGATTGTGGCCGACAGAACAATATGCCCATATCCAGGAGCTTGCCGTTTAAACGATAACTACTGGCAGATGAGAAGATGCGACACAAGGGTGTGTGCAAAAGTGCAGACACACTACACTATGTGGATGATTGTGATTGTAGTTAGGCTCAAAACAACAAAATGGTCCAAAATATACTGTCTGTGCTGGCTATGTTCATCATCGTGTATTTGCACTTGCCCTCAAGCCCTTGGACAGACGAATGCACGTCTCTGATGGTCTGCATAAGTTCACAATTAAACTAACGTGTCCTTACGTTCTCAGCTTATGTTACTCTGACAGGTCCTCCCACGTCCTACCTCTCCAGGCACCATCTAGCGTAATTTTAGGTCTTAGTCAGCATGTTGGCAATATGTTATTGCAATGCTTACTAACACAATGTCATCTAGATGCTAGACATCAGCAAAACCTGAGCTAGATGTCTGAGAACCCACAAAAAAACAGCCAGCATAGATAGCAATAGACTGGCTTCTAAATTTTCCAAAGGTTATTTCCTGCACCCTTTGATAAAGCTGGACTCTAAACAGCGAAACGCGCCAGCGGTCAGTGGACTAGACCCTCATCATCAACTGCAGTTGACCCAAACCAGCCAGCCTTACCTACTTTCCATACGTGGATTACAAATGTGCCCAGCTTGGCACCCACACTGCATCTATTGAGGAGACTTGTTGCAAGACCATCCTATATGGATTACAAGCCTCTACCGGTGGTTTGGTATATATCAACCTCTTGAAGATAATCCTTCATTCAAGCTGATTAATATATATGGTACTTGTGAGTTATCTGGGCTGCCGATTTTTTGATTGTATGCCTTAAGTTAAGGCATACAATCAGATGCGATGCGATATCGCATCGCATCGCATTGCATCGCATGCGATCATCGGATGCGATGACCCGATTTTTCCATAGGAATCAATGTTAAAATGGACTGAGTCCATTTTAACATGGAATTCAATGGGAAAAAGGGGTCCTTTTCATACCCCTACTATCCAAGTGGGCATGGAGTTGGATATAAACCTGTGGCGAGCGTAGCGAGCCACCGAGCCCGAAGCGTGGCGAGCGTAGCGAGCCCCGCGAGGGGACGGTATTCTGTGTCCCCTCGCGGGGCTCGCTACGCTCGCCACGCTTCGGGCTCGGTGGCTCGCTACGCTCGCCACAGGTTTATATCCAACTCCATGCCCACTTGGATAGTAGGGGTATGAAAAGGACCCCTTTTTCCCATTGAATTCCATGTTAAAATGGACTCAGTCCATTTTAACATTGATTCCTATGGAAAAATCGGGTCATCGCATCGCATCCGATGGTCGCATGCGATGCGATGCGATGTGCCCGATCCGACCCGATTTAGAAATCGGCAGCCCGGATAACTCACAAGTACCATATATATCTGACATTCACTTGATCTCCTAAGGCGGCAATATAGGAACGGGACTCTGTATGGTGCCTGAACATTTATGGTCTATGTCCACTTTAGTTTGATTTAATTTATTTTATCAATTGCTTTTAGTATTATTCTATTTGTTATTATCACAATATATATTACTTATACTTTCCTAGTGCTACTTGTCTATACTTTTTTATTTTCTGCACCCTCCTATTCTGTGCCCAATTTGCCTCCAAAATAGCCTGCATTCTTTGTGGCATGGATTCAACAACATGACAGAGATGGTTATAGATCATGGTCCACATTGACAAGATAACATAATGCAATTACTGTATGTTTATCGGATGCACATTCATTGTGTATAGCTCCTGTTCCACCACAGCCCAAAAATACTCAGCAGTGGTTCTCAAACTCGGTTCTCAGGATCCCACACAGGTCACCTTTTCCAGGTCACCTGGCAGGAGCACTGTGTATAACCAACTGTCACATTTTAAAAATCCACATGTGACCTGACAGCATGAACTGTGTGGTCCTGAGGACCGAGTTTGAGAACCTGTGCTCTATAGCATTGAGATACTGTATGATGACTGCGTAAAGCCATCGAAATACATAGTCAATATCATGTTCATGGAACCAGCTTGAGAGGATATGTGCTTTGTAGAATGACAATTACTTAATTAAACTACACACCTATAGACGACAAACTACATGCATTTTGAAAACCTATGAAATAGGGAAAAAGAATAAAAAGGGCTTTGTCTCTGTAAGTTTGTCACCTACAGACTCAGTTCATTTGAAAGATCTCCACAGAACACCCCTGGCGAAGCAAAAAATATTATTAAGTCCCGAAATGGTGAACTACCCCACCCAGGCTTTAATAAACTTATATTAAAGTGCATAGTCCAACTACAGTATGAACACCAGATCATATAAACCTTCACTGCAATAATACTAGCATATTGGCGGCTGAGGAAGACACAATCTCAACCAAACTGGCCCTTACACATATGAGGGCACCCTTGTTTAAAAGAATGGAGTCCCTTTTTTCAAACAGTGTGCCCCCTTAGCCTTTATTGTCCTGTAATCCTTAGACTACAGAATGCTGGGGCGATGAGGGTTCTAATGCTTAGACCTCTTCCATCCTGGCTTCAATAAACACAGGGGTACTTTCTATGTAGTTTGCTTCCTAGTTTTAAAAACACATACCCTGGTGAGCAACTATATTATCGTTACCGTATATACTCGAGTATAAGCCGAGTTTTTCAGCCCTTTTTATTTGCTGAAAAAGCCCCACTCGGCTTATACTCAAGTCAGTGGCTTTAATACTGTAGCCGCGGCTTAGGGAAGATGGCCGCGGCTACAGAAACATGGCCGCCGGCCTCCTGCATTGAGGACATCTATGGTGCAGGAGGCCTGGCCATTACAGAATGGAGCAGGGCATCGGCGCCGCAAATGGAAGTCAGCGGCTGCCGCCGTGCACCCCCCTCCCCCTGTGGAGCCGGTCAGCGGCACCCGGCCTCTAACTCCCTTGGACACTGCGAACAGGGCATCGGCGCCGCAAAAGGAAGTAAGCGGCTGCCGCCGCGCACCCCCCTCCCCCCGTGGAGCCGGTCAGCGGCACCCGGCCTCTACCTCCCTTGGACACTGCGAGCAGGGCAGCGGCGAGCAGGGCAGAGGAGGACACACCAGGAGGACAGCGGTGTTGTGTCCCATGCAGGGGGAGAAGCCTGTGGTGTGGTGTCCCATGCAGGGGGAGAAGCCTGTGGTGTGGTGTCCCATGCAGGGGGAGAAGCCTGTGGTGTCCCATGCCTGTGATGTCCTGTTATGTAGGGGGAGCAGCCTGTGGTGTCCTGTTATGTAGGGGGAGCAGCCTGTGGTGTCCTTGTATTATGTAGGGGAAGCAGCCTGTGGTGTCCTTGTATTATTATACAGGGGAATTTACCAGTAGCTGCTGCATTTCCCACCCTCGGCTTATACTCGGGTCACTAAGTTTTCCCAGTTTTTTTAGGTAAAATTAGGTGCCTCGGCTTATATTCGGGTCGACTTATACTCGAGTATATACGGTACTTGCTTTATGGGTCTCTTTTAATCAAGTTAAAAGAAAACCTATTAATTTTCAATTGTAGATTTTATTATGAAATCCTACGTATAGAATCCAGCTTTCACTGTTCTCTTAATTCTGTACCAAGAAGCACAGTACATTTGTGATGGGTAGAAAAGATACATACACACAATTGCTTTCAGTTCCCTCTCTTGCAATTCCAACTTAGAAGCAAAACAAACAAACAAAAAGTCCTTCTTGGCCATTTTTGTTCTAGGAGGAGGAATAAGCAATTAGTGGTATTTTCAGGAAATTCCAATTCTTAAGTGTAATTTCTGTGGAGTACAGATAAGGTACCTTTGCCAAATATAATACAAACTGATATAAGGTGCCAGCAACTCACGGTTATTAAATAATAATAAAAAAGGATAAAAGTAATTACTGATATTGATGTTGGAATGTTCCCAGCCCAAATAGTGCCAAAATAGGCTCAGCAGTAGAGGGGATATATATAGCTATGAGAACAAATGGACAATAAGATAGGGAGTAGGTTCTCAAAAAATAATTTGGACATACGTATATATGAATGCCAAGTGAATTTGTCAAAATGCAGTAGGTGTGAAATTTGCCAAGCAAACATTTGTATTCATCATGATGACCTGGAATGTTTATCTTATATAAGAAATATAATCTATTTGACACATTGTATTTATATAACAAATGTGAGCGATGTTGGCATTTTTAGCGGATATTTTGAACATCTCTCAGAAAGATGTTGGCACTCAAAGGGTAAACTCTCATAAGCAGGGCCCTCTTGACCACTTGTGCCTTTTATTTATGTAAGGAACTCACAACCTTCAGCTGTACTGTTTTAGCTGATACAGTACGTATTTATTTATGGTTGTGCTGTCAAACAGTGGCTGCACCTTTTTGTACTCGGTACAGAGCCTGGATTAGTAAAGAATTGCTGCAAGAACACAGACTCCCATAGCGCTGTCCACTGACAGACGGCTCCAATCGTCTTTTTGTGGTTGTCTGCAGTTATCTGTAAGCAGCCACACCTGCTGCCCCCAAACCCCAGGAACAGCTTCAAACAATCAGCGCTGGTATATTGACTCCCACAGCGGATCTCTGAACTTATTATGCTGCCCCTTTACCTATGGCCATAGGTACCTCATTTGCCTATGGCCATGCCCCATTACCATTTGTAACTGTTTTTAACTGTGAAATGTTGAAGGGTATGAAACTATTTCAATGAATCTCCCATTTGTACAGCTTTGAGCTTTCAGCACTATTAATAAATAACAAAAATGTTAATCAAACACAACTACTGCATACCCTCCAGCATGACCCATTCCATTAGGTACAAAATGCTCTGTTCCTGGACTTCCCTGCCAGTGGCAGTTACAAAGGTGGGGCTCCAGCACAGTCCAATATTCAAAGAGGGGGGTCAAATCAACTGTCAATGAGTCCAGGACAGTGATGTTTGGGTGTGGCTCCCTTTTTTGAATATTGGACTGTGCTGCAGGCTCACAACTGTAATTGCCACTGTCAGGGAAGTCCATTAACAGAGCATTTTGTACCTAATGGAATGGGTCATGTTGAAGGGTATGCTACTGTACCTCTACAAAAAGTGAAAGAGCAGCTGATCATAGTACACACGACTATTGCTACAATAAGTGAGAGATACTGATCACAGTAATCAGAATCAGCGTAGTGTTCACGTGCCCAGTGCAGGCAGCGTAGTGTAGTGTTCCCACCCGTTCGCACCTAGCCGGAGATTACGTAGTTAGCTTAGTCAGTCAGGCATCCCTGTTAGTATCAGCGTTGTGTTCCCGCCCGTTCGCGGCCAGCCGAAGCTTACATAGTTAGCGTAGTCAGTCAGCCCTTATTACATTGTGAGGGCACCATTGACCATTTAAACCTGGCTGACATGGCAGGTGTGAATGTGTTCCTGAAACACCCCTACTATCCAAGCCAGCCCGAAGCGTGGGGGGGGGGTGGGCATTACGCGTCCTCCCGGCCTTTTCATACCCCCATTATCCATGTCGGCGTGGAGTTGATTCTATAAAGTGTGGCGAGCGGACGCGGAGTACTTTACGTGTCCCCTCGCCACGCTTCGGGCTTGGTGGCTCGCTGCGCTCACAACACTTTAGTCAGTGTCAACAGTGACAATGTTGACATTTGGCATAACATCCTGGACCTATCAACAATATGATGTCAACATTCTGAATGTTGACAAAACCTTCTACAATCATCCAGAATACTCCTAAGAACAAAATGACACCATACATGCTGAACCATAATAACCTGTGTTTATCTTTCCCTTTAGAGGAAAATTACACTGGAACTTAAATAGCTGGTCAGCAATTCCTAATAAATAATGCTCTTTTTTTAATTAGAAATTGTCAAGAAGTTAAAAGAAATCAATATTTTTTGTGCCTTGTCCTCCCCTACTCTAAGCTATTGATTGCTTCACAATTCTTATCATGGTTCAGCTTCAAACTTGCAGATTTCTCATGTGTTATAAAGGTCATGACTTGTGTCATTTTCCTGAAGAGCCTCCCAATAAATTACCTATCTCCAGAGACCTATCAACCAAAGTTAGACACATTCTGACAGCATGGAAATTCCTCAACACAGCAGGGATAGGCGGTACTGTAGTACACATGATGGATAATTGGGTCTGGTTCAGACCTTATCGCTGCTGTGCGAATATGCAGAGGACTGGGGTTAGATGGTCACCACCCAGACAGAGGGAAATCCCGCCCTGGGCAAGTCTGCGAATGACTTGCAAAATATTGATGATAGCCAGCCAGCTGCAAATCCATATGCAACTCACCATCAAATGATTAATTCATTGCAAAACTCTGCAAGTATATGCAAACTAGCGAACAGGTCTGAATCAGAGGTCCACCATTCTTATAAATGACCCTGACCGTGCAGGAATATTATGTGATTACGCATGAAAAAACTCTGTGAGGCAACCCCAGTATTCTAGGTGTCCCTCAATTATTCCCATGTGTCTATTTATTTGTAACCTACCTGTATGTATATATGTGCAGAAATATCTTACTTTAGGTTGTTTCTTATTGGCATCACTATGCGAATAGGATGCACAAGTAGCTTCTGCTGATTAAAATGATATATTCTGTGTGCACCTTTACTCATTGTTGTCCTGGAAAGCACTGTAAACATAGCATTTCGGATGCAAATACAGCCTATATACAGAATATATACTTTAGGCATAACATTTTAATCAGCATAGGACTTGTACAGTATGTTCTGTTTGTATGATGGTGCAAATAAGATGCCACCATTGTAGGGGAGGGAAGAGGCCAGGATTTCCTCAGCTGACCTCTTGGTAGCAGCTACAGCAGCTATCTTGCACAAATCCCTATCTTACCGAGCCGGCCAATGGTGTCTGAGAGGATTCGATTCGGCTTCCTAGGATACACTTCGGATCAGTATTACAGCAGGAGGTGTGATGTAACCGGCTGAGTAACCATATTAGTGCTATCACTGATGCTTCTATGTAAGAAGCAATAGCAACTCAAACAACATCTGAATGAGGGCATAGTGCAGGCTGTACTGTTATACTTCAAATCAGGTGAAAATAAATATATTATGCTCACATTTGTTCTTTGAGTAAAGAGCTTTTAACTCTATCAAAGTTGTGATTTTCTCTTCAGCACTCAAACAATCCTCAAGAACAGATAAATACACATAGCATGATATTGTTTAATAAAGAATGTGAATCATAAAGTCACAGATGTGCTCCCTTTAGTAGCTCTTTTTATGAAAGCATATGGTCTCACAGGTCTTCCATTCCAACCACTTTATTATCAAAATTGCCACCAAGATCAAACAGTTTATGTTCTATATCAAATCTACACAGAGAATGCAATGTGCTGTCCATTTTGCCAAGCAACAGAGTTCCAAACAGAAGACCATTTTCTTATGTGTTTGTTAAGGCCCAGCGTGTATGGACAGCGATGATCGCTATCATCACTGGGGGGGAAGCCTATCAGTGCATACACACTGAGTGGCTTTGCCCCCTGCCCGGCACCGTCAGCGAGGGGCAGATGGCTTTGCATACTGTAGAGCACTGCGATGGAAAGCCATCCACAAAGCCACCCAACTGCTGGTAATACCAGCAGATGAGCGGCAGCCGCTAGCGATGATGCGGGAGCGCGCAGCAGCGCTCACCGCTCATCACTGCCCTGTACACACTGGGCGGCTTTCATGCTGAAAGTCGCTCAAACGAGAAAACGGAGCTTTACTTGTACAACCACAAAATCGCGTCGCATCGCATGCCATATGATCGCATGCGATGTGATGCGATTATACCTGATTTTTAATTGTACAGGCACCCAGATGCCTGATTCCTATGTTAAATGCTCCCCCCCGACCCGATTTTACATTGTACACCCACCCTGATGGGTAATGACTATGTTCAAATGCCCCCCCATTGTTAACACCACCCCACTATCAACGCCAACCCGAGGGGCGGCGGTACGCGTCCTCCGACCTTTTCATACCCCCCACTAACCACATCGACGTGGAGTTGATTTTATATAGTGTGGCGAGCGCAGCGAGCCACTGAGCCCGAAGCGTGGTGAGCGCAGCGAGCCCCGCGAGGGGATGCGTAATACTTGTGAAGTAATGTACGTCCCCTCGCGGGGCTCGCTGCGCTCCCCACGCTTCGGGGCTTGGTGGCTCGCTACGCTCGCCACACTATATATCATCAACTTCACGCCAAGGGACACTCATTTAACATTTCAGTAGCAGGACACTGGAAATCTTCCCAACCCCGGGTAGCTGCAAAGTTGTGCCATTAATCTGCTGTTCCTCAATGATTAGCCAAGGACCTATTTCTAGTATTGCATTAAAAAATCCTGCGGCATAGCAGGGGAATACTCCGGCCTGGATGCCTCCCAACTATCCTGCATTCAGAAGATCAGTCCCAATTTTTGAGATTGTCCCACGCAGGCAGATACTATGTGCATTTAAAGCAAATCCGATCGCTCGTTCGATCTCTCTTACTACAGCTGCCTCTGTTCAGACTACGGGCCAGATTCTTTAAGCTTCAAAAGTGATAAAATGGAGTGATAAACAGCCAGCCAATCAGGGCTTACCTGCCATGTCACAGACTGTTTGAAAAATGTCAGACAGCAGCTGATTGGCTGGCTGTTTATTACTCTCCATTTGATCACTTTTGAAGTTTAGAGAATCTGGTCCTACATATGCTGTTGATTCTTTCTTTTAAAACATCTTGATTTGATTAACAAAGCACACTATGCATGTAATGTGTACTTTTCATTCATCTAAAGAAAAAAGTTTGGTACCGTGTTAGCCAGTTGATAAGAAAAGTTTTATTGTTCCTCAGTGAGAAAAACAAAATAGCAATCTAGCAAATATGATACCTTTTAATGGCTAACAAAAATAAATGTTGTTAAAATGCAAGCTTTCGAGACTTCTTAGGTCTCTTCCTCAGGCATGGTATAACAAGGTGTGTGAAGAACCACATATTTATACACAGCAGAGTGGGAACAAGATGTGATGGATGGACATTCTTAAGACCAAAACAAAACAAAATAACAGAATGAGCTTGTAAATTGAGTCCTTAATTAGTTTGTAGATAAGTAGTGTGAAAGTTTTATTGTCTCTAAGTTGATGACAGGCCAGAGTTAGAGCTCCGATGCCCTCATTCTCTCTGGGCCAGATTCCTCAGATGTTGTAGTGGGCCATAAATCCCTCGGATAGATTCAGTCCTGTGTTAAGGGTGTCAAACGTTGTCATTAATTTGTATTCCCAGACCCTCCTGTCTCTTTGTGATTTGAAATTTCCTTTTAGTATAATCACTTTCATATGATCCTGATTGTGTCCTGGGCTGCAGAAATGTTTGGCCACAGGAAAGTGTGTCTTTTTTTCCTTTATTGTGTGGCGATGGGACCTCATCCTTGCCTTAAGTTTTTGTCCTGTTTCTCCAACATACAGACCCCCAATAGGACATTTGGTGCACAGAATCAGGTACACAGGTACACTAATGTAGTGTACCTGATTCTGTGCACCAAATGTCCTATTGGGGGTCTGTATGTTGGAGAAACAGGACAAAAACTTAAGGCAAGGATGAGGTCCCATCGCCACACAATAAAGGAAAAAAAGACACACTTTCCTGTGGCCAAACATTTCTGCAGCCCAGGACACAATCAGGATCATATGAAAGTGATTATACTAAAAGGAAATTTCAAATCACAAAGAGACAGGAGGGTCTGGGAATACAAATTAATGACAACGTTTGACACCCTTAACACAGGACTGAATCTATCCGAGGGATTTATGGCCCACTACAACATCTGAGGAATCTGGCCCAGAGAGAATGAGGGCATCGGAGCTCTAACTCTGGCCTGTCATCAACTTAGAGACAATAAAACTTTCACACTACTTATCTACAAACTAATTAAGGACTCAATTTACAAGCTCATTCTGTTATTTTGTTTTGTTTTGGTCTTAAGAATGTCCATCCATCACATCTTGTTCCCACTCTGCTGTGTATAAATATGTGGTTCTTCACACACCTTGTTATACCATGCCTGAGGAAGAGACCTAAGAAGTCTCGAAAGCTTGCATTTTAACAACATTTATTTTTGTTAGCCATTAAAAGGTATCATATTTGCTAGATTGCTATTTTGTTTTTCTCACTGAGGAACAATAAAACTTTTCATTCATCTGACATGCGTAGTATGGTTCTCTGGAAGTGCCATCTAGTGGCACAAAAATTAATTGTCGATAAATTCCATTTGGAGCAATGTGTTCAGTCGCAGTGGTAGCAAGGGAAAGATCAAAAGGACAATTTGACATAGCGCATCTTCATGTACTGTTCATAGAGCTAGACAGCCATAGTCAGATTGTATTTTTTCAGAGAACGAAAGTGATTATGAGCTTTGCAGCAAATAACGCTCTGCGAAATGTTCTAACTATTGGTTTGTGGATTCTAACAATTCAATTTGCAAAAAAGCTGTAGTTTGTCAGATCTTTGTAATGATTCATTTGAAAATAAAAATGCTAAAATATTTCCATTAATTTGCTGATTTGAAGGTAAGTTATTGGCCTTTTGTATAAAGATCTGCTAAATGAAACTGGTTCCTTTGGGGCATGGTATAATGCCCGCCCCGATTAGAACCTTGTGGGATCTAAACTCTATAGCAGGATTCTTTAGCACCAGGGTGACCTACCTGGTCCTTGAGAGTTAACAACAGGTCACGTTTTCCAAACCACCGAGACGGTGCACAGGTGCAGTCATTACTGTCACATGTGGTGAGGTCATTCCTAACCGCTACATTCTACAGATCCACAGGTGGTCTGGAAAACATGAACTGTTGGTAGATCTCGAGGGCCGGTTTGGTCACCCCTGCATTACAAAAAGCTGCTAACAATTAAATTACCAAATCTCAAGAAAGGCAGGAGCAGTCAGCAGAGCAGCCTTTACGAGAACAGGGCAAGGTCAGAAACGGCAGATATTACGTAAAGCCAGAGAAAAACAGGGAAATGTTTATGTGCCTTGCATAGCATTACACAGGGACAGAGCCAATAATTAGCAGTAGTTTGTAACGCAGCAGCATACTCTGTAGCACATCACAAGTAGGAACAAACACTGAAAGGAGATACACTAGACTAGATAGGTAAAAAAAGACAAAGTGAAGAGCCAAGTGAGGGATTGGTAGCTATATCCGCATACATATCTGCCACAGTCACGCCAAACAGCCCCTCTTGGCACATCACATGTAACAATGTTATATCCCCAGGCATCTTACAAGCTTCTTTTTTGCCGCAATGCAATGTGAATAGGACGCACAAGGAGACTGTGCTGATTAATGTGATATGACACTTGTATATCTGTGTTTGACTGAGGGGCCGATTCAGACCCATTATCGAAAGATATGCGCAATACCTATGTGAGAAGTCAGTGACGGCTAATATTTGCAGCCCATTTTCAGGCTGATTGACAGGCGGCCAGCGTTTGGAGGAGGGTCCCGGTGTTTTCAGCAGAGATCAGGGAAAACGCAGGCATTTTCAGGGAGGGCATCTGACCTCAGCACTGGCCCCAGCCTTCTGCACACTCTGGTGGAGCAGCCGCTAACTGATCGCTGGGCTGCAAAAAGTTGCAGCCCAGTGATCAGGTCTAAATCGGGCCCTGAGTCTTGGAATCTGCACACAAAGTGCTTCAATTTAGCTGCCATAGCTTTTTTTCCAATATACTGTAGGTTCTGTTCTGCTCTGTATACAGACAGTCACACACAATACACAAGTGTCATATATCACTGTAATCAGCACAGTCTCCTTGTCAGGGCCGGTGCTAGGGTGTCCGGCGCCCTCCTGCAAACCATACATTTTGCGCCCTTTCACATTGCCATTGCAACAAGCTGCAGCCCGATTGTGGGAGCATATGCAACATGCGATCCTATGGAGGATCTCCGGTGCATGTACATCTCAGTGCTGTGTTATGTGCTAGATTGCATCGCACCGCACGGCATGCATGCAATGTGTGTGCGATGTGATCTGAAAGCAGTACAAAAAGTATGTGCATCACATACTTTTTTGTACTGTGCGATGCGATGCCTGCAGGAGCGCACAACGCATCGCAGTGGCACTGGCACAGCACACTAAGAAGAGGGAAGGAAGGGCGGCACTGCTGCCTGTTCGTCATTTGTTTGACAGCTGACAGACGCAGGTAGCAATGGGTAGGGGGCAGATCCGTACATGACATGTCATCCAGGCATTCGCAGACAGCGCTTCATGCCTCAGCGCAAGTGTCTGTGAGGAAGAGGGGGCAGGTCGCAGAAGGAGGACAGTGTGTGCGCGGTGCAGGGAGCAGCTTTTCATACTGCCGCCCGCTGTCAGACAGGCGCTGCGGGCGGCGTGCAGGAGGCAGCGACAGTGAGGGCTGAGGCAGCTTTAGCAGAGCAGGGAGGGAGACAGCACCTTTTCAGCATGGCGCCTCCCTGCTTTGCAGGAGCTGCTGAGTGGGTAGCGCCGGCCCTGCTCCTTGTGTGTCTTATCTGCACTGTGTGGCAACTAAGATGCATTTTCGGGCGGAAAAGATGGAGAAAGCTATATTGTATAAGGGAGGAAGTTCCACAGATTGAGTGAACTTCTTCACAGTAGCGTCACTTATTACTTGCCACCCAATGCAGTGGCCGCTATAAAAGTGGCTTAATGGGACATGGGTCCACTAAAAAAGGGGCGTTTATATGCGTCCTCACCCCTGTTGTCCTCAGAGACTGCAGTGCCTGCTTGTGCTTGTACATGGTGACAGGCACGGGCAATGTACTTAAGGCTGGCTGTCGCCACTGATTTTTCAAAAGTTCTGTGATCAGAAAGTGGAGCAATGATAGATGCAAATCTTGGACAGTGCAAAGTGATTGTGTTAAATGAAGCAATTTACGTTAGTGCAATTGTATTAATGGCTTTTTATCTAAGGAGACGCGTTTTAGATTTTAGGATTCTGAAACATACAGACAGCTAATGTAGGAGTGATAGACTGCTTTCAGGCTTTTCCTTTAGAAAATGAAGAACACTAGTTTCTGCATGCTTTAAGTAAAGGGCCTATTTATTATTAAGGCACTAACATGTCTGCTTAATATACTACAAACTCTAAAAGCTGATTTCTGACTTTCTGCCTGTGAAACAATGCCATCTGGAGATACCTAATCATTGGGGGTCAGTTGGTGAGAGGACATGCAAGATGACATGAAATAAAGACAATTTGGCAATTTACTATAACACAACACATGAAGTTAAAGATCCAAAGAGCATAGATAAAAACAAAAACAAAAGCAGTGTATTAGATTTTCAATTTAAGTATTAAGCCGTGTACACATTTTGCTATGTGCTAGGCAATTTCGACTAGATAGCCAAAATTGCCTAGCAAGTTAGCCAGAATTGTACCGTGTGAACAATACGGGCGATAGCGATGCGTGGCTCTGCAGCGTCACTGTCATCTGGCAAAATAGACAAGGCAATTTTGACTATGCCCCACAGTGTACTGTATTTGGTCTAAGGCCAAATCAGCCATAGTCAAATTACCTATTCAAAAATATCTATACGATAAATTAATATACAGTAACTTCGAACTTTCTTTAAATAAAGCATTTTTTTAAGGATGAACTTTTTAATGTATAAATTGTTTGGTTCTTGCCTTAACATACGGTGGTATCAGCGGCATTACACAAATACAGCCGAGTGTCTCTAACATAGTTAAGGCATCACTGACAGCACTTTCCTCTTCCCAGAAAAGCTGCCCGCTTCTTAACATCCATGGTGTGTGAGGAGAAGACAGTGGAACCAGTTTCTCTGCTTGGCCACATTCTGGCTCCACCACATGATGGGGTTAAATCATATCTGCATATATTTTGTACTAAACTTTTACTGATGATCTGGCAATTCATATTCCCACCTCTTTTAAAAAATATTTTCAATGTTAACTATATCCCTTTACTTGCTCAGTTGACAACTTTAGCCGTCGTCTGAAGATGTCTCCTGGATGGGCTCTCCTGAAAATGATCTCACATTTATTTTGTGGTATTCCCTATGTAATCCCTTGTAGATTTTTAGACTCTATTAGAAAACTGATACTTTGCATTTGGATGTACAGTTGAGTCCAACCTAATCTTCTCCACCAGTTGAACAAGCATACACACTGCGACTGTGACTAGCCATATCTACACGCAGCTCATTTATGGGAGAATACACATCATGCAATCCTATGGGTTGCGTGCTGGTACGGAGCACATGTTCTCAGACCAAGACCATCTGTATTGTCCACTCTAAACAAGGGGTTTAACGCTTCCTGATCTAGTTCGATAACATAAAGCAGCTTTGTCCTTCCAGTTAAGCAATTGGCTTCTCTCTCCCTACTCAAAGCTTTAGGTGGACCTAGAGTGTGCTCTCACTTCTGGCTGTCCTTTACCAGGTCTTCTCTGGTCTCCTAGCCGGCCTCCTCTGAGGCATTATTTGCTTCCTTTAACAGTCTTAGATACAATGTCAGTATGGAATGCCAAGCCCCAGCTACATTTTAATTTCACTTTCCCTGCCAGAAATATTTATCTCAAAGCTATACATAAGCTGCTACTGCACCTCTGTGCCTCCTACTGGCTCAGTCGACCAATAGTGGTCGACCGATTGACTGTTGACCTTATTGCTGTCAACCTTATGACCCATTCCCTTATGATTATGACAACTTTGGCAGACATATTTTCTCCAACCTCCTTTTCCTTATCAATGCCCTGTTTGGTTTAGGGCACAAGCCTTGTTTTATTACCTTCAACTTAGACATTATCTGCAAACAATAGGTGCTACCCCGGCTCTTCTCCTCACATCCCCACCTCTTCTTATGGTGCTATATCTTATTGGTATTGTGTTATGTCTTCCCCCGACCTCCTAGATAAATCCACTAACCATTTACAAACTTTCCACCTTTTCCATATCAACGTGCTCTACCCGCACTGAAAGGCACATTTAGCTTTAGAATAGACTTTATCTGACCCCTACTATACTCCAAACTATACTCTCCTGTTGTCTTTGCCGGAATGCCTATGATATACCGGCAGTCGGGATGCCGGTGGTCGAAAGTATCCCGATATAGAGAATCCCGACAGGGGCTCCATAAGTGGCCTAACCCTCTGCCCTTACCCCCTCACCCTAACCCTCTCTTGAAGCAGCCTAACCCCCCTCCCAAAGCCTAACTCTCCCTACTAGTGCCTAAATCGAACCACCAAATCACACCATCTAAACCTATCCCACCCACCCCACAAACTATCCCTAACCCTCCCTTTTTAGAGCCCCCTCCCACAACCTAATTCTACATCCTCTTTCTAGTGCCTAAACCTGTGCCCCCCTTCCCTGGCAACACACTAGCCTGCCTCGCAAAGTGTTCATTTTATTGGTGGTAACTTATAAACCTTCTGTGGCTAAAAACTATTCCCATCAAAAACCATTCGGAGCGTATCTCTGGTAACACCTGGACATTAAACCCAGCTGGGAATATAAAGACCCAGGACATTGCAATATACAGCCACAGGAGGGAGTTTTATATCCTACATGCGGGACTGGTAATTATAAGGATCATTGGCATGAACATTTAACATTTAACGATACATGCCTAGTATTTTGAGCCATTTTCCAGCCTCTGAATAACAGTTATATGCCAGCTATATGTGTTATATGTTGTATGTCTTGTTATGTCTAATATGTATGAATTACTATGAAATGCACTTCAAATGAAATTATTTTGATGAAATAATTTTTAATAAAATAAATTCATATGCATATTTGACCCGGACCTTCGCATGACGAAAGAAAGCAAAAAACTTAAAAAAAGAAAAATAAATTCATATTATTGTTGATAAGAATTTGAATTGAATAATTATTGAACTGGACACAGTTGCGCCTCCTAATAGTGCCTGTGAGCAGATACTTCAGACACTATATACACCATTTTTAAACATAAGGGTATGGGTCATAAGGCTGACAGCAATAAGGTCGACAGTCAATAGGTCTACCACTATTGGTCAACACATAAAAATGTCGACATACATTAGGTCAACATGGTCAAAAGTTCAACACAAACATTAGGTTAACATGAAAAAGGTCTACATTTTTTTGGGTGTCTATGTTGACATAGGTCGACATGTACACTGTATAAGTGTACCGCGTCCCCTCGCATGGCTCACTTTGCTCGCCATGCTTTGGGCACGGTGCCACGCTACGCGCGGCGCACTGTAACAATTTAGCTCCATGTCAACATGGATAGTAAAGTATAAAACACCCTTTTTTAAAGAAAAACAAACATGGCAAACTGGTCGACCTTTTTCATGTCGAGCCTTTCCATGTTGACATGTTGTTAAAGTGTGTAGATGAAGTGCTTAACTACAGTAAATAGCTTCACATGCCCCGATGCATCCTCACCTGGCCTCTCAGAGGGGTAGATTTATTAACTAACGATCAGGGGAATATGCGCTATCCCCGTGCCTTAATCTATCACACCTGCTGGCCGGGTACTTTATTGGCGGCGGTGTGGGGCAGGAGGCATAGCGCAGCTACGATATTTCGTGCTGCGCCCCTGCCTCCTGCCTGATTTATGAACGGTCAGCATCGCTGACCGTTCCGATGCTGACCGTTCAGCCGCCTGCAGCTATCCACTTCGACAGCTGCAGGCGGCGATAGCCTATGCCTACAGCAGGGACAGCGCTGTCCCTGCTGCTGGCTCTGGGGTAGATTTATTATAGCGGCGTGAGTAGCGAGATCCCGTGCATGCGCAGTCCAGCCTGCCGGGAGGAAGAGGGGAGGGGACATCGCCGGAGGGGGGAGTTAGCGCTCCCCTGCTTCGGCGGCAAGATCTTAGTAGAGCTTGTTTGGTGTCCCCTCCTGCTTCGCCTCATTAGCGTCATTAGCTGTTATAGCTCTTAGCGCCGCTATAATAAATCTACCCCAGAAGAGGGCGGGATCTACTAAAGGGAAAATGCGGTAAAACGGGGGTTCCTATGTACCATTAGCCATCCACCCCGTCTCCACTTGGCAGGGTATCGCCACCCTCTGGGTGGCAATACCCTATAGAAGCCTATGGGCTTCTATCGCCGCCTGCCGTCCGTGCGACCCCCCCCCTCCCGTCCTCCATCGATCTCCTCCTCCCCCAGCAGAGGACATCCGGCTGCAGGGGGGAGGAGCAGACGCAGGGGGACACTGAAAGCCGCCGGGATGTGACGGAGACCCCCGCACACCACATTACAGGTATCGCGGGGGTCTCCGTCACCGCAACCCGATGCTAGCCGCATATGTTACTACATATGCGGTAGCATCGTGGCGGCTGGCAGGCGAAGGGCGGCCATGTATATTAATACATCCCGCCCAGAACCTCCACCTTCCTCTACAGCTTTGCCATCTACTGCAAATCCAGGTACCAATGCCATCCCCATTTGACAAGAAGGTAAATGATTCTAAACTCCACACACCAAACAATTCTTCTCCTTCTTTCCTCATTCCCCCACTGCATGCACATTTCTAGCCAATCATCATCCTGTCTCTTTTCACTAGAAAACACTTTCATCATTCCACTTCTAAAGAAACCAACCGGTCTACACTCATCCTCCTAGACTTAATGCTGCTTTTGACCAACATCTTGCACTGCATAATTTACACTGTACTGGTCATCAAGACACAGTTCTTTATATGATTACTTTCTACCTATAGTATAAAAAAAGTGAAATGGGCCTAGAAAAAAATATATTTTTTAAATTAATCACAATATTAAATAAACAAAATAATAACTTAAGGGTGTCTTAGCCCTATAAACCCCTATAAACCCCAATGCGGCATGCTGATCCTTCAATGCCATCATTTATTGGGGATTATGCTACAATATTTCCAGAGAAGCAGCCCCAGGAGTCCTGTTTTTGTATCAATAACATTGTATCGGTAACTTATCCCAGATCCCATGTGTTGTCTGCTGACAACGGATCATTTACTGTATGGCAAAAACAGGCTATGAAAGCATAGTCCGGTATTAACATTGGGCTAAAATCAAGATATTAGCCATTTTATGCTGCATGTAACTACCGCCGGTAACAGGTCCCTGTCCGCTCACCCAAGTGGTAAAAAATCCACATTTGTGTATCCTCCACACCCTAGGGTAAGAAGTTGCTTGTTCAGTGATCAATGTCATATTTTTACAATTTTTAAAAATCCTACATGCCCCAGTGTCAATTTAAAAAAAAAAAATTTGCTACACTCCCGCACCCAGTAACAATAGAGAGCTCCTGTATGCATGGGGCATTACCAATCTTCCACAGCTGAGCATCAGTCAGGAGGGAATGACCATCAGGTCAGTGGGGAATGATCATCTGTTCCCAGCTACAGCTCAGCTCTGCAGATATCAGCCAAATAGTGGTTGGGAGAGGAGAATTAAGTCCTTGCACTTGTGTTCTCAGCTCATATGCACAACATTCTGGGGCATGATTTTGGCCATTAATATTGACAGTCACAGACCGCAGCATCACTGCAGGGGGACAGGTGAGCAGGAGGAAATCCTTTTTGCACATGTGTAGAATTAATTTCTCCTTTAAACACCAAGGGCAAAGCAGGATGGCACAGTCGTATGGGAATCAGTCATGTCACCTAAATCCCAACTGACTGCTTGTGGCTAATATCTGTACCTCTGGCATAGCCTTCCCTCTACTTCCAGTATCTGATGTGATCCATAATTCCAGTAGCCAGGTGAAATGACTTGTAATTACCTACAAAGTCTTCAACACCTTTAATGCAACTAAAACTTAATCTGGAAATATTCTTCCTCACACACTGTTAGATCTACCTATGAGTCCTGTTGCCAACCACTTATAGAATAACCTACCACGCCTGGTCAGGCTCTCCAATAGCTTTCAAAAATGTAAAAGAATCCTAGAATCCAACATTTATTAGAGTTTGTTCTACTGTCACTTATACTGATCCCACTGGTACACCTGTTCCAAAGTCTGTTCTAAAGGCGTTACAAGCCGCCTCTGGCGAGTCTGTGTAAATGCAGCCTGTATTTTTTCTGTGTGCAGTTCACCTGTCACGTAATAAGGCAATTAGCACTCTGCCTTGTGTGTGTCAGGCTGCTCACCTGCAGTGACTTTCCTAATTTATGGGGGTTGTCCATTCCAGCTGTTCTGATTGGATATTGTTCCCTATATTACCCAGCCTGTCCTAAGTTCTGTGCTGGTTATAGTGCTTGCTTCTAGCTATTGCAGCAGATCATACTACATCTTTCCTGACTAACCATGATCCTATCTAATCCTGACTAGTCTGCGTACCCTGATATGCGCTAAGCTTGCTATATCCCTGCAATTGCCTGATCCTGGGTGATCCAACCTATACTGGCTGTTAAGGGCTTGTGTTTACGTACCTGTGTTTTCACCTATTTGTCTGTATGTAAAAAGAACTGCCCCACAGTCTGGTCCTGCTGAATGTCTGTGTGTCGCTAGTAGAGTCTATTCAGCTATAGAATATATGTACTGTCTTTGTCGCTACTAGTGGCTACTCTGCTACTGGAGCCTGTCTGTCTGCTTGCCTGTTTGTTTACTGGTACTGTGTCTCTATTAGCGATTACTTCCGCCGGTACTTGTGTAGTTTCATGGCTCCAGTAAATCGCATGCGATTCGATGTGCGATGCGATTTAGTACCCGTTCATACCCCCACTATCCACTACGGCATGGAGTTGATTTTATATAGTGTGGCGGGCGCAGCGAGCCACCGAGCCCGAAGCGTGGCGAGTGGACACTGATTACTTGACATGTATTCCATGGCCCCTCACCACACTTCGGGCTCAGTGAATACATGTCAAGTAATCCGTTTCCCCTCGCCATGTTTCGGGCCACGCCATAGTGTATAGTGGGGGTATGAACAGGTACTAAATCGCATCGCACATCGAATTACATGCGATATCGGGTGGCGCCGCGAAACTGCACAAGTCCCCTTCCGCCTACTGGCCCTGCTTGACTATGTGTCTGTAACCGGTATTGCTTGCATTCCGGTTCGGTCCGTTTGTCTGCTCACATTGGACCTTAAATCCCCCTTGTTGCATGAGACAGTCTTATTCAATACTGGGAAATTATCTTATTCTAGGAATATAAACTATTACTGCAAGCAACAATTGAAATTAGAAAAACCAAGTGCAGTACTTCAAGTCAGAAAACCCCAAAATGTTATGGTTCTAATGCAGCCTTATTATGTGTTACATTGCCTGGTAATATAGCCGCAAGAGTTGAATGAAGATCATAAAATAAGTATGCAGTAAAAGAAAAAAAAATCAGGCTACATTTAATGAAGGAGATGTGAAGTCCTAACATTGAAGGATTCTGTGCGTTGACCTGATTTATTACTTTGACATCCAATTTGAGGAAGAAAAAAGAAAAAGCATGAAGATCACATTAAGATTGATAGTAGATCTAAGGCTACTTGGCTTTGGAGAGTTATTCTAATTACATGACCCCAGACATCAGCAGGAACCATAGTGTACACATGTGTGCATACAATAGTGTATTCTAAACATACATTGTGTGTTTTACCTGCTCTTTCCTCTTCCCCTTCGCAGAGTGTGACTTTCACCATTCCTTTCATCTCTTGCCCGATGTAATGAGGGAGAGCGGCTGTGTGTACTCCGGGAACTGGCAGTGCTTGCTAGGCTGCTATCGCCTATAACCATTCCTCCAGAAGTGTCCGGCCCCTGGGAGAGCAGTTGTGAGGGTAGACCACGAAGCGATGGCACTGGGGAGTAATGAGCCCCATCTGAATTCAGGTTGTTATCACTGGCGGAGCGTTGCAGAAAGCGAGGGGATGAAAGACCAACACAGCTCACAACACGTCGGCGCTTCGTGTAACTTGGAGTCTCCCGAAAAGGCACTTGTAAGAGACAGAGAGAGCAAGAAAGTGGCCAAGACTAGTCATTAAGACAAAGTACAAGTGCAATGGATGGGAAAGGGAACAAAGTATTCTGCATTATTAGTATGACTGTTGGTATGTTTTTGTAACTTACCAATGTCGGATTCTTTGTGAGTTTTGATAATTTCGGCAAGTTCGAAATTTCCTGCAATAATAGCAACCTATAATGAAAGAAAGCGAAAGAAACAAACAGATTTGGTTTAGATAAAACACAAAAGACTAAAAATAAAAAGGCATGGAACAGTGAGCCTAATTAAGTAAGAAGTGCAAATTAGGAATAAATCGGTATTCTGCAATTTTTGTCAAACTGCACATGCGCGTATGTGCCAAAGCAAGTCCTGGAACTGCGGGAAAAATGCAACAGCAGTATCAGGGACAACGAGGTGCCACAACGCGGCATGTAGGGGAATCATCTCAGCATTGCAGGGGCGCGGGCCAGACAATAAAAGTGTGTCTGAATCATTTGCCGGGCAGGATGTGGCAGGTGCAGGTAGCCATGGGCTACACTTAATACATTTTGCTGTATAGCGATGGAACCAGAAAATGTGTGGCAAAATTGCGGGGAGGGAACTAGTTTGCATGGAGGCCTTGCCCTGTGCTGAGCGCCCTCCCCCACGGCTACCACTGGCAGTTGTAGTTTTGAAAAGCTTTTCAAAATTACAACTGAAGCTAAATAAAGCCATGTACAAATACAAAAGCCCATAGGAAACACATATAAATAGATTAGCTTTAGGATTGTCTGGGAGACAAATGATACTCTAGTACCAACTAAGACTATGTCTTGACCATTTGTGTGATCTTACTTCCAGACCAAAAGAAGAAAGGACACATGCTATATAACAAGTCATTATCTGAAAACATGGTTTGGACTCTGGGCCTAATTCAGACCTTCTTAGCAAGGCTGCCATTTTTACAGATGGGCAAAACTATGCTGCACTGCAGGTGGGGCAGATATACACGATTGTTATGATTTAGATCAGTTCAGCACGATATTGTATAATGTGTACACATAACAGAAGTAATTCAGACCTGCTCCCTAGGCTGCGTATATTATGCCCCCACCAAACCGCTGCCTGAATCCCCATGCTACAATGTGAGCTTGTGTCTGCACGAAAAAGTAATTCAATGGTTACTCACCATCAGATTATTTTTCTTCTGTTAATTCATGTACGAAAAGGTCTGAATCAGCCCCAATGTGTGGTAAGATGCGCACTCCCGTGTTGTTGGTGAGATATTGGGTGATGCTAATCACATATTATGGTCTTATGATTTTATGTCACATCATATAATGTACATAAGATCAAAGATGTCTGGGAGAGCAAGGGAAATTGTGTACAATAACTTATATCCCATCATTCTAATGTGCACATAGCCTTAGATTTATGGGAATGATTTTGTTTCTGTGCAGGGTAAATACTGGCTGCTTATTCTTACATTGCAATTTAGATTTTAATTTGAAAACATCTCACCCAAATCTCTCTCTGCACGTTACATTTGGCCCAACTGCAGTGCAGCATGGTTTTATTCAACTGCAAAAATTGCAGCCTTTCCAACAGGTCTGAATCAGTCCCACTGGCCTTATGGTGCGGGTACAATCATGCTATTTCAAAAAAAGTTGCAGCGACAAATCACATGTTTCACCCGAGGCGATGCAAGTCGAATCTCCCATCTCAAGATATAATGTGCTGCACATAATATTTATCGCATTGCATGTGTGATCGCATGGGTTTTTAAACACATGCGATTTATCACAATGAGATGTGTGATCTGTCAGTTCATATACCCCCAGATATCTCATTCCTCATTCCATCAGCCGATTTCAGGTCAAAAAGGGCATGCAATTTATTACATGATTTGACTCCCATTAAACGCCTATGGAAAGGTGGCTCAACTGAGCTTGAGCCACCAAGTGCCGGAAGGTCTGCCACAAACTGTGAACTGGGTTTAAAACCGCTCTGTCATGGTTTGAAACCCGTGTCCAATCACCTGGGTCGGACCAACGTTTCTATTTTTAAGGGGTAACAGAAAGAACCAAAAATAGCTGAGAACAATTTCAAATCTGCCGAAAGTGATCATTATACTAAAGCAGCCGCTCACATGTTAAGATCCAAGTTTATCAAACATCAGGATTTTTTTCTATATCAGACAGCGCTGATAACATTTCTAGGTATATTGATGTTGTTGTAGAGAAATAGTGGAGATTGCTGCTTTCTAGATATGCATAGCTCATTGTATTACTACTTTGTACAGCTATAATGATTGCAATGTGCAAGTTCCGCCTACAGGGGTCATCTAATCACTTTATTGAAACCATACAGTAACACTTCGCAATGAGTTTTTTTTACATTACATTAAGATATAAAACATTTCTATTCAACATTCTGCAAGTTTTTATCAGAGAGCTTCAGAAAAAATCTCCACGGTAGAAAAACAATACTGAACATCCTGCTAAACAGTTATCATTCATCTCCTTGTCTCTTACTGCACATATTCATTTCATATTAACTGTCCTAAGGTAAGTTATTCATTGTATAGATCAAACAGAATGAAAGGAGGATAACCAGAAGTACGTGTGAAATGCCCGTTGTAGGTGTGGATGGTACAGTTAGGAACCTTGTACATTTATTATGGGGACACAATTAATGTTAGAAACATAAGACAAATACCAAAAGCAGAGGAAACCTGGGCCTTATTCTAGTTCACTCTTTCTGGCAAAGTCCTTCTTACATGGACAACACCATGTGCACTGCAGGTGGGGCAGATGTTAATTGTGCAGAGAGTTAGATTTGGGTGGGGTTTTACTTCAAAGTGAGATCTATATTGCAGTGTAAAAATAAAGCAGTCAGTATTTTCCCTGCACAGAAACAAAATAACTCACCCAAATCTAATTCTCTCTGCACATTTTACATCTGCCCCACCTGCAGTGCACATGGTTTTGTCCATCTAAGAAGGATGGACTTCAAATATCTGCTAAATTATATACACCTATACTAACCCTTCTAAAACAGTGTTTCTGAGCCAGACCAGAAAGGAATCTCAGACCAGGCTTTCCCAACCACGGTCCTCAAGGCACACCAACAGTGCAGGTTTTAGTGATATCCAGGCTTCAGCACAGATGGTTTAATCAGAATCACCCAGGTACTAATTAAATCACCTGTGCTCAAGCCTGGATATCTACCAAGCCTGCACTGTTGGTGTGCCTTGAGGACCGTGGTTCGGAAAGACTGGTGTAGAGGAACAGGACTTTCACATGCAGGTGATCGGCAATCTGAGGGGGACATTTACTAAGATGTGAGTTCTATTTCAGATGGAAAATAGATAAGTCCATGGAGAACAGTAAGCTAGGCAGTGCAGGGGGAGACAAACAGGGCTGGAATAAATGGATGTGAATAAAGGGCACATGTTTGAGGAAAGACACTGTGGTAGAATATTCATGTTTAAGCACGTAACTAGCAGTTGTTAACAATGTAAATATAGGAAAGCATGGCTATGGAAAGCATAGGTGGGCCCAAGAATTGTAGGGGAGGGTGTGTGACGTCAGGCTGATTTAATCGCAGCCCCTGAGTAACGGCCCATACACACGTTGACTGCGCCGGGCAGAAGGAAAGCCGCTCAGTGTGTATGCACTGAGCGGCTTTCCCCCCCAGTGATGACAGCGATCATCGCTATCCATACACGCTGGGCATAATCACCCAGTGTGTATGGACCTTAAATCCCTGCCTACTCAGAGCCTGCGATCAGTGGTGACCAATGGCAAAATCATTTGATGCTGAGTGGCTTATGAATGGTTTTGGACATATTTGCATGGCTTTGAATAGATTTGCAGCTGTACACATCTATTCGCACATAGAATTAACTTACAGCCAGGGTTTCACTGTAGTGGGGCGGCATTTACCTGACCTCTTGCCACTGCAAATTAGCAGCCGTGTGATCAGGTGTGAATCAAGTCCAACGATATGTGTTTTTGAATAATATCAATTTACCTCTCTTCCTACCAGTACCCTTCTATGCTCATACTGCTTTGTATCCATGCAAAACTCTGTACCAAAGAATATGATATGTTAAACTGATAATGAAATATTGTTCACATTAAGCTGTGACACGTATGTAAACAGTACATGTCATATATGAGGTTGTGCTCCAGCAGATGGTTACAGTGTGGGAGGGGCTCTGACACCAGACTGACAGTAATCCAGATTTATACAGGATCATCTAGATAGACGCAGATTATCTCCTCATCACTGGGACAGCGCTGTTGTCCTTGTAACAACCTGCAGGGTTACCCTCACACTCCATGTACACCACAACAACAATTTACTACACAAGCTCTATCTGCACTTAGGTATAATAGCAATGTATAGGAGATTTCATTCACATCTCAGTCAATACATTTTTAATGGGGCTATTGTAATGCCATTTTCACCAAATGTCAGCGACAACCCATGCAATCCACGTATGCAAAGAAATCAAAGCCATAAAACCGAATGAAGTGACACAGTCAAAAAGGATGGAACCCGCTTACTGAAATGTATTTAGTACTTTGTACAAAAAGCCTTTCTTGGTAATGACAGCTTAAACCCTTTGAGTGCCAACATCTCTGTGAGAGATGTTCAAAATATCTGCTAAAAATGCCAGCGTCGCTCACATTTGTTATATAAATTTAAGTAAAAAAGTTGTGTAACAAAAAAAAAAGATATTATTTCCTATATAAAGTAAACATTACAGGCCATTATGATGCATAAAAATGTTTGCTTGGCAATTGTCACGCCTGTTTTGTCAAATTCACTTGGCACTCAAAGGGTTAAGTGACCTCCTGTATGAAGAAACTAGTCGCATGCATTGCTCAGGTGTGGTATTGGCTCATTCTTTCACACAAACAATAAATCTTCAAATCTTGAAGGTCCCGTGCGCCTCTTCTATGAACTCTGACCTTTAGTACTTTTCATAGATTTTCAATTGGATTCAAGTCAGGTAATTGGCTGGACTAGTCTAGCAGCTTTATTTTATTTCTCTGAAACCAATTAGCTGCAGTACCAAGCTCCAATTAAGGTGCGTACACACGGGGCAATATGATCGCTGGCAATATATTGCTAGCAATATATTGCTCAGCAATCATATTGCCCCGTGTCCCGTTTTCATCTGCGACCAGAGATGGTCACAGATGAAAATTTAAACACTGCTGGGTGAAGAGGCAGGGGATGTCGCTGGTCGGAGGAGCATGTTCCTCCGACCAGCGACCATTCAGGGGCTGAAAACGGGAGCGCGCACCCGGCGATTTATCGCTGGTGCACACTCCAATCACTGGCAATATGGTCGCTCAGCGACCATATTCCCAGCGATTTCAGCCCCTATCGCCCCCGTGTGTACACAGCATTAGATATGGTAAATCCAGTGGCGGTTTTTACCTATGGGCTGCAAGACTGCTTATGTCAGTGATGTGCTGCTGTCATTGCTGCTGTCAGTGAGAGGTTATGTGCTGCTGTCAGTAAGGCATGGATAGGCTGCTGCCAGTGAGTCAGCAATGGGCTACTGACAGCAACACATTCCTGGACCGCTGTCAGTGAGGCAAGGATGCATAGCTGTCATTAAGGTTGTGCTGTGCTGCTGTTAGTAAAGGCAGGCATGTGCTGGTGTCAGGGAGACAATGATGAGTTTATGTCAGTGATGTTCTGCTGTCAGTGGGACAGGGATGTGCTCAGTGAGGCGGGAGTCTACTGCTGTCAATAAGGCTTTGATGTGCTGCTCTCTGGGAGACACGGATGTGCTGCTGACAGTGATAAAGTGATGTGCTGCTGACAGTGAGGCAGTGATGGTTTACTGTCAGTAGGCAGGGATGTGCTCCTGTCAGTGTGGCAGTGATAAGCTTATGTCATTGATGTGCTGCTGTCATTGCTGCTGTCAGTGAGAGGTTGATGTGCTGCAGTCAGTGAGGCATTGATAGGCCGCTGTCAGTGAGGCAGTGATGTACTACTGTCACTGGGGCAGTGGTGTGCTGCTGTCAGAGATGTGCTGCTGTCAGTGAGGCAGTGATGTGCTGCTGTCAGTAAGGCATGCTACTGACATGCGGATGTGCTTCTTTTCTGTAATTTGTGTTTCTGTGAATGATGCAAGTGTTGACAGTTGTGGAGTGATACAGCAGTGGCTTTATGATGAAGTTTTGGTGACAGCTGGAAGTGATGATACTTAGCCTAAAATCTGTGCAGGAAAATGACCTATACAATTGTGAAAGCGGCATCGGTTCAGTGGTTTCCAAGTTTATCTCAATCAGACAAGCAAACAGATGTTCTCATTTTTAAGCTGTTTAGAAGAACAGTTTGTTTATTTGTAACATTGTAGCAGTGAGATGTTGGCAATGGTCTGGGAGGTTGCTAGTATAATTGCTAAATATTCCAATTTTAAGGCAATAAACCACCATGTAATAACCTGCAAAGACTTTTATTTGTGTAGTTACTCTCCAATTTTCATTGAGCAAAGGCAAGATGGCTTTTTTCCAACAGCATTAAACCTACTTTATAATTAAACGAGAATGTTTTCTAATGACTATTTTTCCATTGCAAACAATAATAAAATACAGCACTGATACTGCACATTAATGTATAATGGCAGCTATCATTAACGAATTGCACTGCAGTGTATCTGCAGAGAGTAAACAGACCACATTCACTATATAAATCATTGCTTGCGTGAGAACTGAATACGAATGATTCCTTACTTGGAACGCCGTTTGGTTGTTGAAGTTCCTAATCTCTTTACTTGCTCCACGGAATAGAAGAACCCGAGCACAGCTCTCCTGTTAGGGACAAAGGGAAACAGCGCTGAGTGCAAAAATACTGGACAAACATATACTACAGGTTCAGTCTCCCATATGCGAAAATAGAATATTCCATGATCCCATATGGGGGGGGGGGGAGGGCAGATGATAGGTGCACGTTGGGACGTAGGAGGAAGAAGCACTAATAGGAAGTTCGTGCTTGGTGAGGCTGTATGGTTAGTTTACTATAATGATATGTTGTATATGTACAGTAAGGGCTGCACACCACTTGTGGAGCATTATAAATCCAATGTTATAAGAATTGTATTCGTATAAACACACATATAAGTATATATATATATATATATATATATATATATATATATATATATATATGCAAAAAGAGTAGAAAAGACGCACCAATGAGCACAAAGTAACAGAATTTTACTGATCAAATAAAGCTCACGTACATATATATATATATATATATATATATATATATATATATACTTATATGTGTGTTTATACGAATACAATTCTTATAACATTATATATATATATATATATATATATATATATATATATATATATATACACTAGTTAAACCCTGTCAAAATGATGGCACTTCACTTTGAGCTGCGACTGTTTTTATCCCACAATCTCTACACCCCACCCCCAGTCCCTATCTGCTCCTACCTCCAATCTCTGACTTTACAGATCCCTCTCTCCATGTCAAGCATGTGTAAAACCAATCAGTGCCCCTGTAAGTATTGCTTTCAATAGTCCAGTCTATGGAGTGGTCTCTAGTGGTCAGTGGCGGTACTTCACCTCATAGAGGTGAGGAGCAGTTAACCTTTTATTTATATATATATATAAAACAAAGGAAATAAGTGCGCAAATTTTGAAAGACCCTTGAACAGTGGATACTACTGTGATTATCCACACACAAGAGGGGTTGTTTGTATAAAAAGTCCCGTTTCCAGTTTATCATGCACCAAAGGATCTTTATTTTGTCCCGGCAGCTCTCGATCACCTGAATTCCACAGGTGTAAAGACACTAAAAAGAAAGATGAGAGCGCTCCATAGTGTAATATCAAAAAGAAAACTATTGTACTGTCTATTATGAGAATTTATTGTCGCTAGTATATATTGGTGTTAGAGCAGTTTTGGAGGCCGCTGCTGTCAAGATTACCGCATAGTAGGTTTAAATTATCTGATGGATTTCAGCTGAGAGACAGCCACGGGCTTTAAAAGAGGAATCTGACCAACGCCAGACCAGCCCTCTGACGAAGTACGTGATTACGAAACACGTTGGGGCGTGGCCTGGTGTTGCAGTCCATCCACCAGACGTGTCAAGACGCGGGGAATCCCGAGTGTAACCGCTCCTACATTTCATATGTTTGAGACACGAGCTTATGCGATTATCTTGCGGTGGTGATACCGCTTGCTGTGGTACGTCACTTTATACCTGTTTTTACTGGAAAAACTTTGTTTTTAAAATAAAAGTTTCTTTTTGATATTGCACTATGGAGCGCTCTCATCTTTCTTTTTAATATATATATGTATAGAGCGAGAGAGAGAGAGAGAGAGAAAGAGAGAGGGATGGATTATAGGGCCTTCCTACCTCTATGATTGTCTGTTATTACCCGGTTATGTTTTATCACTGTTGTTTCCAATTGTAAAAAGCAACAGAATTTTTAGCAATTTATAAGAAACATTTAATAAATAAATAGTTTATTTAACCCCTTCACGACATTTGACGTATATATACGTCATGGTCGGGAAGTACTTCCCGACACATGACGTATATATACGTCATGACTTCTAACTGTCACTGCGTCTAGAGACGCAGTGACAGTTAGGTGATGTCTGCTGTGCCTGACAGCAGACATCCCCCCTCGCCGCCCAGGGGGGGCAGGGGTGCCCCCCCCGGTCGGCGATCGCTGTGATTGGCTGTTCAAATCTGAACAGCCATTCACAGCGTTTCCTGTGTTACCGGCGGCTAAGCCGCTCGGTAACACAGGGATTCACTGGTGATCGGTGCTGTCAAGTACAGCACCGATCACCACCGATGTGCAGCCCCCCCTCGAACCCGCCGGGCACTCACCCGGCAGCAGCAGCGGCTCCACCGGCTCCCCCGGAGCGTCTGGAGCGCACGCAGCGCTGCCCTCCTCCCCCCTCCCCCCCGCAGCAGCAGCAGCAGCATCAAGCTGCATAAAAAGTAAAAAAATAAACATATGCACTGAAAAATATATTTATATATATATATACACATATATATATATATATGTGTGTGTATATATATATATATGTATATATATATATATATATATATATACACATATATATATGTGTGTGTGTGTGTGTGTGTATATACCGCACCGATTACCACCGATCGCCAGCCCCCCCCCCCTCCCACCCGGCAGCCCCCCTCCCTCCCACCCACCCGGCTGCCGCAGCGCCAGCACCCCTCCCACCCCCCCGCCAGCCGCAGCACCAGCCCCCCTCCCAAAGCTGGTGACTAAAATGGGGTCACTTGTGGGGGGGTTCCACTGTATTGGTGCTTCGGGGGTCTTGCTAATGCGACATAGCACCCACCATTCGTTCCACCACCAAAAATCACTCCTTCCCTTCTGAGTCCTGCCATGCACCCAACTGGTATTTTTTGGTCACACGTGAGGCATTGCCGTACTCGGGAGAAATTGGGGCACAGATTTTGGGGTGCTTTGTCTCCTTCATTCCTTGTGAAAATAAAAAATTTTGAGCCAGAACTGCATTTTTCTGTAAAAAATTACATTTTTTTACACAAAAATGCAGATCTGGCTCAAAATGTTTCATTTTCACAAGGAATGAAGGAGACAAAGCACCCCAAAATCTGTGCCCCAATTTCTCCCGAGTACGGCAATGCCTCACGTGTGACCAAAAAATACCAGTTGGGTGCATGGCAGGACTCAGAAGGGAAGGAGTGATTTTTGGATTTTGCAGCACAGATTCTGGTTGAATGACCCCCGAAACACCCATACAGTGGAACCCCCCCACAAGTGACCCCATTTTGCAAACTACACCCTTCAGGGAATTCATCAAGGGGTATAGTGTACATTTCAAACCCCCCGGGGTTTCACCAATTTAGATACAACTGAGCTGTGAAAATGAAAAATTAATTTTTTTCATTTTCACTGCCCAGTTGTACCACAATTGGTGAAACCCCTGGGGGTTTGAAATGTACACTATACCCCTAGATGAATTCCCTGAGGGGTGTAGTTTGCAAAATGGGGTCACTTGTGGGGGGGTTCCTAAATTTTAGCATCTTATGGTGCCTAGAAACCTACATGGTGCCTAAAAAATAATCTCATAAAAAGGAGGCTCCAAAATCAAGTAGGTGCTCCTTCTATTATGAAGCCTGTGGTTTGGTCACCGTGCACACTAGGGCCACATATAGGATATTTATGAAAACCAAAGAATTGGGGGAATCAATTTTTAGTCACATTTCTCTAGTAAAATCTACTGTGTTCCTTAGAAAAATGTATTAAAATTGCAAATCTGCAAAAAAAATGAAATTTTGAAATTTCACCTACACTTTCTTTTAATTCCTGTGAAACACCTAAAGGGTTAACAAACTTCCAAAATGCTGTTTTGAATACTGTGAGGGGTGCAGTTTTTGAAATGGCATCATTTATGGGGGTGTCTCACATACAAGTCACTCAAAGTCACATCATAACTGACCTGGTCCCTAAAAAAATCAGAGTTTGAAATTTTCTTGAAAATTTGAGAATTTGCTATTCATATTTGAAGCCTCCCTGGTGTCCAAAAAAATGAAAATGAGGTTGAAATAATGATGGCAACATAAAGTAGACATATGGTCTATGTTAGTTATTCACTATTTTGAGTGGTAAGATTATTTGTCTCACAAGCAGAAAATTTAACATTTTGCAAATCGCAAAATTTTCCATTTTTTTACGACATTTTGGTATTTTTCACAAAAAATCACAGACTGTATCGACGAAAATTTACCACTAACTTGAAGTACAATGTGTCACGAGAAAACAATCTCAAAATCACTGGGATAAGTAAAAGCAAAAAAAAGTTATCCCCACTTAAGTGATACATGCCAGATTTGAAAAAAAGGGCTCTGTCAGGAAGGCAAAAACTGGCTCTGTCATGAAGGGGTTAAATGTAATTTGAGAAGTTGCAATGGTCTATATAGAAGCTGTTCACAAAGCAGTGAAGAAAGCCCTGTGGAGGTTTCCCATGTCATGAGTTTAAAGAGCATCAGCCACTGTGCATGGCATATAGTGGAAGTTCTATTCCCACATATACTCTTCAGCAGATACGTAGTATTAGCGGCATCCACTGGAGAGCACAAGAGCCCCAGGCAGGACAACACTGATGAGATAGCTGGAAGTTATGTCACAGACCCACAGTATCTCAGAGGTGGAAAATCATCCTAAGGGATTGAAAATACCCTGCCCGTTATAATGATACTTATTCACTGAGTTCTATTAACACAGCAATTTATCTTCAGAGCCATTTACACTACAACAACGTGTTGCCTATAGCTATGTACTTTAAATCAATAGGGACAAGAGACATCCCATATTTATACATGCATGTGATATAGTTGAATTGATTTACCGGATGCAACATTAATAAAGTATAGCATAGTTACTTTATCTGACCATACAGTATCAAAAATGAAGAATGTAGTCAAAGAAGGTTATACAATATTTGGCATCAGTAAAGGGCCATACACGCGGAGAGATTTTAACCCCATTCCTAAGCGATCTGACTAGATAGCTTAGAAGTGAAGCATGGATAGCTCAATGTGTATGGCCCCGGGTGACAGATATGTGAGGTCTCACGTGTTGCTATCGCCCGCAGACATAGACAGTGCTTGTACTGCCTACCTTGCTAGATCACTAGGTTATGCTTCGCTTGTGTGCTGTGATCGGTGCTGAGTGATCTGTGCTTAAGCCAGCTCGCTCTCTGCACAGCTCCCCAACAGCCCTTTTGGGCTTAAGAGGACAGACAGGAATTGGCAATATCTATAAAAGATCAGATAAGGAAATGGAGTCTTTACAGAAAAACATTTGGTACTTGTGTATTATCACGGCGCCCATCGCATCGCATACCACTAATTAAGGTATGCGATGGGATGCGATGGGACCCGATTTTCGGGTCCAAAGACCCGCACTGTACAATAAAATACCGCATCGCATCGCATGCCTTCAAAATGGCATGCAATGCGATTTTTAATTGTACAGGCACCCTGATGGGCTAATCGCTATGTTAAATGCACCCCCATTGTTAACGCCACCCCCAGGTTGCTCAGAGCAACCTTACATACGCGTGCACCTTCCACTTATTTTGAAGGTCGCCGACGATCGAAAGATGTGGGAGGGTCCCAGTGGCATGCGAATAAATGTTTATGTAAAACATTCATTCGCAGCCAGTGCAAATGTACACACCTTGCAAATAGTAGGCCGGCGTACCACCATTCGCAAGGCGGGATCTGGGTCACTCGTATGGATGCGAATTTGCATCCGAGCGAATGAACCAGAATACCCCCATATTCTGTTGCACTTTACAATGGAACAACAGTGATAGAACAAAATTGGGTAATAACAGACAGAGATAGGAAGGCCTTGTTCGCTAGTTTACAATCTATAGGGACCCAGGCACTGATACAGTACACAAGGATACCTCTTGCATAATAGTCCTGCCTGATAACAACGGTTCTAATGGGTTGCATGATATGGTTACACAGCAATGATGGCTTGGGGTCAGGAGGATGTAAAAGTGGAGAAAGACAAAATATGTAAGATCATGGCTCATTTATTCGCATGCGAATTCACATGCAGGAACGATGTTTTTTCACCTGGCATATGCCAGGTGTGTGGGGGCCGGGGAAGTACGCGCAGTCTAATGCGCAGTCTAATCCCGAAATACCGGGATTGAAATCCCGGCATTTTGGGGGCCAAATCCCGGGATCCCGCCGATCCCGATCCAGGGATTGCCCACCCTACTTGTATATTAGCACGGCTGCCGTTACGCAGTTAGCGTAGCTGTGCTGTCAGAATCAGCGTAGAATTCCCGCTTCCTGTTAGATTCAGTCAGAGTTGAAGAAGTGACAGGAATGGCTGAATCAGTGAGAGGTGAAGGAGAAGTGACAGTAATGGCTGCAGAAAGTGTCACAATGTTCATCCTATCCACGCCAGCCCGAAGCGTGGCGAGCGCAGCGAGCCCTGCAAGTCGGTTTGGAGAAGAATAGGAGTCTTGGAGAGTGCTTCTTGATCCATTTGTACATCACAAGCTATACGATCCTAACAGTCCTGATTTTGACACATAGTTTATTGTGATTACCATTAGATTTGAGTGAATTCATACAAAGCTCTGTAAGGAATTCAAGTAAACAGAAATACACTGACCGATTACTTATATACACTCAGATTTTTGATTCGTAACCCCTGATGAAGTCGAAATGATGAAACGCGTTGGGTTTCTGTATGTGTATGAATCTTGAAATACTGGACAACTATCTGCTCCAAATGAATTCTGTACAACGTTTTACATAAGACAATTTTATTAAAAATTGTGTCTTCTTTACATCCAGCAAAACATTGTGCTGTCACATAAAAAGCGTATGCTGGTGGTGGCACATCTATAGGCGTACTCTACATACTTCTTTCTGTTTCTATCCTTTTTCCCCCACTAACAGGGGGGACATATAGAGGTGCAGCCTAAATTTATACTTAGCGCAGGGAAAGGGTTAATTCTGGGTATTATAGGTATATCTATGCTTACCATATTATCCCTTTAACAGAGGACACTCATGAATTAGATTCTGTGACTGGCTGGCTGACTTCATTTCTGCATTTCATTGGTTTTAATCAATTAGAGAACCTGTGTAATTCCTGAACATCCTGGTTTAAAGGGATAGTATGGAAAGTTGGTAGATATATTAACCCTTTGAGTGCCAACATCTCTGAAAGATTTTCAAAATATCTGTTAAAAATGTCAGCGTTGCTCACATTTGTTATATAAATTCAAATAAAAGATTATATTTTCTATATAAAGGTAAATATTACAGGTCATTATGACGAATAAAAATGTTTGCTTAACAATTTTCACACCTATTGACAAATTCACTTGGCATTCAAAGGGTTAAAACTAATGTAATTTGCAGAACTTTTAGATGCTCTATAAAATGAATTTGTTTTATTTTTCGATGTTTCCATATAATCTGTCTTGTGCTATTTGGTATACCATCTGCTGAGCATTTCTTTGCGAATTGCAATAGAATCCCTTAAACTAGAGGTTCTCAACCTCAACCCTCAAGTTTTCTCAACAGGTCATGTTTTCAGGATTTCTGTCTGTGGAAGCAGGTGGGACAGTTACTGACCCAGCAAAATAGAGTAATTCATCTGAGCATGAAGAAAGAAATCCATAAAACATGACCTGTTGGTGGTATTCAAGGACTGGCTTTGAGAACCACAGCACTAAACCACAGTAGGCAGGTAAAGCTGTACACATTAAACGCTTCAAGAAAGATGTCTGTTCATTCCCATCACCTGGTTGTAGAGTGCACAAAGGTGCAGAGCACTGTTCCCCGATGCATTCTGTGCCCTCATGTCGGCTCCATAAAACAGAAGATGCTCCAGATGCTGGACGTGCCCATACCGGCATGCCTGAGAAATACACAAGGATTGGAGATGACTCAGAGTTAGTGACATATCATTAAGAGGTGGTAGACAAACACCATGCCATTTGGTTGACACATACAGCAACAAAAAGCATGTATGTCTAGCCATATGTGCGCTAGGTTTACATCAAGCTCATGATGCCCATGCACGGTGCGATGCGCATCATGCGCTTTTAACTAGATACAATGCAATCTGGTTAAAAAGTATGTTCGGCACATACTTTTTGGACTTTACGATGCAATGTGCATGGGAGCACGCATCGCATCGGAAGCCCAAAACACTCGCTCCATGTATGGACACCATTACACCTATATATGCTTACTTCCAACCAGATCTTCAGCACAAGACATATATTTAACATTTGTTTAAACAGTTAAAAACACATTCCTATTTGGTTTGATTTAATTATAAAAATATCTGTATAATACAGATTGTGATGAAACGAGATGGACCTGGACTGAGACCAGTTTATACACAAGAGCAGCTGTGTGTTATGTATATTATTCTTGTTATATTTACTGTTATAAGGTATATCTTGCAATATTGTATGTATTGGAGAGAAAACGGTCATTGCCATAGTGTGTGACAGGGGGGAGAGCCATGTGTATCACATATGTTAGTCCATTGTGTGAGGTGTGATAGGTGTTGCTGGTAATGTAACAGAACTATACCTGAGTGACTGGTAAAATAGCTGCCAGACAAAGGGATATATCTAGGTCAGCAGGTAACCTGGGAGATAATAGGTCAGATCTTCCAGGGGATTTACAATGGGTCTCTGCTGCACTATACTGGCTGACATAGCATTGGAATATCTGACCCTACCCCCTGAGTAGACTTTATTGCACAGGGAGGTAGGGGGGGGGGGGGGGGGGGGGGGGATTTGTCAGCCAGGTATATTAGGAGAACAGTTTCTCAATGTAGAAGATTTTATCCTGATGGATCCTGTGTACCAGACATCAGAGGAAACCCTACCAGAGCAGGGTCTGTGTGAGCCCGTACCCCAGGCTGGGGGAAACAGGACTGTCTAGCTAACGGTAGTGGTAAGGCTGCAGGTTACTGAGATTGCTATTTTAGAGTGCTGACTGCAAGAGGCTACTGGAGGATCTATGCCAGGGTTGCCTACTCTCCTGGAATGTGCGTGAGGCTCCCGAAAAGTGGGTTCCCCTCCCGGCACTCTGAAAAGGAGGTTAACCCTCCCATATACCGGCGCCCCCCTGCAATACTGGGGGGCGGGGCTTGATTACGTCTACATCAGGCCCCGTCCCCGAAGTGCTGCTGACAGTCTAATCTCCGGGCTTCTCCCGGAGAGGAGACTTTAAAAGTAGGCAACCCTGATCTATGCTACCAATTATCCTGTGAGCATCTAATTCGGTTGTGCTGTAATAATAAACTTATTTTTTATATAGTCTTGTCTGCCCAAGTGATTTGAATCCCATGAGTGTAACCTCCTTCCCAGCTAAAGGTGGTTTCCTCACACAGATCTTAAAAGCTTTTAAAAGTGATAAAGTGAATGGAGACAAATAAAGTACAAGCCAATCATCTCCTACTGTAGCTGCCATGTTACAGGCTGTGTTTGAACTATGACAGTGGCTGACTGGCTGGTATTTTTTTTCTCTCCACTTTTTCACTTCACAAGGGTTAACACATTGTACCCTTAGTCAGTGTTTTGCTCCCCTTTTTCCCATTCACCTCTACAAGCACAAGAAGATGCAAGTACTAAATCTGCATATGTACATAGCTGCAACCTTCTCTTATGGGCGTGAGCAAAACCAATTTTCATATTTTGCACAAAGCAAAAAAATACACCAAATGCTGCATTAGCCACCTAGAGTGTAAGCAATGGGGGGTATTCAATGCTGTGGGCGAGCGGCAACAGCGAGCAGAGCTTCCTGCTCGCTGTCACCACTCACCCTGTCAGTATTCAACGCAGCCTCCCTCATACGACTATTCCCCCTCGCTCCATTTTTTGAGTGAGGGGGAATTGGCTTATGCGGCTCCTGAACCAGCGAGACTCGCGGCTTAATACAGTGAGTTTTCTGCATTAGACGCGGGTCTCGCTGTTTTGGGGAATTCTCGCCGTCCTGTGACGGCGAGGATTTCCCCAGAACATTGAAAAGAGCGAGCGGCCGGCGCGGGGGTTAAACAGCGAGGATCGATGGTTTTCTGCAATCCTCGCTGTTTAACCCCCTCGTCGGCCGCATTGAATACTTGCCAATGAGTAGCCAAAACTTTACAGTACTCCAGACAAGGACAGCCAAGTGGCCCAGATTATAAATTCAATATGAGGCAAAACATCCGGCCTGTGAGCAAAGACTAGATAAGAGACAGCTACTAAATTAGCATAATCCATAAATGCAATTTAAGAAATACGTTTAGTGAAACAGTCCAAGGTATCAGAGAAATTCAGTGAAAATGGGATTGATAGAGGACGATAGAAGAAGATATAGTTGGAGGCAAAGAAGGACAGTTTAAGGACAGAAAAGGAGAGCAGCAGCAAAAGACAAAGAAGGAGAAATACTACAGATATAAGTGTCAAAACAAGAAAGGTTGCAAGACAAAAAATAAAAATAAACATAGTATTATGTTTACTAATTAGGTTAATGTATTATGTTTACTAATTAGGTTTATGAATAAAATACTATAGCTCAATAAAAGATGGTTCATAAGAATACTGACAAACAATTTATCAGTTATGGCCTATCCATTGACAAAGGTACTGTATTTAGTTTCCCCTAATCTTGTCACAGATGATCTCTCCAGTACTATAACATTACAGGCACCTGTGTAGCAGTCTATATATGAGGTAAACTGTTCCTGATGAATGGAGAAATCTGAACTTGTTTTGCTTTAACTGACCATACATCTCTGATTAATGTATTTGGAATTGCTGAACAAACCAGATCTGCAGCCAATCTGGTCACAGACACACAGAGAAGATTGTCACATTATGCAATGTTTTCATTCCTGTATGACTTAGGTTTCAATACATATTTGAATCTAACTGGATCAAATCTTTAGTGCCACACAAACAAATAAGAACGTTTGTGGTTTTCTGGATATAATGCCACGCTGCTCATCTATGGCAGCAGTTCTCCTCTGAATCATACTGTTTTCTTTCAATCTAACATACCTTCAGCAGTTTCAATAACCTTCTATGTTGACTATGCCATCATATGCCCTCCATCTTAAGTACACACAGTGCGATCAGGATTGAATTGGGTTCAAATCGGACAGCAAGCAAAATGCATTCGATTTTGACTATATTGTACAGAACTGTCCTATATAGTCTTGTCGTGTTCTGTTCTCCCTGCCACGTGGCAGGAAACCAGCCTTAATTGTTCTCAATAATATTTTTGCAACTCCTAGTGTGCAGATTGCAAGAAGTAGATCATATGTATTCCAATAATCCTACTGAGTAGGATGTCTCACCTGGTGAATCTCCTGCCAGCCATTCTCATCCTCACAGCCAAGGCTGGCATAGTCTCGGAGCAAAAGTTCACAACAGTATGGGTCTCCCCCTACCATTGCACTGTGATAAAGTGGGGTTAGGCCGCGGCTGTCCTTATAGTCTGGAGAAGCACCTAGATCCAAGAGGGTCTGAGTGTCCGATGAAAGAAAATTTAGCAGCATGTGAAAGGAGATGGAGAGACAGAAGTAAACAAGTAAATAGAAATAGTGTAATTATACACATGCACACACACTGTATTGTAGTCAGACATTTATCTTTCCCAAAGTATTTATTGCAAACTTTGGGAAAGATGACTAAGTACACAGGTATATCATTTCTTTGTAGTTCTCAAATACCGCTCACCATCAGTACGGCATGATTGCGGTAGCGCACCGCTTTGTGCAGAGCAGTTAGCCCCTCGCGCGTTCTAAAGTCAAGATGTGCACCACCACTTCGCAGAACTTTCACCAGGTCTGCTCCCCCATCCAGCTGGGCAGCAAGGGTGAGAGGACACTCTGTGGGGATTAGACCATAAGAAAATAGTAAGATGAAACCAATATAATCTTTTATTTGCAAAACAGCAATACATTTTAATGGACATTGTTCATAGATGTGTACACAGAACATTAAACTACTTTAGTAACTGTCACAAGTGTGTTGTTACAGTGAGATTTGAATAGGTCAGTGTAAGCAGCGCGTTACAGAGAAAATTTGAGCATTCACATCAGTCCCTGCCCCAGTGGAGCTTACAATCTATCGGAAACCAGAGAACCTGGAGGAAACGCACGCAAGTACGGAGAGAATATACAAACTCCGCACAGTTAGGGCCATGGTGGGAATTAAAGCCCATGACCTCAGTGCTGTGAGACAGACCATTACACCATCCCGTGCTGCCCCAGCAGCAATCTGTATTACAGCGTGCACAGACCCAAAAGGTGGTGTCTCAGATCTTGCACATTTGGCAGCATAGATGTATAACAGGGAAAGCATTTTTATCTGCATTCTATATAAAGTTGCAAATAAGCGACAGCCAACAGACACTGATGCATGCGCTGGACTGCGCAACTCGGAGTCAGGTCCTTAAGGTCATTCAAAAACAAAGAGCCCTGCGTTTGCAATGCTATTTGTGTCTGCACTAGTACAAGTGTTTCCCATTTTATGTAACACACATAGATAACACTTTATTTTGCAGGACATGAATATTTACATGCATTTCCACTGCTATAATATAGACACATAAGGGTGGGCCATTTTAAGCTCCACAAAAAGATAATGTTTTATCACAGCAATATGTTTACAGTTTTCAGCCACCTCAATGTAACATTATTTCATAGCTGTGGCAGATAAGGTATGCTCCGCTGCTCCTGCAAATGTATCCAGTGCGCTAATGATTACTTTAAAAAAAAGAATAACTTATACCCCTTTCAGAGGTGCGAACATTGCTACATTGACAGTAGCAAGCCCGCAAATCCCCCCATCTCATTCCAACCTGAGAGCAGCATCGGGAACCCAGCACTTTGTCCCGGAGAGTTTTGTTTTCAGACATACAAAAATCCCAGGCTGATGCGCATTCACGTGCAAAAACCCACGGTTCTCATGTATGTGTGAAAGGGGTATTTTTGGTCTTGAACTCCTAAGCCTGGTTTGAGCTCCCAGATCCACTGTTTGGAAAAAAATAAATAAATTAATTAAAAATGTTCTAAAAAAAAAAAAAAAACCTCTTTCAATTATTATCTTACACAGTACTACTCCTCACCTAACCACATCAAAAATAATATTTGTTTTACAAAGGCGAGGTAATACTCAATTGGCAGTAACCCATTATGTGAAGGAAAATGTTTTTCGACCCTTGAGTGTATCCATTTTCTAGAATCACTTTCTTTACCAATAGAAAAATGTACTTTAGGTATGTTTATATCAATACAATCAAAGAATTCAAACATATAAAAGTGAAGCCTTTAAAGTTTCCCAATAATCCCTCACTGGCATAATTAGCTTAGTACACAAATGACACTGAACATTACAGTCTATTAGGAGAAAAAATCTTAGGTTACTGAAAGTTAGTGAGTGAATTAAGGTGACCATACACTTATATGATTTGGACCCTTTGTGAATTAAGGTGACCATACACTTATATGATTTGGACCCTTTTTCGCCGGATTCTGATGGATCGGGTAGAGAAATCGGATGAAAAGTGGTCAAATCATATATACCTAACCTCCGACTCCTGTGCACATCAGATCAGATCCGGAGATCGCAAGTGTTGCACATAGGATTTATCTGACCCAGTAGTATCTGGCAGCACTTGCATGGGATCGCATACAATACAGTGTGTGCTAAAGGAACACATACGATGTATCCTATGCGGTCCAGCGATACCTCAGATAAGTGTATAGGGGCCTTTACAGAGTGATTGATTGACTGAGTATATATTCATAGGTTGCTCCTAAAGTGGCGTGAGGGTGGGATTCATACAAGGACGGATTAACAGCCACATGGGACTAAGGTTAAAAATGTTCAAAGGTCTATAATGAGAAGGGGAGGAGCTATGACTAGTGCTGAGTGGGAGTGACTAGAACCACGTGAGTGTTTACACACTTTACAGTATAATCACCACTATCTTCCTAAGCACATTAAATAGGAGAATAGGGAGGGGGATGGTTGGGGTAGGTTTGTTCATTGTTAGTCTATTGAATTCGGTAATGCTGGTATTGCCTTTACCACCCATCTGGTTGTACTCATTTTGATTACTTATGTTACATATACATTGTGTGTTCATATATATATTATATACTAGTAAGCCTGCTCGAAGCAAATGCTTTGAAAGCTAGTACAGTAGATGTAGTTTCACTCGCTGCCATCAGATGGCAGTGTTTCTGAGACACACGGACACTAGACATATATATCAGATTTTACTCTATTTTACTTTGTATGTACGCCCAAACTACCAGGAAAACATGTTCTTTCCAGATCAATATCAGCCTATTACCATAATGTTTGCACCAGCAGTATTCATATAATGACCTTAATGTGGTGTGACTGATTATTTCATAATTCAATCAAAATTGTTATTGAAAAAAAAAATAGAATGTTTTCATTTTGTGAGAATACTAAAAATACCACTTGAATCCTTATGATTTATGCCACTCTGTGTGGCCAGCCAGGCAGCTGGTCATCATGCTAATGCTAATCGCCTTGTTTTTATGTGGAGGCCTGGAGCTCCAGCCGTCCCATTATTAATCAGGCCCTGGTTTTAGGTTTTTACTCTCTTCAGTGTGGTATTCGGATGGCTCACAGACAATATCTAGGTAGACAGTCAATAGGTTGTCACCAAAAAGTCAACATGCACTAGGTCGTCAATGACAAACGGTTGACATACGTTTTTCAGGGTTTTTTTTATTTTGATGTGGAAACCTGAGCACGTGGACCTCCGATTAGTGTAGTGTGTACCCTCGAATGTCTCGTTAATCAAGGACCTTGTATGCCGAGAGGGGCTGACTGCAGCAATGATGTATGAGGACAAATCTGTACTTCCACAAGCAGATGTATAGGGGTGGCACGCATGCATCAAAGTGTACAGTTTTGAATACAGAGAATATGCATTTATTTCCAAACACACTGAATGTGTGGCCAACTTGCATGAATCAATTGCCTTCACAGCCAGTTACAAAAACCAAAAGCACTCAACGTCCAGAACTGCAACAAAAAGGTCAGACACACTACAGGCACATATAATAATTTCAGGATGTCTTGATAAGGGGTGGGGGTAATACCCCAATATGTTCATAGATATCTGCAGTGTCTATGTCCTTTATCTATAACCAATATTCACTTTTGCTACATTGCTGGAAGTTGTTGCCGTCTACTTTCTGCCATATATTTGTAGCTATTATATACATAGAGTACCGGATATTCTATGCACTAGCGACCCGCCCCTGCTTCGCACGGGTAATTTGTACCTAATAACAGTGATGTTCGTAAATAAAAAATAAGAAATTAGTGAGACCACATTTATCGTTTTTTCTTTGGCTGTGAGTAGAAAAAGTTTTTTTTTTTAATGTAACACTCGAAAGGGCCACATGAAGTTGGACCATGGGAAAAACCTTTCTCTCCTTAGGCTGACTCCAGCTACATTAAGTGTTTGACCTTGTGCTTTATTTATGGTCATGGCAATGCAAACTGTTATCGGGAACTGGACTCATGTAAAATTAAATGTTACATTTGAGGGAATCATTCTGATTCTGAGTATTAAAACAGTTTCTCCAGTTCCACAGTTAGTAAGAATATTACCCTCAATGAGAAAGTTTTTCAGTTTTAATTTGCGATCGTGTCCCATAGTATGCCTTGTACTACCCATCTCACACCCCCTGCAACCTCCGCCACCCCAGTCTATGCCCCCTGCTCCCCATCACACACACCCTGTCTTAGCCAATCCACTCTATACCCCCTGCTTCCCATCACACACCCCTTACCACAGGCTATGCCGGGCCCCAAGCCTCTGTCCAGTCCCATTCTGAGCTGGAAAGAGCCACCGACAGCTGTGCGTGGAATGTTATGCAGCGCAGACTTAAGATCCACAGCACTGAGCGGGGCCAAGGAAGGAGGAGAAGTGGCCCTGGAACCTGCATGACGCAGCACTGTGGCATGACGCCACGGCGATGGTGTAAGGCTTAGGTGGGTTACAAGTTAGTACTTGTAACCCGCCTAAGCCTTACACCATCGCCGTGGCGTCATGCCACAGTGGGGTATGTGTCGGAAACATGAATAGCTAGCACTGGGCTATGACACAGCAAGCGGGAATTGCTACATAGGCAAGTGCCGTGTTCCTTTCCGCTTTATGATAAACTAAACTATCCATAAAGGATAGGGGGATTGTGACAGGGTGTAGTCCATAATAGATGTAGTAATGTAGTGCTAACACTGCATAAAGTACTTAATATACTCAGGCTGGCTGCTAGGGCTGGTGTAGTAGTGCAGTGTATCCTTCCTTATCCTTACATAGTCTAAATCAACGTTCCGGAAGCATGTCTGTCTAAATATTCTAACCTAAAAAAAGCGGGACGAATTCTTCTGCAGTTTGAACTATTATGTAGTGCAGTTCTCCCAGAAGGTGTATATATATTCACCATCGCATTATCCCATATGGGGGCCGAGCACAATGAGTTTATCAAAATCAACCATCCAGCATGCACTATGCAAATGGCATGACTTGAAACATCACAGCTGGGCTGCATATCCATTTGCCCAGCAAGTGGCAGCACACAGAGGGCCACAGAGATGTCCAGAGCAGCGAGAGCTCTCCCCACCACCCGCTGCACAGGGGCAACAGCCAGGTGGCTGCAACAATGACAGCAATTATGGGCACCGCACAAATGACCACATGCCCCATGCTCACATCAGCACACCCATACACAGATCCTCAGTGTCACACTACCAAAGAAGGGGGTGTACACCACACCGAATGATTAGAATATATCAATACTTGGGTATTGATATATTCTAATCATTCAGCACGATGTACACCCCTTCTTTGGTAGTGCTATTATTGTATGGGTGTGACTACCCTAAACGTACACAGCAGCTTGGCTCAGCAACTCATTGCATCGGAGCCCCTTTTAATAACTTGGTATCATTCTCCTCCAGTGTCACACACCCAGGAGGAGGCAGCATCCTTACACCACACGTACCGGCATCTGGCAAACAGTATCCCCGGTTAGGTGTCTTGAGCCACTCGCAGTGCACACAGAAAGCCACCTGCCCCATATCCAGCACTAGCGAATATATTTTATATATATTTTACATATTTTATCAATTATATATACAGGTTGAGTATCCCTTATCCAAAATGCTCGGGACCAGAAGAATTTTGGATAATGGATTATTCCCTACAGATGTAGCCCCTGTCATCTTTGGCCGGGGGGCTCGCTAGAGCCTCTCCTCTGACAAGCGCCGGCAGACAGGGGCTACACTGAATAGGGACGGGTGTGCATCTCAAGCGCACGCACGTCCCAATCCTCCGTCGGCGGGGCAGCGGCATCCTGCCCGTCTCAGCTTCAGGGAGCCGGGCAGGGTTAGGGGGGATGGGGCGGCGAGGGGGACCGGCGGCGGAGACCCGGAGGAAGCTCCGTTGCCACGGGGATACTTTTGTCAACCCCTGCAAAGTTTAAGCCGTATTTCAGAATATTTGTATATTTCAATGATGTATCTTGAAGTATCTTGCATTTATGTTGTACAACACATGAAATACACACAAATATGTTTTATTTGTGCATAAAACAAGGTTTCAAAACATGAAACAAATTTGTGTAGTATCTCAGGTACTGAATTTGAATGCCAAACAATAATTTTCTTGCACATATTTAGTGCCAGTTAGATCATCATGTCCACAGTAGTGCCAGTTACAGATGTCCCTAGTAGTGCCAGTTACAGATGTCCACAGTAGTGCTGTTAGCAACATTATTTTTTTTCACATTCTAGAATGTATGGTGTGTATGTATTTAGCAGTTCTTTCATAGACAGTAATTTAGTAATTTAGGCAGTAAGTAGTTCTTTCATAATTCAGTAATTACATTTTTTTATATGGCAGAGTAAAATTGTAGAGGATTAGAGACAAGCTTGATATAAAGGAAATGTTGAGCATTGTGTTATTGTGAACAATACTCTGAAGATAACCAAAATATCGGCATATTCAAATAAAAAAAAAAGTATGGAACATACTAAGCATAATAATTAATTAGAAAAGGTATTTGCTTAAGATCACGATTAGGATTAATTAGTGCCTGAACTTTAGAGAAAAAACTAATGAACCATCCTTAAAATAATGAACACATTAAACATAATAGAGATGAAATAAACAATAAACCACTACAATATAAAACCAAAAATGCTGCAAATGAAAAATAACTAGAACAAACAAAAATTAATAATAATGAATGAATGATTAAAGCAAGCTCGACAGTAAAATATAATGGCTATTAGCAGTGTTAATTTACTACTAATAATAAGTTTGCCTGGGGCTAATCAAATAGCCCCTATAGAAGGCATTCATGTGGAATTATGCTTAAGGTGCCTCAGGCAATAGCCTTGGAGCCGCGAAAACTAAAAAAAAAAAGTCAATATGTACCAGGCCGACAAGGATAAAAGGTTCACACAAGCAATAGGTCGACATGAAAATGGTTGACACAGGAAAATGTCAACATATGTCTGTCAACATTGACCCCAAATTAGTGTGGCACGTACCCTGGCTCTTTGCTTCGATTGCCATGCTTCAGACACTTTACCGTTCCCACTTGTAGTCCACAGGGATCGTAAAGTATGAACAAGTTATCTGAAGGAATACTGAAAACTCATGGCAACCTATTGCTTCAGTCAATCTTTTGTCAATGTTGACTTAGTGAATGTCTACATTTTGCCTGTCGACCAAAAATGGTCGACCTATTGACTGTCAACTTAGACCAGGGCTGGGCAACACCGGCCCTCCAGATGTTAATGAACTACACATCCCAGGATGCTTTGCATTAGTTTTGCTATGTGGCCATGCTAAAACTGATGCAAGGCATGCTGGGATGTGTAGTTCATCAACATCTGGAGGGCCGGTGTTGCCCAGCCCTGGCTTAGACACTTTCGTATGGAACCAGAATTAAAGATTGACAAACAGCAAAGAATAATAAAGTATAAACAATGAATATATACAACAAATGCTTCAATGTTAATACAGTATGTACTTAAATACAGATATACTGTAAAAAAAACAAAACTAAGGAATTACTTTAAAAGTTTGCACACTTCTTCCTTAAGGGCCATACACACATTGGCGACTTTGAGCTGAACATTGCTCAAAACAGCAAATTTGAGCAGCTTTCAGCTCAAAGCCGCCCAGTGTGTATGGCCCGGCGATGAGCGATGAGCGCTGCTGCGCGCTCCCGCAAAATTGCTGGACAAGCCGTTCGTCTGCTGGTTATACCAGCAGATGTGCGGCTTTCAGGACGGCTTTGCATAGCGCTCTGCTATGCAACGCCGTCCTCCCCCCCCCCCCTCCATCGGCGCCGGGCAGTGGGAAAGCCGCTCAGTGTGTATGCACTGAGTGGCTTTCCCCGCAGCGATGATAGTGGTCATCGCTGTCCATACACGCTGGGCATAGTCGCCCAGTGTGTATGGACCTTAAATGTTCTCTACTTTTACATGTCCTCAGTGGCACCATAAAACGCTACGCATGGTGTATTACACAAAACACAAACAACTTCCACTAAAGCTCAACACTGATGTTATTGGAAACAGTGATCCACAAACTACAACAGACATTTTTTCACAGTTTTCAACAGAGCACTGTATTTGTACATTATGGGGGAGATTCTCTAAGCTAAAAATGCGGTAAAAACCCCGTTATCGGGGTTTTTACCGCATTTTGGGCCCCCGCCGGGTTACCGCGGCGGGGGGCATCGCCAGAAAAATCTGGCGATGCCCCATAGAAGCCAATGGGCTTCTATCGCAACCCCCCGCCGCCCTGCGCCACCCCCCGCCCCCCGCATCGCCCCCTCACCTGTGTCCGGGCAGAACAGAGCTGTGCTGCCTGGACCTGTGACCTCCTCCCTGCACTGATCCTCTTCCGGGTGCAGGGAGGAGGAGAGCCCGGCGCAGCAGCAGCAGCGCCGGGTGTGTGCGGGAGGGGGGAGCCGCCGGGACCTGCTGGGACCCGGCGACTCTCACCGCAAAGGACAGCTCTTAACGCAAGAGCTGTCCTTTGCTATAATTATCGCATATGTTACAACATATGCGATAATTAAATATGTGATGGGCGGCGAAGGGGGGCGGAGATTCTTAGAGAATCTCCCCCTGTATCCCTTGCCCAATATTGTTGCAGAACTGATTGTACCCAGAATCACTGCAATCTCTGTATTTACAGTATGACCCTCTACAGAATAAAGCATGTTGATCCTGATATTATTGAGAAGCTTTTTGCAAATCACTGAAATTAGATGAGATCATAGAAAATACAAATCACAAAGGTACTTGTGTAGTTTCACGGCGCCATGCTACTTCCGGGTGTACGCTCGCCACGAAATATGTCCAAAAAAGTAACTTAACTCCATGCCAACATGGATAGTTCATACCTCCACTATCCATGTTGGCATGGAGTTGATTTGAAATAGCGTGGCGAGCGTAGCGAGCCACCGAGCCCGCAGCATGGGCGAGCGAAGCGAGTCACGTTGGCGCCGTGAAACTACACAAGTACCATCACAAAAACCAAGCACTCAATGCACAATTCCACTCTCTTACATAAATATGCCCCCAGTAAGTACCACAGAGGGAGCCCACCACCCAATGCTCTATCCTTTAGCAGATGTTTGTGCTGCAAGTCTTTGTGTCGGACTATAATAGGTGCCTATGGACTATGCAGCGTGCTTGTATTCTCAGTTGTGAATCTGAGCACTATTCTGAGAGAATATTTTCGCCTTCAGGTAAAAAGACCATTGCTGATGGAGGATCCCCCGCTATGTGCTATATGTAGAGCTATAATTAAATATGGAAACACCACTCAAAGTGTAGATGTCCCTTAGGCACCAGTAGAGATTAGCTGAGCTAATGATGCAAGGACTATTTTGTTTTGGAACGTTACCTATACTTTATCCTGTTAAGTACTATTACATATAAAACCAGTAAATGAATACAATGCAACATTAAATCTAGAGCATAGATGAGCCTGGAACAAATCTATAGTAATCATCAAAACTAATTAAACAACAGAACATCATTTATGCTCTTTATACATAATATATAAAATATAATTACACCAATATAAGCTGTATTTACTTATATAGCGCACACATATTCCACAGCGCTTTACAGAGAACTTTTGAACATTCATATCCATCCCTGTCCCAGAGGAGCTTACAATCGATATTCCCTACCACATGTACATGCACGTATATTTATTCTGGGGTGAAATAACCTATTGTATATACAGTATATTTTTGGGTTGTGGCAGGAAACCCAAGCAAGCATGGGGAGAATATACAAACTCCACACAGTTAGGGCCATGGTGGGAACAGAACCCATGACCTCAGTGCTGTGAGGCAGTAATGCTAACTCTTACACCATCTGTGCTGCCCATATCTCATATAGTCAGGCTTACAGTAAGTCTCATCTGCTCAGTATCACTGTACTGTACTTCCAGTAGAATAACCCTGGCTTGCCTTTTATAAATACACCTGCAGCTCTATATTACACCATTTTAGAAATGAACATACATACTTTAAATGCACATATTTCTGAATATTTTCTTTAACATTAGAATTTAACTTTAACAAGCAGTTTCTTAATTATTATTAGGGGAATCCAAATAATAATAAGGTTAATGTATACAAAAGGTTGACACAAGCAAAATGTCAAAGTGGCAATTGCATGAAATGGTCTACATGCACTTCTCACCATTTTTCCCCATTTTGTTTAAATCACTGTTTCATACTTTACCATCTATGTGGACTTTTAATGGGACCGGTAAAGTGTGCCACGTGCAGCAGTAGGGGAGCAAAGCGAGCCATGCAAGGGGATGCGGTACAACTAATTGGGGGCCATGTAAACAGTTGTCGACACTGATAAAGATAAAAAAAGTGAAAAACTAATTTCAACCTTTTCATGTGTCAGCCTTTTTTCCATGTCGACCTTTTGGGGACATCTTTTATCTTTTTACAAAATAATAACAATTTTTTTTAAATGTTTTAATATTTACTTGTTTCATTAAAAAAAGCAGCTTACCCCCTGTATCTGGATCCTGGTAATTGGGATCCAGACCCCTCTCGAGCAGCCTGGTCACCTTTTCAACATTTTGAAGCTGAACGTATTCCATGAATTTCTTTAGATTCCCCTGCGCAGACAGAAAGAAACAAGTGATGGGGAGTGGAAATCATAGGCAGCCATGGGTTTACTATTCTGCCACTAGCTAAAATACAATAATTCCATCACCAGGAAATCCCAATTTCTCTAAAATATCCAGCTGCTCCTGGCAGACCATACATCTTATGTGCTAATAGCCTGTCAGAAGGATTTGGGAGCCAGTAATTAGTTTGCTCTTCTGTCTTTGATCACCATCTAATGCTTACCTCCCTGTTCTTCATCATAATTTGAGCTTTTAAAATCACTCCACATACACAGAAAAAGCCCATAAAGATACATACACACTGGACAATGACATTGGACCTTATTCTGGTCATTCGCATGGGAACGGATGTTATGGGTATGCGCAGCCGCATTTCAGCGCATCTGCATACGCCAGGTGCGTGCTGCCTCTGCGAACAGATTGTTCACAGAGTGCATGCACCCAAGACTGCGGCCGGGAGGCATGGGGTGGAGGCAGATAGTCGCGCCCATGGGAACGGCCAGCGTTTCATTGGCGTTCCCATGATAATCGGCCTGTGACGTGGGTGCCAGGAAGCTGACATCACCGGATGTCAGCTGCCCGCCCACTTCCTTCCGAATGCCCATGCACATTTAAGGTTACCTTGAATTTGCTTGGGCCTTCAACACCATTCAGTGGTTGGTGTCCCCAACAGTCTGCAAATGGATATTTATGTAAAAGATCCATTTGCAGCACCTGCGAAGGAACGCGTAAATACGCAGCCTTGCTAATCAACCAGAATAACCCCCATTGATGACCAGTTTCCCTTGAACTTCCCCAGTGTCCTGGATGAAAGATAGAAAACATGCATATTATGATTGGCTAATAAAATTTAAATGAAGTCCACCTTCCAAAAAATAGGATAATTCATATGGGAAAGCATACTTTTTTTTGGGTTGGAATTCCAGAGCATTACCCTCTACACAGTATGGATACTTCTACATCCATGCAGTCTATATCTCTACCTGCACTATGTATATTACTTCTTGTTTGGCTTTATTGAATTTCACTTTAAAAAAAAACGTAATTACATGAATTTTATACATTTGAATCTATTTTGTTATGGTACTTGCCTCCCTCTAAATCTCCCCAGCTACTACTAACCTAGTCTAGCATTTATAACCTGGTACTGCAACACATATCTTCACTTTGGAAAGATGTAATTGTGTTTTTATTTTATTTTTTTTTCAATTTAACAAAACAAAATAACAAATCAGGTTCTCAAACTTGGTCCTCGGGACCCCACACAGCGCATGTTTTGCAGGTCTCCTCACATAATCACAAGTGACATAATTAGCTCCACCTGTGGATCTTTTAAAATTTGTCAATGAGTAATGAGTGCACCTGCCGGGGTGACTTGGAAAACGTGAACTGTGTGGGGTCCTGAGAACCGAGTTTGAGAACCTGATTTGTTGTTTTGTTTAATTAAATTGAAAAAAAAAATATATAACACAATTAATTCTTTCCAAAGTGAAGATATGTGTGGCAGTACCAGGTTATAAATGCCAGACGAGGTTATTAGGAGCTAGGGAAGTTTTAGAGGGAGGCAAGTACAATGACCCCTTATTATTCATGTATTAGGTTGTGTGAACCACTAGGCACTGACCGAGGGGAGGAATTGCCTTTCACACATATAAGAAGGATGTATAGGTATATTGTTACATTAAAAACAAACAGGGAATCAGGTACAACACCTACAGTAAAGCACGTATCACCACAAATATGGATTCAAATCCTAAATCCTCAAATATTTGAGTTTGCTGCTCCCAAAAGCAACTTGGATAACTACTTAATAAAATGAACAGTAATAAATTCAGAGAGTGCAAATTCAATAAAAAAAATATAAATCAGTTTTTTATTAAACATGAAATTCACTAATACATGCTTAAGATTTAAGAATTTACTAGTGAATTTCATGTTTAATAAAAAAACGGATTAATATTTATTTTATTGAATTTGCGCTCTCTGAATTTATTACTGTTCGTATTGTTACATTGTCATCTGTACTAAAACAGAGATGTCGGCATCCCGATTGAATCATTGTGAGGTTAAGTTTAGGCACTAGGGAAGGGTTAGGCTGTGGAGGTCAGTGTTAGGAGTCAGGACCCATACACACTGGTTGATTTTGAGCTGAAAACGGCTCAGTTTTGCCATTTGAGTTGCTTTTTAGCTCAAAACCTGCCCAGTGTGTGCGGCCAGACGATGAGCGGGGAGCGCTGATGCGTACTCCCACATTATCGTCAGCCGCCGCTCATCTGCTTGTATTACCAGCTGAGTGGACGGCTTTCCATAGCATCCTGCTATGGAAAGCCATCCACCTGCCGTGAAAATTGCTGGGCCAGGTAAAAATCACTCAGTGTGCATTTACTGATCACGTTGGGCAAAAATACACAGTGTGTATGCCCTTTTAGGCAGCAGGGGGCAGTTTGGGTTTGGCTTAGCAGGGGGTAGGGGCAGTTAGAATTAGGCAGCTGGTAGGGAGGGTTAGGGAAGTAGGGGTAGAGGGTTAATATGCTTAACCACCGGCACGTCACAGTCAGTCCTCTGACCACCAGCATGTTAAGCGACAGTATACTGTACTCAACCCATTATAAACTCTGCTTCCACGCAGGGATCTTCTGAGGTGTCACATGTACTTTGGTTCCTAACACCCATTACACCTTATATTGCCACAGAAGTCCAGTGTCCAAGTTTCACCTGACCTCATTAAAATAATCATGTTTGCTGTATGAAGAATGGTTTAATGAAGATGAACCACTGTGCATGTGTTTGGCAGCTCATTTACCTCATTTATCTTTTTCTCATATCTCCTGACTTTCTATGGTTCTATTTCTCAATGTCAAAATTCTCAACATTCTGAATCTAACTAGTAGTGCCATTTATGTCTACAAATTAGCTTGCAAGGTTCATTTCAAACGAGGCTCCCACTTTTAAGGCGTTGTGCTAATACAGCGCTTTTCATGAGCACAATGTCTATATATTTACATTTAGCTTTTTTATTTTTTGCTTCTTACAAGATCATCCTTTTTATCCCTGTGAGAGATGTGCAAAATATACTCTAAACATGCCACCGTCGCTCACATTTGTTATATAAATTCAAATATATAATATGTGTAAAAAAGATGATATTTCCTATATAAGGTAAACGTTACAGGTCATTGGCCCTTATTCTGGTTGGTGCGGTCGAGCCGCATATGCGGCTCCGACCGCACCAGACGAATCCCCGCCCACCCTACGGATCGCCACGGCCGTCCGTACACGGACGGATGGCGATCCGCATAAAAATGGTGGAGGCTACGCCTCCACCATGGTGGGAGCTGCCCCCTGCATTCGATGGTCGTCGACCATCGAAGGCAGGTCCGCACGCCGCGGCAGCTCCCGCAAGCTGAGACCACACGGACAATCGTCCGTGTGGTAGCTTGTATGGGGGCTGAAAGCTGACATCCGGCGACGTCAGCTTTCCGCCCCCATGAGTTGCGTCATGCCCTCATTAGCATGCGTACGCCCCGCGTTTGCATGGGAACGCCCATGAAACGCGGGGCGTATACATAGGGAAATGAGGGCATGAAGCCCCTCACTCCCCTATACGCCCCCTTTGCGGCGTAGTAAATTTATGTGCGGCGAATTCGCCTGCACATGCGCAGATTGACCTCTGCGCATGTGCAGACGGAAAACATCGGCGGTACGGCCGCACGCGGGCCGTACCGCTCGAATCTGAATAAGGGGTGATGAATAAAAATGTTTGCTTGACAATTTTTCACACCTATTTTGACAAATTCACTTGGCCCTCAAAGGGTTCAAATAAATACCCACATGTACAGTAAGGAAAGCAATGTGTGTTCTGTAATAATTTTATTATCTGCAGTTGTCTACACTTACAATTTGAAAAGATACATTTTAGGTCTTTCTTCAAGTTTCTTTGGCAGGTGCGGGCTCTCCTGTACACGATGGCCATAATTCTAGTTTGATCACTCCCCCGCACGTTTGCACAGGGGAGCGATGTTTAGGGCCTGCGCATCACTTATGCGCATGTGTAGCCACATTGTGCGAGCGAGCACAGCGAATTGATTATTTGCTGGCCGCTCACACACAGCAGTGCGGGTGGGGGGCATGTAGCGGCAGGCTGCGGTCGCGCCCATGGTAACGTGCAGCGTTTCATGGGGGTTCCCATAACGCTGGGCGTTCCCATGGAAATTCACTGATGATGCGGGTGTGGGCAGCTGGCAGAGAGGTGTCTTAGGTCTGTGAGTGTTCGGCAACTATCAAATGATTTTGCTCCCGCAAGCAAGGCTACGAATGAATGTTTATGCTAAACATCCATTCATATGCGTGCAGGGAATTTGGCGTGCGAGTGCGGGGCGGGCAGCTATTAGATGACCCACAAAGCTGTGAATTTTGCAGGTTTGCGGGTCAATTAGAATGAGGGCCTATGTTCATTGTACACAACTCTCTGTTGCCGCAATTTCTGGGAACAAGTGGTACTGTGTGACAGAAGATGAGCTTTTTCCCATCTTTGTCCAGTTTTCTAGTGGTAAAATAACACTAGCGGTTAAAGCACCTACATACGTGCCACCATCCTTACTGCACTGCATAATTATTTGCTGTGACATTATACTGAAATATTAGATGACAGTTTCTACAAACACATAGTTGTGCGTATAAGCACACACATCCCACAATCCACTTGGGAGAATAGCACAATGTTTGAGACAGCAATAAATCAGAGCGCAGCTCTTCCCTTTCTCACCTACAAGTAACAGCCTCTGATAACATAAATTCTAATTACAAGTGGGAAGAAATCATCTGGAAACCACTGCAGCAGAAGGAATAGCAAAGAATTAACTCAAACTATACCCACTTTAGTATTAATGTGTGACTACACAAACAACCCATTAAAAATAACTATCAATTGTGCACAAGTTTGACAGCTGAAATATTTAATGCTCATGGAAGTGCCTTGTGATGTGACTGTTGTTTTATTGGACCATTTCCACATTCAATATACCAACATCGGCACCCCGACTGCTGTCAAAATACATGCACCGGAACATTTAATGGTTCAGGACATCTGGAAAGGTGTGTATGCAGGCTGTGGTAGCGTGCAGCCAGCACGTGTGTAGGTTTAGGCACTACTGAGGGGACTTAGGGTTAGGATGCATTGAGTGGAAGTTTAGGCTTGGGCTGCATGGAGGAAGAGTTAGGTTGGGCATTAGTGAGGAGGGTTAGGGTAAGGATGCAGTGGGGAGGGTTAGGGTTAGGTTGCTAGAAGGAATGGATAGGTTAAGGGAGGGGGCAGGGGGAGGGCAAGTATACTTACCTGACCCCTGTCGGGATTCCAGCCTCGGTATCCAGACCACCAGTCATCCATATGTATCCCACTCTCACCTACTGTATGCAAATAGCAGTGGAGCTGTGATGTTAAACAGGGACTCTGGTTCTATACATGTGCTGGGCCCCTGCTCCGTACAGCAGCGCCAGGCCCTCTGTACTCATATGTGATTTGTCATTCTGGATAGTTATAGTGAGCTGCCATGGTGATGCATTGTATCAAATCGCAGCATAAAGTAGGCACAGAACTAAGCATAAGGCAAACTGAACCAAATTCAAGAACACTGGGGTCTGTGGTTCAAATTTGTATATTATATGCATATTTCATTATGTGTTCAAGTACCACTCCTATTTCAGCCATAATTAAACCATATTGTACACCCTTTTCCTTGACCCTAGTCGCCTCTATTTCCTTCCTTGAGTGTTTTCCACTGATTGTACGTTTAGTCTCATGAGCTAATTTTAATTTTATTGTTCTAAACTAACATGTTCCCATCTTACCTTTTGTACAAGAGGTTATCGTGTAAAAGAAAATAAATCAAAAATAACTTGTTTACTTCATTAGTTTATAGCAAAGGTCCCTAAACGCGGTCCTCAAGGCACCCCAGCGGTCCAGGTATTAAGTATATCCATGCTTGGCCACAGGTGACTTAATTAGTTACTCAGTCAGTCGGATTTAACCATTTGTGTTGAGCCATGGATATACCTAAAACCTGGACCGTTAGGGTGCCTTGAGGACCGCGTTTGGGAACCTCTGGTTTATGGTATAAAAGTCTGCATTACCAAAATGCTAGATAGAAAAGTAGCATGCTAGCTGGGCAGAAAAATGCTTACATCAGCTATGGATTGGATCCATATACAGTATATATATATATATATATATATATATATATATATATATATATATATATATATATATATATATATAATTCTTTGCATCAAATGTATGACACATAACTGTAATTTTGCCTGTATACTTAAGGCAGTTCAGTGAAATTTTCTGTCCTCATAAATCTGGAAAGAATGATGTTGTCTTCCTGTTCCCACTTCATTGAACCCATCTGAGACACTCCCATCTGGATTTTCAACATGGATTATGTCTATTAATTAAGAGTTGCTGTAGCAAGGACCCAGTTCTGTTCCTGGCTCCCTGTCCCGCTGATGCTTTATTTCCAAATGGAATAATTATGCACCAATTTAAATAAATGCCAGATCCAAGTGCTGTGTGTAAATGTACTTTTATTGCTTTGTGTTATTGTCCTCATATCCAGATTACCTCCAGCTGTCAGACTGCAACTGGAAACTTTGCGTATCAAACGTTGGGGATGATGGGCCTACCTCCTGGTGCCCCAGCAGTACATGGAGGAGCACTAAATGGCCAACCACTGGGTGACAAGGGAAGCAAACTCCCAGTACCCCAGCACGAGAGGGAGCAGCTTGAGTAAGTTGCGGCCCTTTGAGGCACAGTTCTGTAGGAAGCCCTTTGTATGCACCACGTAGCCACTGGTGACCATAGACCAATTTAGCAACCCATGTACTGGGTCTCACCAGAGGCACAAGGAGTATCTAAAAGGAGGTGCTACAGCTAGGCATAATCACATGATCTGTACATCTGTCCCATGGCTACTTCTGTTCTACTGGTTCACAATAAGGACCAAACAATGCTGCTTTGCATAGACTGACTACCATCAATTGAACAGGGTGACCAAATCTGATACCTATGCCTTTCCCTGCATTGATGCATTTTTAACACAGTTGGCAAAACCAAAGTTTATTTCAAAATTTTGACTTCAACAACAGGTATTGGCAGATGCCAATGACCCTCGAGGCTCAAGAAGTCTGTCTTCATCATCCCATTTGGCTGGTTCAGGTTATAGACCATGCAATTTGGGATGAAAAATGCACCAAACTTCTAGAGTTTGGTAAATGTGGTTCAAATGTTCTACTCAGGTCTCGTTGAATGACATTGCTATCTTCAGCCAGGTATGAGTCATAGGGTCGACAGCAGTAAGGCTGACATGCAATGGGTCGCCCACTTAAGGTCAACAAGAGTCAATGTCGACACATGGGAAGGTTAACGTGGGCTTAGGTCGACACAAGCATTAGGTAGACATGGGCAAGGTTGGCAGTCAAAAGATCAACATGGGGTTTTTCCATTTTTTTCACCCCGAATGTCCACATGGACACTAAGAAAGTGCACCGCATCCCCTCGCATGGCTCCCTGCGCTTGCCATGCTTCAGTAGTAGTACCTTGCTACGCTCGGCACACTATTTTAATCTCCCACCACGCTGTAGTGGATGGTAGGGTATTAAATAGCACCTGTCGGCACATGTTGGCTCAAAAAAAAAATGACCTAATGCTTGTGTCAACCTAATGACATGTCAACCTTGGCTCATGTCGACTCAATGCATGTTGACCTTAGTGCTGTCGACCTAACGACTGTATACTCTTCAGCCAAACCTGGGAAGATCTTTTGAGGTATGTGGGGCTGGTGCTAGAAAGGAATCAGTGGGCAGGTCTGATCATCTGGGCAGACAAGTGATACAGTAAATGGGGATCTCGCAGGTACAGTACCTGAAGGACCATATGGGGGGAGGTATGAATCAGGAAAGGTAGAGGCAATTTCAGACTGTCCCTGGCCCACAACTCAGAGTTAACATTGCATACCTGGCTTTCTTACAGATTACAAGTTACCACATACACTTTGTCCTTGACTTCAGTTCAGTGGCCAAACCCTTGACAGATCTGACTAAGAAAAAACTGTCCAAGTTAGTTGGCTCACACTTGTTAGTTATCATTCTAGTAGTTGAAAATGGCTCTAGCACAAGCTCCGGTATTGATGGTGCTTAACTCCAGTGAAAAATTTGTTGTAAAAACTGATGCATGACAGAATGGACACGGAACAGTAATCAGCCAGGTGGGGCCAGATGGGAAGGAGTATCCTGTGCACCATTTCTAGGGATAGACCCAGTTCCTAAACGTCTGTCCCTGAAAGTTATTATACCTGACATGTAAAAAGTGATGAACTGCACTAGTCCAAATAAAAATGTAATACTTAGCAAGGGTTATGATTTCCTGGGAATATTCTGCAGATTTTTACACAAAAGGCCTGATTCCGGTTGCATTGGTCCCCGGCGTATTCGCACACGGGGACCAATGTTTTGGCTCTGCGCATGCGCATATACGCATGTGTAGCGCCGCTGTGTGGACACCGTCGGCGACTGTCATTCACACAGTGAGTGGGTGTGAAGAAGGCAGGCAGGGGGCATTCGCATGGGGATACCCAGCGTTTCCTGGGCGTACCCAGAAAATGGTGGGTGTGCCCAGGAAAAGCTGGGCATCCCTATAAAAATCGGAGCAGGCCAATGGTTACCATTGGCGGCTGACGTCGCATGACTTCATTGCCCGCCCCATTCTTGAACCCGGACGCCGCAAATATAGGTCAGTCAAAACTGACTTATATTTGTGAACAGGGTACAAAATCATTCGATGGTCTGTGACCATCGAATGATTTCACCCCCATATGCTCCCTTGCCTATAGATGTTTATGCAGAAAATGTATAACCAATGTGCCTGGAATGGACGTGTGGCAGCGGCGGGCGGAGTTAGTTGGTTCCCTAAGCAGCGAATTTACGCTGCTTAGCGAGTCAACCAGAATCAGGCCCATAGTGTACTCAGATCTGCTCAGCAGCGTACGTGCCTCTAGTAATATGGCATCTATGTAAATATTATAAACTCCTCATGTCTGGTAGGCTCTCTGTTCCCACATACTGTTCTTATTCCCAAGCCTGATAGAGATCCCTGGCTAGTAGAGTCCTTTCGTTATGTGGCATTATAAAATATGCGACCAGCGACCATCAGGGGCTGCACACGGAGCGCGCTCGCCGACAGCACAAACAATCACTGGCAATATGGTCGCTCAGCGACCGTATTCCCAGCGATATGTGCTGAAATCGCTCCCGTGTGTACACAGCTTTAGGGTCATGGCAGCAACTTTGGTATCCTCTAATAGAAAATATGTCCTTTATAAAAAATCTAGATTCATGCCAATGTTTAAATAAAGTAACTCTTATACTGCATAATAAATAGGACCAATATGTAAACAAATGCAGAATTATTTCAAGTTGAAGAATGCAGTACATAAACAAAGACATCAGAGAGTTAAACCACAAAAATACACTGGCAAACAGGACTCCTTTTACATGCTACATGATCCGGATCAACAAATGCTAATGCACATTCCCATCTATGACATTCTGCAAGTTACTATCATAACTGGCAAGTCTAAACAGCAGTGTTACATAGAACAATACAAAATGGCACAGTGTTCTATAGTGCATTGCATAACCGAGTGCAAATTATATGTACAGTATGTGGTGATCCTAATATCCAAGTGTTTGCATTTTGCTTATGTATTCAGTTATGAAACACTTTGAAGTGTGAATCATGTGATGCACATAGCAAAACTCTAATTGGGCAAGAACAAATAGACACCTAGCTTTAAGTGAGGATAATCCAAGTGTGCGCTATAATATACAGCAAATCTGGTTCTGGCTATTCTTTCAGAACATCCATAAGACACTCAAATTTCGGAGGCCCATCTGGACTCCCAGAAAAGCGGAATAAATACCGGCATCCACTTCCTCCCTGAAATGGGTTTGATAGGGGATGTAATGTGATTCACAGTAAATTGATTCACAATGGTGCTTTTACAAGACTCACAGTAGTGTAGAATTGGAAAGTAAAGGCGGGGGGGTGATTAAAAGAATCATGCTGCCAAGCTTCCCTCAAAAAAGGGGGAAATCAAAAAAGTAAATAGGTATGAAACATAGGGGCTAAAAAAGTACAGACAGATCCACAGTGCTTTACAGGGTATATTTCACCATTTAAATCAGTCGCTGCCACAGCATGTACACACACACACAAACACAGACTAGGGTTAATTTGTCATCAGGAGTCAATTAACCTACCAGTATATTTTGGACTGTGGAAGGTAACCTGCAGGAAACCCTGTGTGTGGTATAGAACCCAATGTCTAGGTCAACAACAGAAGGTCAACACGCAATGTTGACTTTGACAAAATGTCAAGTAAAAAAGATTGACATGGAAAAATGTTGACACATAAAAAGGTCGCATTGAGTTTTACACTTTTTTTGTGTCAATGTTAACACCTGAGCACATGGACTCACAATTAGTCCACAGGTTAGCTCACCATATTTATTTTGTATGGGAAATGTGACTTTCCCATTTGCTAACAGTCAAGGCACTATTCTAACTTGTGTATATTATGAGGGTGATTCTGGTTGACTCACAAAGCTGTGAATTTCGCCGCTTTGGGAGTCATTTAAACGCAGCCCACACAAACGCCCAACCCCCCCCCCCCCTGCATGCCGATTTAGCATAAACATCCATTCGCAGCCTTGAGTGCAGGAACTAAATCATTCGATGGTCACTGACCATCAAATGATTTTGCAAGCGCTCGCAGATCTAAAACACCTCTCTCGTGTCTTAGATCTGTGTGATATGTTCTACTTGGAGATATGTTCTACTAAACACTCACACGCTCTCATTCATAAGCTATTTATTACTGCTCATACTTATTTCTAGCTATGTTTGTTGTACAAATGCTTCCAACTCTAAATTAAACCCCTGATAAGTTTCATACAACTCCTTGGGGTATATTTAACTAAAGGTTGATTTTGATTAATTTTAGATCGATTTAAATTGCCCGTAATCGATGCTGGGCTTCCAGAGCTAAAACAAACATTTAACAGGTGATTATTTTAGATTCATCTTTAAAGTTAACAAATGTGTGTTCTAGCCCTGAAAGCCCAACATTGATTAAGATCGATTTCGATTGATCATAAATCGATAAAAATTGAACAAAATTGACCTTCAGTAAATATACCCAGTTATATGAGAACCAGATGACAATGCATGTAACCCTTTGTGTGCTAAAATCTCTGTGAGAGATGTTCTAGAAATTCAAATAACAAATGTGTAAAAATAGATGATATTTCCTATATAAAAAGTAAACATTACAGGTTATTATGATGAATAAAAATGTTTGCTTAGCAATTTTCACACCTAATTTTACAAATGCACTTGACACTCAAAGGGTTAAAGGAACACCCCTACACTAGAATCTCAGCTACAGTAAGAACAAGCTGTTATAGCTGGGTATAAAGAGGTTAAAGGGCAAATCTGCCTGCTTTATCTGTTAATGCCAGCAGATCTGCATTGCTGGTGGTATAATTCCTAGTGTGCGGGTTTGCAAATGTAGAAAAGGTTGCACATAGGAACTAATTACATTCTACTAATTATTTATCTTGCACCTTCTACAGCATGGAGAAAACAAACAATGTCCCCTAGGGGGTAGTGGTAGTGGCGCTCGGGTGGTTAAACTTCACTAAAGCAGCTGCTAAATACCCTAGTACAGGGGTTCCCAATCTTTTTAGAATCACGGCACCCTAGAGTACCACAATTTTTCCACGGCACCCCTAGGCCCCCCAAAAAAATATATAAAATGAAGTATATTGTGTTTATATGTGCTTCTAAGGTTCAGTTATGTGGTAAAGGGCAGGATTTGCTTCTGATTGTACACATATTTAGGATTGGCAGCCACCAGCACTGGTTTTGTCCATAAATAATTGATCATAAATAATTTGAATGGTCCTGGATGACCAACCCGAGGCACCCCTGCAAGTGTCCCGAGGCACCCCAGGGAGCCGCGGCACACAGTTTGAGAACCACTGCCCTAGAGACTAGAACAAGGCAAAATAAGGGGTTGGATAAGCAGTGCTGAAGGTGTTAAAAAAACTTTTCATAAACTAATTGGACTGGTTTTACAAATATAAGTACATTTTAATAAATATATTGTGACCAATATGCAAGGCTTAGATAAAACAACTTAAACATTAAATCAATCACTGGAAAAGATCTGGTATTTATTTCTTTACTTTTGCCACATTTGGACCTATCCGAACCAGCCCGAACTTTTCTTGCCAACCACAGCAAAGGAGGTTCTTGACAGCAAACCCCTATACCACCAGCTATCCTCCTTTGGTGAACTGGACCCTTTTTTGGACCAGCCTAATAACACCTGCCCAGGAGGCAAACAACAGAGCGGGACTGTGCCCACACATGGTGAACGGTAACAAATACTACTCGCATGCTAGGTACACACCAGGACGACTAGGGCCCGATCAGCACAATCTAGATCCAATTCCGATCAATCGGATGTAGATTGTGTGCTGATTGGGCCCTTTTCTGACCTGGTGTGGAGCGATTCCGATCCGATGCGCGGTCCCGCGGGTCGGTCGGTCGTTATTGAGATCCTACCTGCTGCAGGTAGGATCTCAATGACGACCATAGAACCGGGTGCGGGTCGCCATCGGATCGGACCCGCTCACGGTGCACATCGTGAGCGGGTCGTGCCCTCCCGCGTCATCGTGAGCGGGTCGGACGAGACACTGACGACCCGCTCACGATGTGCATCGTGAGCGGGTCGTCCTGGTGTGTACCCCATATTATTCTCCTTTGGGAAGGGGCATAAAAGGAACGGACAGATCCACACATTTTAATCAGGCCTTACAAGAACTGCAAAGGTTGTTTTTTAAGTCTAGTGCACTAGCAATTTTTTAAAAAGGAAAAATATACCACACTTTTTCCAGTGATTGATTTAATGTTTATGTTGTTTTATCTACGTCTTGCATATTTGTCACAATATATTTATTAAAATGTACTTATATTTGTAAAACCAGTCCAATTCGTTTATGAAAAGTTTTTTTAACACCTTCAGTGCTGCTTATCCGACCCCTTTTTTTACCTTCTACAGCATAATAGTAATAATCTCATGTGTTGCTATGGACAACACCTCCACTTCTATAAACCATTGTATTAAATATAGCCCTACTTATTTATCTAGCACTGTCTGTAAAATAAGAAGTTAGAATCTGAGTAGTTGCTATGGGCAACATGTCCACTTCTATAAACCCACTCTTTAGTAAATATACCCCTACTTATTTATCTAGCACCTTCTATAAAATAAAAAGCGGTACTTGTTTCCTAGCAGGGTGCCTAGATTTCTTGCATACGCAAATGTAGTGAAATTGCATCTCATTGCATCGCATGGTACGTTTTAACCGTGCAATGTGATATTTCATTGTACAAGCACCCATGCCCTACTATACACATCGGCGTGGAGTTTATTTATATAGTGTGGCGAGCGCAGCGAGACACCGAGCCCAAAGCATGGCGAGGGCAGCGAGCCCCGCAAGGGGACGCGTATTACTTTACATGTATTCTGCGCCCAATCGCGGGGCACGCTGTGTTCGCCACGCTTCGGGCTCGGTGGCTCGCTGCGCTCGCCACACTATCTAAAGTCGACTCCTCGCCGACATGCATAGTGGGGGTATGAAAAGGTCGGAGAACACGTTCCGCCGCCGCTCGCCACGCTTCAGTGTGGATACTGGGGTTGACGCTAAACCATGGCGTAGGTGCAGGTGCTTATAATTGTAAGCACCCATCACATCACATACTAGGCACACATCACATCCCATAGCATCACATCTCATTGTAGGCACCCATCACATCTCATTGTAAGCACCCATCACATCTCATGGCATGGGTGCTTGTACAATGAAATATCGCATTGCATTTGGTGCCATGCGATCCTATGTGATATTTCATTGTATAAACACTCCTGTGCAGTTAACATGGACATCGCATCACACGCATCGCACAGCACTATAGACGGTACGCAATGCGATGCGATTTTTCTACGCAGAATAGCACACTAAGCTATTTGCTTAGTGGGCACCCTGCTAGGAAACAAGTACCTAAAAAGTGATTATCTGAGTGGTTGTTATGGGCAACATATCAACTTCTATAAACCCTCACTTTAGTAAATATATCCCTACTTGGGGCCTTATTTTGGTTCATTCTTTCTGACAAAATCCTTCTTAGATGGGCAAAACCATGTACACTGCAGGTGGGGCAGATGTAACATGTGCAGAGAGAATTAGATTTGGGTGGGGTTTTACTTCAAAGTGAGATCTATATTGCAGTGTAAAAATAAAGCAGTCAGTATTTTCCCTGCACAGAAACAAAATTACTCACCCAAATCTAATTCTCTCTGCACATGTTACATCTGCCCCCCCCTGCAGTGCACATGGTTTTGTCCATCTAAGAAGGATTTTGTCAGAAAGAATGAACCAAAATAAGGCCCTTAGTTATCTAGCACCTTCTATAAAATAAAAGCTAGAATCTAAGCTGTTGCTATGGGCAACATCTCCACCTTTGTAAACCCGCACTTTAGCAAATCTATCTCAACTGGTCCTTTTATCCCAATATCTGGATTAAAAGTTTTGTACCAATACAGGATTTTAATTTAGTTCCTTTGCTTGCATTGTGGCTGATTCATTACACTAACCTCCTGAGCACAGGAACACAGCTGCAGGGTCATTGATTTTGTGTCTGAGTTCTAGAGCAAGCTTTCCATCTATTGTACTTGTCACACCTGAACGGGTCTTACTTGGCAGCAGAGACTCCTCATGTATACTGTAAAGCTATCTACACTTGCCCTGGGACTTATTCAGATGACTATTTGACCAGAATACGGCTCGTCTGAATGATAGAGACGTGCGAGCAAGGGAACCAATGACTCTGATATCTGTGGGATATTTGGAACCGCCTGCTCACATCGCACGAGCATCTGTTTGAACATTCGGACTACATGCTCTGCTACACAAGACTTTACAGGGGGAAAAAAAACAATATTGTTTCAGTGGCTTAGTTCAAAACCCCCTGAGAGTCCTCTTATTTGCTCCAGATTTACTGGTGACACACGCTTATTTATAAAGTATGTCTACCTTTACATTTGTAGCTCCCATTCACACAAGGTCCAAATGTTTGCAGGTTAGATGTATGCTGCTCCAGTCCTTTCAACATGCCATTTTCTATATGACTAAATTGCTGTGTGGGTGTAATCCTTTGAATCCTCCACAGTTCAATGTGGATTAATTGCCCTTTCCTGTTAGAGACATGGCTGCATGTGGCGGGTTAACGCTATTGAAAACCTTACACTTGTAATTATGCACCTTATTTTCTTGTAGTCTTTTGGTTCATTTGTTCACAGCATGTCTGTATGACTTGTTCAATAGAAAACAGTAAATAGATTTAAAGGAGGTTATGCCTATTGTATATAAAGCTGTTCCCAAAACAGAATATCTCTTGACCCTTTAGGTATAGCGGGCCAGACATTAATAAAAATATGGTAGTGTTTAGGAAAAATGCCCCTATTTAAGTTTCAACCCAGGTCAATTCAGGGTTGTTCGGCCCAGCTTATTTCAACAAGGTGCTTTCACACTATGAGGGTTATTCAGTAAGGATCTATAAATCTAAATCTTTCTCTAATGGGCAAATCCATGTGCACTGCAGGTGGGGCAAATGTAACATGTGCAGAGAGAGTTAGATTTGGGTGAGGTATGTTCAAACAAAAATCTAAATTGCCGTTTAAAAATAAAGCAGACACTATTCTCACTGCACAGAAACAAAACAAATCACCCAAATCTAACTAACTCTCTGCACATATTACTTTTCCCCCACTTGCAGTGCAACATGGTTTGAGTGCTATGATGGGCCAACATTATAGTACCGACATCGGCAGTACCGACACAGAGCGCGCAAAGAAACCCCTTGTGGGCTTGTTGTGCTCACCACAGGTTTCATTCTCCCTCTATGGGGGTCGTGGACACCCACAAGGGAGAACAGCCCCAGTCAGTCAGAATCCCGACTGTCAGGCATTTGAACTGCCACCCCATGCTTTTGCCCATTAGAGAAAGGTTTTGCTTATGAGAACCCTATTGAATAACCCCTAATATACTGAACAGTCACAAGTAATCACCACGGATATTGATGGCAATGTGAATATAGCGATATTTGTCAGCTGAACCATTGCTTATAATGCAGTATGTGCCCCGGTGTGTCACACATTCCTTGAGAATTGAGTAGGCTGCAATGGATTATTGTCTGAGCGCAGAAAATGACATCTGCCATATTTACCCCCAAACTCTTGATCTTAATTTGCTTTCTTACTTACTTTGGTGTGAAGTTTGGCAAACTGCTTGTCGTCCAGTAGTGTCTGTGTGTAAACTCTTCTCTTATAGCGAAACTAAGGAAATGTGACAGAAACAAACAAGCTCATTTGACTTATGAATGTATAAAGTAGAATACACATTTTAGGCTGTAATGCTTCAAATAATTTATAATTCTTTAAAACATCCTTAAATAAATGGTATACCATGTGTCTAAACTGCAGAATGTCAGTTTGTCATCTGTACTGTACAGAGATAGTGGGGGCAGTGGCAGGCAGTAACAAAAATGGCCACCATCCCTGGAGGAAGGCTGCTTTGCATGCCCACAGCTGCTTCTCCTCTCATAGGCCTTTGCAGAGTCCAGCAGAATGAGCTTGCACTGTGTGACTCCCTGCAGCCAGCCCACACTTCAATATGTGCAGAGACCAGGTCAGGTGAGTGCTGTGTATGGGGTGCAAGGTGGGGAGATTGGGTTGTAATAATGTGTGTTATATGTGTAAGTGGCATTACTGTATGGTATTACGAGTATAAGGACATTACTAATGTGTGGCATAATGTCTAAGTATAATAACTGTGTGGCATTATGTGCAATAGGGCATTAATAATCTATGGTATAATGTGTAAGGGGCAATTTTGTGTAGCATTATGTGTATAAGGGCATTACTAATGTTTGGTATAATGTGTAAGGTGCATTACTGTGTGGTATTATTTGTAAAAGGCGAAATACCGTGTGGTGCAGTGTGAATAAGGAGCAATACTGTTAGGTTTAATGTGACGTGAATAATAAATAATACAGTGTGGTTTAATTTGAATAAGGAGCAATGGGTCAGAGGCAGAACTAGCGACAGTGCTAGGCGGTATCAACCAAAATCTTGCCTAGGGCATCAAATTAGCTAGCGCCGGCACTGTGTGACATCACATATGTGTAAAGGCCCCCTTACATTATGCGATTTGGGCACGATTTTGCCCGATTCGGATGAATCGGGCTGTGAAATCGTCCCAAATCGCATATGGTGACATCCCCTCTGACCCGATGCGCGGCCCCGTGCGCATCGGATCGGAGATGGGAGGTCAGACGGGCTGCACATAAGATTTGCTAAATCTTATGTGCTGCCCGGAGCCGTGCTCCCCACAACAGGGGACCTACCAGAGTCAGGCGCAGGGAGCCGGGCAGCATCAGCGGGAGCAGGGGGGGCGGCGCAGAGTACCAGGGAGCCGGGCAGGAGAAGACGCTGCAGCAGCAGCACTTCAAAAAAAAAAGGGCCATACAAACGCATAGGAAGCCATTCATTGGCTGAGACCTCTCTCAGCCAATCAGCGATTGGCTGAGACCTCTCTCAGCCAATCGCTCATTTTTTTTTGGAAGTGCTGCTGCTGCATCGTGTTCTCCTGCCCGGCTCCCTGGTACTCTGCGCCGCCGCCCCCCCCTGCTCCCTGCCCAGCGGCTTCCTGCCCGGCTCCCTGCACCCCGACCCCCCCCCCCCTGCCCACTCTCTGTTTGCGGGCATATTCCTGCTGCTGTCCCCCGATCCCATTGTCCCTGCAGCTCCCCGGGAGTGGCATGTGATAAATCGCATGCGATTTATCACATGCAAAACTTGGCACATGAAGTGCCATCGCATGTGATGCCTCCCGGGGAGCTGCTGGGACAATCGGGTCCGACTTGTCGTTATGACAAGTCGGACAAATGTAAGGGGGCCTTAAGACTACTTCAGTTACATATATATAAATCCATATTTAGATGTTATCTGTAAAGCATAGAAATAGAAATGTGTAGCATAGAAATGTGAAATCAATACACGTTTATGTTTTCCCTATATATATATGTTTGTGTCCTTCTTTAAAGCCCCCTTAGAGAAAATAATAAACAAAATTAAATAACTAAATAAATGCGTACATATTATATGATCTATGTGGTAATTAAGCTTTGACTTTCTCTGTATCTCTGAAGAGTCAATAGACTACTATGCCCTAAATGCCATGTTCCTATAGATATGGTATGCCATGTAGAAATTTCTCTGCAGCGTTACCTCAAGATAGGGGACGGGTGTGGTAAGTGAAGGCGGGTATTCCCGTAGCAGCCGTTCCTCATCAAGAAATTTTCCAGCTCTGCCATTAAATGCTGGCTGGAAGAGTCCATAATTCAGAACATCCTTTAGGCTGTGATTGAGAGTGCACAAGATGCGCTGTTTGGACACCCAAACTGGAGCATCGGGATTCAGTCGGAGGCACTTCTGAAGACAGAAATAAAAAGTAGGATGGGTTAGACATCGGCAATACACAAATGTATATTCCACCGGTGATACAGAAAAGACAAAACAAACATTTTTATTTTTTCACTTATTATTGGAAAGACAGGTCAAAACTTTGTCGTACTACATAAATGTATAAATATAACCCAGAGTCAAGTAAAAAAGATTTGATATCGCTTGGAAATTACAGTTGTGGCAATCAAATTGACTTTCACGGATGGTACACCTGTGATTAATTTAGGATATCCCATTAATATATCCAATTAGTGGACATCAAGTCTTGTTACTGTGTTCTCTAATATATACTTTTCATGATATAATTACAGACATTTTCATCTAAAGGCTGGTGACAATTTTCTAACCAGTCACACATGTAACAGTTTTGAATGTGCTATATACATAATTTTATTGCGTGAAAGTTATCCAGTTTATTTAACACTGTCATGTTTGATACAAATGATTAGTCCAGCGAACAAGAACAATATATACAATGAATTATAGGGAAATATACCAAACTGCCATGGGCCACACGCCTAAAAACAGGGTTAGATATGTATTAAGGCACTTATTAGATAAGCTTCTGGCACTCACTTAACATGCCTCTCCTAGACTTATACCACTGTCTTTGAACCTTTTTGCAGCAGGTTATAGCATACCGAGAGACCTCATTGGTCAGCTTTTTCCCATTAAAGGTGTATACACATAATACAATTTGCGGTACTTATGTAGTAACTGGGCTGCCGATTTTGAAATCGGGTCCATCGCATCGCATCGCACCCGACCAAATCGCATGCGATGCGATGCGATGCGATGCGATGGACCCGATTTTTCCATAGGATTCAATGTTAAAATGGACTGAGTCCATTTTAACATGGAATTCAATGGGAAAAAGGGGTCCTTTTCATACCCCTACTATCCAAGTGGGCATGGAGTTGGATATAAACCTGTGGCGAGCGTAGCGAGCCACCGAGCCCGAAGCGTGGCGAGCGTAGCGAGCCCCGCGAGGGGACACAGAATACCGTCCCCTCGCGGGGCTCGCTTCGCTCGCCACGCTTCGGGCTCGGTGGCTCGCTACGCTCGCCACAGGTTTATATCCAACTCCATGCCCACTTGGATAGTAGGGGTATGAAAAGGACCCCTTTTTCCCATTGAATTTCATGTTAAAATGGACTCAGTCCATTTTAACATTGAATCCTATGGAAAAATCGGGTCATCGCATCGCATCGCATCGTATGCGATGCGATGCGATATCGCATCGCATCGCATCTGATTGTATGCCTTAACTTAAGGCATACAATCAAAAAATCGGCAGCCCAGATACTACATAAGTACCCAATTTGCTCATAATCGATATTGGTGGAGCTCCCGAGAGAACAATATAGTGCATAACCACCAAACCATATCATTCAGAGATGTCATCCGGGCCCCTCGACATAGACAAAAACTGAGTGCATGTTCAGACGACAGAGAATATCATTAGCAACCCACGGGAGCGCCCATTGTTAATGATATAGTGCATACTCACTACATGATATGCACGATATATCATAAATTATATAATTATCTTGCATATCGTTAACAATATATTGTATAGTGTTTATGTACCTTCACATTTGAACAGTCTGCCTCAGGGATTATCCCTACTCATCCCTGGGTGTAGATGATTGATGATGGCTGCAGCAGCTCCCAAGGCTGTTCTTAAAACATATACCTTTGAATAACGAAACGCGTTAGAAGCACTCCTGTTGACTGAGCTTTTGGGAACACCTGCACTTTATCCCCTTGGACCAGCTTCCACCCCAACCATCTTCCCCAGTCCATGTGGCACTTCTGGATTCAATCGTTTGGGTAAACCACCACCTGCATACTCCTGGGATACCAATCAAGAGGCAAGCTCCATTCCCCAAGTGGATTACAAATATACAAGCTACCTCACCGTCAGGTTTATGGACACCCTTCAATTCCAGCGCACATAATCCTGGACCCATAATTCGAGGACTATAAATCATCCAACGGAAGCAATATAGGAACAAGCGGGACTGGTATAAGTATACCACATACTCATTGTTTTTACTCATATTCCCAAAGCTATCAAAGCTGCTATATATATTGTATTTATTATTTTTATTCTTTTATTGCAATTGCCTTGGCACGAATTACATATATTGTATTTATTTAGTTTTATCCCGTGACTTTTACTCTGATACAAATTTGTGACACCCAATCGATCGAAACATTTTTTCTGACCAATTTATGTTGTTAGCGCTCCACAAACCATTCCTTTTTTCTCTACACAATATATCTTATTGAGGAGTGACCTCCCTCTGTGTGAGAGCTGCTGGTTTAAACATACAATCTAGTGGCGCCCACGGTATTCTTTTCACCCTAGAGTGATTAAATCCCCCCCTCCCCTTTTCTGTTCTTAAAACATAAAAACATTTTCTAAAGCCAATTTTTATCAGTTCTTTAGCCAATTTTATTTTTAAATCGAAGATCGAAAAGTATTTTGATATGTGGAAAAGCGTTATAGACCCCTCCTGAAATCATGTACACATCATGCAATTTGGGCTATCAATTTTGATTGCAATGTGTTTTGCTGCACCCAATCCCAAATAAATCCTGATGCGTGGCACTGTGGCATTGGAATCGAATGCAGCCATAGACTGTGCAGCAGAGTCTATTTACACTATCTCACCAACGCTCCACCTCCCCGCGCCATCCCTTCCTTCCTGCTAGCCGATACCTGCACCATGCTGCCAAACCGCACCATATGCCAATGTAACAGGGTGTGAGAAGCAGAAATTGAGCGATTTTGGGAGTGTTTTCCCATTTTGTTAAAGCAGTAATCAATTATATGACAAAATCAACCCTTTTTTTTCCAGTGTGAGTGATTGCTGCTTTAAAAAAAATGGGAGAACTCAACCCTAAATCTCTCACTTTCTGATTCAAACACCCTATTACATTTGGCCCCATTAAGTCGAATTCATAGAAGTCTAAACTATTCTATACCTTCTGGTACTTCACTTAAGAGGCAGCTGGCAACCTTGCTATATTGCGGTGATGTTTTTTTTTTTTTTTGCGAGAAAGATATTCCCCTATGGGTGTGATAGGTGGATAGGTGGAGAGGAGACGAAACCTTTCCTTTTTTTTTATGATTTTATTCGATTGTATTTTCATTTGGTTGTGTTTATAATCTTACTGGTCATATTCCATATGATATTCCTACAATAATTCATGGTAATATCTACAGTATAATTGTCCTTTCTATTAATTACCATCTCAACATTCACAATGTCGACACTGACATTAAATTGAGATGTTAAAAATGTTGATTATCAAATACAATACAAAAATATGGTGGGTCAGCGCTAATAATGAGGGTTTTTTTGATTAAGATAATGGAAAAATCTCACATGAGATGATCTTCTGATTTCAAAATAAAGTCCAGTGTTCTTTCTTCCAAATAATTATCCCGAGGGTATGAAAACAAAAGATGAAAAGTACATATAGTGAAGTACGTCTGGATAGTTGAAATCAAAAAGGGGATGAGGTACTTTTAAAGTCCTGTCCTATGACCCTTGTGCAGATGATTTCTTTATGGGGATCACCACTTGTGTAGATTTCAAAATGGTGCTTACAATAAAGCTTACATTAAGGAGTTGTTACCCCCACATATAAAGGTTTCTTTACACAGGTAGAAAATCACCAGATGGCAACCAATAAGATAGAATGATGCTCACTTGTATGCTTACATAAAAGACATCGGTCCACTCCCATCAAGGTTACTTTTTTATGGAAAAACGGCTTCTCAAACACGTTCGATTAAAATCCAAAAAGTGATATTTATTAACATTTAATAAGAAAAATATATACACACCATTGGATAGCTGGTGCCAGATGTAAATACAACAAACCCACCGAGAATGAGATGGAATACCCGGGAAATTATACCTCTGGGGGGTAGTTGTTTAAGGCTGCCAGTATCTCCAATGGATAGATCAATACAAAAATGGACACCGCACCAGGTACTGGCAGCCTTAAACAACTACCCCCAGAGGTATAATTTCCCGGGTATTCCATCTCATTCTCGGTGGGTTTGTTGTATTTACATCTGGCACCAGCTATCCAATGGTGTGTATATATTTTTCTTATTAAATGTTAATAAATATCACTTTTTGGATTTTAATCGAACGTGTTTGAGAAGCCGTTTTTCCATAAAAAAGAAACCTTGATGGGAGTGGACCGATGTCTTTTATGTAAGCATACAAGTGAGCATCATTCTATCTTATTGGTTGCCATCTGGTGATTCTCTACCTGTGTAAAGAAACCTTTATATGTGGGGGTAACAACTCCTTAATGTAAGCTTTATTGTAAGCACCATTTTGAAATCTACACACGTGGTGATCCCCATAAAGAAATCATCTGCACAAGGGTCATAGGACAGGACTTTAAAAGTACCTCATCCCCTTTTTGATTTCAACTATCCAGACGTACTTCACTATATGTACTTTTCATCTTTTGTTTTCATACCCTCGGGATAATTATTTGGAAGAAAGAACACTGGACTTTATTTTGAAATCAGAAGATCATCTCATGTGAGATTTTTCCATTATCTTAATCAAAAAACCCCTCATTATTAGCGCTGACCCACCATATTTTTGTATTGTATTTGATTGTATTGACAGGACGATAACCCCTGTAGGTGGGTAGGCTGCTTTTTTAAAATTGCGCAATTGAAAACATCCCTTTTTGTGTTTTAGAAAAATGTTGATTATGTTCCCACATTGTCCTTGTCGACATTGAGAATTTACATGTTAAATGTCGACATTCAGACCATGCTGACATTTCATACAACAGCTGGTAACTTAACCCGTACCACTACTATCACCAGACCAGTATCTTTATAGGCCTATTTTATTTATAAATTGCACTGATCATTTAATTGTTATTAGTGTCATTTATCATTACTTAATTGTGACATTTACACCTCTCTGCACAACTGAGCACATTTTTAATTTGCAGGGATATCTCCCAAAAGCAGTCTGTGTGCCAGCTGATATGTGCTGGCACAACACCTAGGCACACTGATGCAAAATGAAGGCATTTTGATCTGTGCTTTCAGTAGTCATTGTAAATGAGGTCCTACAATCAGCAGTGGTACCGGTATAGTCTATGCAAATCTTTGCTACACATGTAAATTGCATTCACAACATTCCTTTATATTGTCTGATCCTAATCTAGAATAAAATTAATTTTGTGGTTTAACGATATAGGAGTATAATAAAGTGATAGACAAGGGTTTGGGTATGTATGCATTTCTAACACATACAATAAATCTCTATTTACAATTAGATTGATTAATGGACATTATAGTGGCACAACCTTATAGTGTTTTAAAAAGCTTGATCCAAACTAGTTACCTATCTGTGTGTAGTCTGTATGTTCTACGGTTTAATACCACAATCCACAAATATACTAGTGACCTTAGGGGGGGGGGGGGGGGAGTAAATCTCCTAATAGGTCACAGCTGTCACAGAATGTTTGTGCTATTATACCTACCTATCTAATGTCCCAGCACATCTAATGTACCAGCCCATCCAATGCAACAGCCCATCCAATGCAACAGCCCATCCAATGTACCTGCCCATCTAATGCACCTGCCCATCTAATGCACCTGCCCCTCTAATGCACCTGCCCCTCTAATGTACTATCCCATCTAATGTACCAGCCCATCCAATGCACCAGCCCATCTAATATACCTGCCCATCTAATATACCTGCCCATCCAATGCACCAGCCCATCTAATATACCTGCCCATCTAATGCACCAGCCCATCTAATATACCTGCCCATCTAATATACCTGCCCATCCAATGCACCAGCCCATCTAATATACCTGCCCATCTAATGCACCAGCCCATCTAATATACCTGCCCATCTAATATACCTGCCCATCTAATGCACCAGCCCATCTAATATACCTGCCCATCTAATGCACCAGCCCATCCAAGCATTTAAAGCCTCCTAGTACATGTAATTGCCAACTGGACCATCACAGCACAAACCACAATGCTAATTTGCAACCTGGAAGCTAGACCTTCTGACTCTGAATCAGGCCCGCTGGTGTTTAAAGCATTTTCATTTTCTATTAGTGTACATAAGGGCCCTCATTCTGGTTTCATCTGACGGGGTACTTATTTCTTAGCACGGCACCCACGATCTAGATTGTATGTGTCGGGCTGATATCTCAAGCATTGCATGCATCTTATGTGTTTGTGCGGCATAAGATGCATGCGATGATACAATCGACGCAATCGATGAGATTTTTACATTGGAATCAATGTGAAATGGTCCCTGAGACCCAATTTAACATTTATTCCAATGTAAAAAGCCCCCAAATCCCCAATTTTAATTGCTAACCCCCCCTCATGGGTGAAATGGCCCCCCCATTGTTAACGCCACCCCACTATTGACGCCAACCCGAAGCGTGGCGAGCGCAGCGAGTCCGCGAGGGGCGGCGGTACGCGTCCTCTGACCTTTTCATACCCCCACTATCCCTGTCGGAGTGGAGTTGATTTTATATAGTGTGGCGAGCGCAGCGAGCCACCGATCCCGAAGCGTGGCAAGCAGACGCGGAATACATGTGAAGTAGTCCGCGTCCCCTCGTGGGGCTCGCCACGCTTCGGGCTCGGTGGCTCGCTGCGCTCGCCACACTATATAAAATCAACTCCACGCCGACGTGGATAGTGGGGGTATGAAAATGTCGGAGGACGCGTACCTCCGCCCCTCGCGGGCTCGCTGCACTCGCCACGCTTCGGGTTGGCGTTGATAGTGCTGGTGGCGTTAACAATGGTTATTGGGGGCTCACGATTTTTATCTTATAGCATCTTATGGATCTCATGGATCTTATGCATCTTATGGATGCATAAGATCCATGAGATGCATATGATGAGATCTATACACTAATGCAGCCCACACACGCACCGATTACAGCGTGCGTTGTGGGCTTTACTAGCACACACAGCATCGCATCGTATGCCTTGTGCATACGATGTGCATGCGATGCGATGCTGTGCTAGAAAAAGCTAGTACAAAAAGTATGTGCAGCACATACTTTTTGTACTGTACGATGAGGTGCCACGGGAGCGCGCACCCCATCGTACAGCATCCCACCGCTGGCATCGGCGCGTGTGTGGGCTGCATAAAAAAATCGTTTCAATTGTATTGATTGTATGCCTTAAGTAAGGCATACAATCTATGCGATAGGCGCCGTGCTAGGAAATAAGTACCTCTGACGGTTCGGAATTCAGCCCCGTTCGGATGTTTGGGGCTCTGTACATGCGCATGGTACTGTATATTATGTATATGATGCGCATGTGCAGGTCCCCTTTGCAATCCATTCACAAGGATAGGGGAGGCCCCGGGGGTGGACAGTGGTGGGGACTGGGGTCACCCATGGGAACGCCCAGCATTTTATGGGCGTCCCTATGAAAACGTAGGGCATTTCCTTGGGTACACAGGACATCAGCCACCCGCCCCGTCTTCGTCCCAGGGGCCACAAATAAAAATCAGTTTCCACTGACTTCTATTTGCGAAGGCAGGAGATATCATGATTGATTCATTAAGAGTGATCTCTCCTGCTGCGGAGACATGTGAGAGGGTGTTTTTTCGTTACACGTCTGCTCGCAAGTTAATGAGGGGAAACGTCGGCAGTGGGGGGCGGATGCTCGTACGGGCGGAGTCTCTGGTGCTCGCAGCTTACCAAGCAAACCAGAATGAGGGCTAATGTTTCCTTGTTCCCCATTGTTTTCTATTACCTATTTCTATAGCTTATTATATTATCCTTCTGCAGTCGAAGAGACAGGTGAAAGCCGGATCAGAGCTGAGAATCATAGCGATTCATAGATTAGTACGCCGTCCAGACACCCACACACCTGAGCCAACAGCAGAATTGCCAGCACAATGCTCCTGTAGGGAGCAGAGTGTGTCATAGAATCTGCTTCTTATCATGACTTAATGACACACTTCATATTCAAACGCCTCTGTAGCACAGAGAGAACAGGAGGAACAATTCACCGCTCTTCTCACACCCCCATCTATCAATCAATCCTAAAATAAACAGATTCAGAGCTGTAGATACCACACATCGCGTGTAACTGGCAAAAGGCCTGTACTGAGCTACAGTACATCCTACATACACCAATTTATAGAACATGAACTTCCTCTCAGAATGTACAGTCTGTCTTTATTCTTGGAGCTTTCAATTACAAGAGAAACTGCTGCTTTGACTAATCATCTTCCTTTTCATTGTAGCTGCTACTCATTCACAATTCCTTAGCTCCAGTTTCATGCCTGTGGCTCCATTCGCAATGTTATCCAGTCCCCGGGTTGGCAATGTCTAGGTTGACACCAGCTAGGTCGACATCTCATAGGTCGACACACACTCAATGTCGACATGGTCGACACTCAAAAGGTCCACGCAGGTTTCCATTATTTTTTTTCTATTAGACCGACTTGGTTCATACTGTGATCAAGTGGTCACAGAGCGAGAGTATAATAGTGTGCCAAGCACAGCGAGTCACCATGCCCAAAGCATGGGAAGGGCAGCAAGCCATGCGAGCGGAGGCGGTACATATATACGGTGTCAATGTCCACATAGACAAACCAAAAATTTGTTTTTTAATAGCGGCAATGCTTCACTTTAAACATTTAAAAAATAAAGAAGCTATTATTGTCAGCTGTGATGCCGACAAGGCCTTTGATCGTGTTTCCTGGAGCCATCTTCAGCAAATTTTTCAAATACAACAATTCGGCTCAGACTTCATAACCATCAATGGCCTAAACTCCCCCCCTTTCAAACTATTCAGAGGAACACGGCAGGGTTGCCCACTTTCTCCGCTATTATTTAACCTAGGATTAGATCCCCTAATACCCTCATTCTATCATGAGACTTCCTGGCGGGGAGCCATCCTGGGTAGAACGGAGGTGAGGGTGTCGATCTCTTGTTATATATTGGCAACCCTAGGTCCGCCCTGCCCGGCTTTTCATGATATAAACTTTTCATGATATTTCAGGCTTTTTGATAAATTGTCAAAAGACAGAGGCGTTGGCTCTTTGCCCTGAGGCCCAACTCGGATGGGGAACTTATTTTCCCTTTCGGTGGACCCCGGGGCAACTGACATACCTGGGCCTGTGGTTTCCTGGAAATATTGACAATCTCTATACAATAAATTACTCCTACTGCATTACACAAATGTTAATAGATTTTGATAGGTGGAAACACCTTCCATTGCCCTATATACTGTAGGAAGCTCTAATCTCTTCCGGATGGTCTCTTTCCCAGGACTTTTCTATGTGATACAGATGCTCCCATATCTTTTATCCAAACAAGATATACTGAGCATCAATAGAGCGATAACTACATTTATTTGGACCGGCAAACGACCCCGTATATCCCAAGTGAAATTACAACAACCTCCATTATGTGGGGGCATTAATCTACCTTGTATCCAGGAATATGCCCTAACATCCAACCTACGCTATGCTTTGGATTGAGTGGGAGATGTTGACAATTATATGTATAACTATTGATCAGTCTTTCCTTCACGACATCACATTAGATGCTTTAGTACATACATCAGCTACTTCATATCCAAAACATCTTAAAAACAATCCCCTACTTTACTCGCCATACCAGGCCTGGCGGATCATCCGAAAGAAGCTCCATCTTCCGACTAACATATCATTACATCTACCATTAATCCATAATGTTGAATTTCAAGAGGGAAAACCAGATTCTTTGTTTTTGGGTTGGCATCCCCGGGTTTCTTCGCTCCATACATAATTTTTAAGACGAAGATCACGCGGCGCCTCTCACTATTTCCCAATTGAGAGAACGCCATCCACAGCTCCAAATACCCATATTTGTCCATCAAGGCTTCAGTATCTCTAAATAAACAATTATCTTCAGCCTCCTTTATGGAGATTCAGCTCCAAATTTTACACAAGGCCTATTACACTCCTAAGCTTTGCTTTCTAAAAGGTGTTTCTGATAATACTAATTGTTTTAAATGAACTTTACCAGAGGCCAACATCTATCATTGTCTTTGGTCATATAATGTTGTACAGGCATTCTGGTCAGAGGTACAACAATATATTAACCATACCTTTTCCATACCATTTACTGTCACTGCCCCTTGGGCGCTATGGAATATATATCCTTCTAGTACCCACACGAAATTGACATCTCATCAAATGCCTACTGGCTAAAATCGCAGCTGCCACTGAGAAAACGATACTATCCCAATGGATCCATCCGGAGAGACTTCCCCTACAGCTTATGCTTCCTAGGTTAAAATTCGTCTTTCCGATAGACTGAATAGATTGCTTAATTGACGTTGAATCAAAGGTGTCAAAATTCTTTGATATATGGCTACCATTCTTTACTACATTAACAACTTCGGAAAAAGACAGAATTAGACAAGTGGTCTATTTAACAACCCTTTTAACTTGTTCACAAAACCATACTTACCTTATCGACTCTTCTTACATAATATGAGTCAAAATGTACAATAAATATATTGACGTCCTAAAATCCTGGTTGAAATGTTACAAGCTATTGTATTGCGCTAATATAACAATGTCTGTACCTGTTTTTTTTGTACCTGATTGAGACTTTTGTAACTACTATGTACCGTAATACAGTTATAACTAATAAACATATTAAAAAAAAGGAGTGTGCTTTTGCAAACCATCCAGAATCCCCCCCATAATGTACATGAGTCCCATTTGTTCTCTGCACTAGAAGTTAATACGCCCCCTGTCTGTTCTCTGCTGGGCAAAGTGTTCTGGAATCAGCTCTCTAGCAGCTAGTTAGCAATCCCAATACAGATAGGGCCAGGTTAGCAATGGGCCTGATGGAGCTACAGCTCCAGGCCCACTCTCCATATAGGCCCATTTTGTAGCTGAGGGCCACGGCTTTCCAACGAACCCTGCCCAGCTAGCCCCTCAGGAACCGGAGATACCGCCAGGCAAAGCTGGAACGTTTTCCCCATAGGATAACATGGGACCTGCTAATTCCGACCCCTACCCGGTTCCAATGCCTGCCAGATCCCCCTTCGGCATCACAGAAGCTTGAGGTTGATCTCAGTCTAATCCAAATCGCTGGGCCTTCAATCTGATACAAGGCTTTACCTTATGGGTTCATTGGTTCTGGAGATATTGCAGGTAAACTGATTTTTTTCATTTCTGAAATATAATTTCATGGCTGTTCATGTTGTTTGAGGACAGATTTCTCTGGATCCAAACAGCCCAGTTTCATGGGACCAAAATCATTCGAAGCCCACATGTAAATGGGTCAGAAGTTTTTTTTTCAAAGTTTTAGGACCCTTCACAGTGCTGGACCTTTGGATTTAGAGCAAACTAGATGTTCAAGTATAGTTCACTGCAATGTCCCAAATTTAAAGCAACAAAGTTCACTTTTCATAAAAAATATACAAATTGTATTGCATTCAAAATATTGTGAAAAACTTAAAATGACAAAAAAATTAACAAAAAAAGTTCAGGCTTGCGAGTCCACCAAACCCCGCCCGGCAAATGACTGCCCCCCCCTGAAGTGCTGCGAATGGAGGTTTTGCATAAACATCCATTCGCATGCCTCGGTTAACCGCCCATCTCTTTTGATGGTCGCTGACCATCGAAAGATGTGGTGCGTGCACACATATAAAAGTGACATTTAAGTCACTTACATATGCTTGCACACTGGCACGGATATGGGTGGTCGCCTGACATCCGGTGATGTCAGCTGCCCAGCCCCCACACCCGCACTGTTTTATTACCATGGGAGCGTCCATGGAACGCTGAGCGTTCCCATATGGTAATGGGGCAGCCCGGCGCCCCACGCCCATCTACGCCCCCCCCCCCCCCCCCCGTGCGCTGTCATGGGTGTGTGCACCCGGCGAACCAAAACTTTGCAGTGGGGGCACGCACCCTACATCTGCACATGCGCAGAAATGCGCCTGGGCATGCGCAGACGCGCACCTTCGGTCCGCCGTGCGAATGCACAGAGGACCAAATGGATTACAATACCCCCCACAGTCTTTTCATTCAACTACCCACACGCCGGAGTAAGCCTCCAGCCATAAGCCACATGAGCAGGTGAGGGAGTAGCGCACAGCTGATTCAGCTGTTTGGGATCGCGCACCCCTCCGGAGACACGCGCTAGCTGTCTCCGATCCCTGCATTACCGCTACCCTGATAAGATTCTTATAGGAACACGCTGAAGCTGGGTGTTCCACTAACATAAGAACACAGGAGACACCAGTGGCTGTAGTGGCAGTGCAGCCACTGGACATACAATCGTTTTCCTGAAAGGGTCAAAAATCCGGAGCAGTGAGGTACACGGGCAGCTGCAGTGGCAGTACAGCTACCCGTGTTTCAAGAGCATTCCCCATAGAAGCAAAGGATCAAAAGACCCGGTTAGCGAACTCAGCGGATGGGTGAGAGTGTCTTTGATGTTTTCTTCATAATCCAGACCCGTTAAAAGGTTATTCCAATCTATACATTGAATGTTCATGGGGTAACCAGGAATAAAATCTTATCCCTAAGGCTGTTTTTTGGATATAGAGAGGGAGCACCCTCAAAGGTCTGGATTAATACATCAAAACTTTGACTGTGTATCTGAATATGTTGAATGCAATAAAATTTGGATATTTTTTTTATGAAAAGTGAACTTGTTGCTTTAAATTTGGGACATTGCAGTGAACTATACTTGAACATCTAGTTCGCTCTAAATCCAAAGGTCCAGTGCTGTGAAGGGTCCTAAAACTTTGAAAACTTTTTCCTGATTTTTTTATAGTATACAGTTGGACTATTATTTTATGGAGTAGCAGCAGCGGGACATCTTTTAGTGCTTAAGGTGTTTATTTGTCTATCTCTTGCTTTTATAAGTAAATGGATAAATTGGTTTAGAAGATATAGCTGGTTGTTTAAGGGGGGGGGGGGTCTCTCCTCGGGACCCCAGAAAATGCAGGGATTAGGCTGGTGTAAAAGAGGCCAGCCCAAGAATGTCCCTGCATGATCCTGGGACCATATTCCCTGGTAAATCTCTGCATTTTCTGGTGTGAAAGGAGTATTATTTCAAATAGCCGGGACCTGCAGTGCTCTGAATACAGCCGGGCAGCCCCTGCTCTCTGCCCGGCTGTCAATGGCTGTCATTTCTGCCCGGCGGCAGCTGTTCGGCATTTACCGCGAGCATGTATTCCCCCTTGGCAATGAGCATGTAATCCCACATGGCAATGAGCATGGAACCCCTGGCAATGAGCATGTTGTAAGCAGCACTTATGTAGCATAATTTTTAATTATTAAGGGGGAGATTCTCTAAAGCAGAAACGCGGTAAAATCCCCGTTATCAGGGTTTTTACCGCATTTCTGTATGCTCTATGGCCCCTCCGCAGTGTCAGCGCTGTTCAACCTGTTGAAGCCTATGGGCTTCTTACCGCAGCGCTACTGTGAGGGATCAATCACAGATCCCTCCCGGCAAGCCCCCCCCCCCGCCATCACAGACCCGGAAGTCCAGTGCCGGCACCGCATCGCAAGGGACAGCTCTTATCGCAAGAGCTGTCCCTTGCATTAATAACCACATATGTTAGAGGATATGCCATTTTTAAGAATGCGGTGGCTGGCGAAGGGGGGCGATAATGGGCAGCGGATGTTACAACATCCCGCCCTAAAGCATTATGGTGTTTGGCATAATATGTAATGGACATTATGGTGTGTGTCTTAACATGTAATGGGCATTATGGTGTAAATTTTCAATGTGCGCCTTCGGCGCGCAATGCCCCGGTTTATGAAGCATATTGTGCATTATTGCTCAAACTGTTTGGTATAGTGTGCATTTTGGCTTAATCCATTTGGCAAAATGTGAATTTTGCCTTAATATGTGTGGCATAACGTGAATTTTGACTCAATCCGTGTGCTATAGTGTGAATTTTGGCTCAGTTGGTGTGAATTTTGCCTCATTCCATGTGGCATAATGTGTAAGAGGAAAGTACAGTATAAGGGGGTTACTATTGTGTTGCATGATTTGTATAAGGGGTATATGTTGCGGTAAATTTACCACACCACATAAAAGGTGCTGAAATGTTGTCTACCAAGTTTCGACTTTCAGCATTTTTTATATGACTGGAGTGCCACCTTACACTGCAAGTATCTTAGGATATTGGCGTCCTGTGGGTGCACCTTTGGCGGGCACACGTCAATATACAGTAGGAGCAAGTTTCATCTTTGCTCCTTTGGCCATGGCTAGCCATGGCCAGCCATGGCTATTCTATTGTTCTCAGCTGCAATACGTATTGTATTGCAGCTGAGAACAATAGAATAGCCATGGCTAGCCATGGCTAGCCACGCCCAAAGGAGCAAAGATGAAACTTGCTCCTACTGTACCTCCCTGCATTATTCCTATGCCAGCCCCCTGCCTTTTCCAGGCATATATAATTAGTTGAAAGTATTTACACAAATAGAGACACACCCATGAGCAGACCACCCAACCAGAACACTGGTCACGCCTCCCACATTATTAGGTGCTGGCCACAACCCCTATTATTGCGCATAATAGGCCCTTGATCATTTTCAGCTCCATGCCCATTTAGACCTTAATCTGGCACTGGATCCAGAGTCACAAAAGAGTCAGCAAGAGAAGCCAGCAAAATCATGGTAAAGCAACCACATATTTCCCAAGGGTATGGGGTCACTAGATCAACAATGTCTAGTTCGACAGTCAAAAGGTCAACCCGTGAAAAGGTTGACACATGATAAAACTCAACATGAATTAGGTTGACATGGTCTAAAGGTCGACATGAGAGAGGCCTATATATAAAAAGGTTGACATGAAGTTTTCACATTTTTTAGTGTCTATGTTGACATATGTATAAATGTACTGCGTCCACTCACATTACATGTTGCGCTCACCATGCTTCGGGCACGGTGCCACTATGCCCAGATGGTAAATTATGAACAAGTCGGTTACAAAGAAAAGGCCATGGAAAAACTCATGTCAAACTTTTTCCATGTCAACTTTTGACCATGTCTAACATTTTCATGTAATAAACTATAGTGGTCGACCTTTTGACTGTCGAATTGTATAGGGCAAGTAAGTGAATCTTGATAAACAAGCAGCGAAATCAAAGGGTGCAGAAGTCTGTTCAGCATACAGTATCAGAATGACTGTGGGACTCGGAGACAAGAGACAAGGAGCACAGGTGTGACTGGCATAGAGCTAGAGGTAAAAAATCGGAAAGGCTATGTCTGTGAGAGAGACATAACGGTGGGGTAAACGGTTGTAGAGTGATCTGGGAACCGCTGGTGAAGGTAGAAGAAGCAAATACAAATTTATTAGAAGGAATGGTAGCCTTTAATTATAAGGAAAGTTTTGAGTGCACATTTGAAGCTGGCTATGCTGGCAGGAAGACGTGATGGATTAAGGAGAGGAGGAACATTGGGATACATTTTGGAGGTAAGCTGTGGAAATGAAGGAAGTAACCAGGGGTAGAATAGAGGCTGTAACAGGAGCAAGGGAGACCGGGCAATAAGGAATGTGGACAGAAATGATTTTAGAGATGAAGGTGTGGGCAGAGCATTTGAAGTGAGACATTTGATCCTCATTCAGAGGGGGATAGGGAGTCAGCAAAAGAGAGTGGCAAAAGGGGAGGCCAAAACAGAGTGGCTTGAAAAGGCAAATGATACAAGCAGCAGCAGCAGTCAGGATAGATTGAAGCTGTACACTTAAGCCTTTGTGCAAAGCTACGTGGATAATGTCACTACGGCATGCAGTCATTAGGTCGAAAGAGTCTAGGTCGAAAGTCAAAAGGTTGACCGCTATTGGTTGACAGTCAAAAGGTCGACAAATGAAAAGGTCAAAATGAATTATATCGACATGGTGATAAGGTTGACATGGAAAATGGTCAACATCAGCTTTTCAGGATTTTCTTTTAACCATCTTGTTCATACTTTACCACCCCAGTGGGCATCGGGGGAGAATATAACAGTGTGCCCGAAGCATGGTGATCACAGGGAGCAATGCAAGGGAACTCGGTACACTAATATGGGGTCCATGTTGACCTCAGGACCTCATGCAGACCTTTTTTCCATGTCTACCTTTTGACCAGGTCGATCTAATGCATGTCGACCTTTTGACTGTCGACCAATAGTGGTGGACCTTTTGACTGTCAACCTAATGACCCATACCCATCAATACCTCATTTACAATACACTTCTCCATGCTTGCATTTCTGGAAATGACCTTTAATGACTTGCATAAAATTGTTCTAAGCACCAGAATGTTTTCTCTTTTCTGCAGGTAAATGTAAGAGAGATCATCCATGCCTGACGGTGAGGAACGAGGATCAGTAAGCTGACAATTTCTGACTGGGCGCTGAGCTGTATACTTATTACTAGCACTGATGTGTGTCAATTGACTTATGTTATTGTAAAACCATTTACATTGTGCGTGTACTTTTACCCCCACCAGCCTCATGTATGCATATGTTGGGCATATAATTCTCAAAAGAAGCATGATGGTAAAATACATATAGTTTCCCATATGCAGAGTTGAGCACATCTGGAAATAAAACTGCATCTGCGAGCATGCCTGGATTACTGCTAGCCATCAGCAGCAGGGTGCATTGCACATACCCTATAACAGGGCCTGCACCTTTCTGTATTTACACTTACATTTACAGTAACTCTGCATAACCACAGTGGTACCAACACTCTCACTGAGTTTGCTGAAATGAGAATGCCATAATACAACTACAATAGTTCTGCTTCTGCGGAAAGCACTGTATGTGTAGATGCAGTCGGAATGTGTACGACACCGCCACATCACAGCGAACAGAGGCATAACTCTGTATATGTGCCCATGAGGTGTTTATTGTCCTGCTTATGTTGGTTTATTTCCTTATAGGAAAGGAAATCATGATGTGAGAATGGGTATGGTTTCAAACCAATGAAAAAAGGACTTGGATTGTTTTGCTTGCACTTTTCCTGTTTGCAGAAACAAAGCCAGGTCTCATTCCCCTCAGTCTTGTAGATAGGATAACCAATGTATTTTGTTAGAAAGAGACTGACAGTCTTACTTATATAATAGTGCATAAAACAGTGGTTTGGTCAAGGGAAATGTCATCTTTTATAGCCAACGTGCCTTCTATTACAGTGCAGGGTTGCCTAACCCACTTGCTCTGTTCAGAAATCATAGGCTTTCAGAGCAGAATATAACATATCATTTACAGTAGACAATCAATAGTTAGGTTAGTTATAACTGATACCTTTTAAAAAGTACTTAAAAGTTTCTGAATAGACTTATTTATGAATCTTACAGAAAGTACTAGGTATGTTAATGCGACACACACATATTCCGCAGTCCCTGCCCCAGTGGAGCTTACAATCTATATTCCCTACCACATGTACACGCACACACAGACATTCTAGGGTTAATTTTGTTGGCAGCCAATTAACCTACCAGTATATTTTTGGATTGTGGGAGGAAACCAGAGTACCCGGAGTAAACCCACGCAAGTACATGGAGAATATACAAACTCCGCATAGTTAGAGCCATGGTGGGAATAGAACCCATGACCTCAGCGATGTGAGGCAGTAATGTAACCATTACATCATCCGTACTGCCCCGTATATATAACACATGGTGGGGATAGAACCCATGACCTCAGTGCTGTGAGGCAGTAATGCTAACCCTTACACCATCCGTGCTGCCCCTGGTTATGATGATCTACCACCACCAATGTAATGTAAGATGTGTTAAAAGTGTGTAAAACCTACTGAAAGGTGAAGAAACAATTTTAAGCCTCAACACACATAAATAACCTGTATCTAGTTTTGAAAAGCAGTCATGGCAGCTAGAATGCTGTGATGTGTATAGTAGTGTGCAGTAAATCTACTATAATAATTGAAAGTCAACCAGCTATCATTGTACTCTCCTTGTCAAAAAAAAAGATTAATAAATCTTCTTTTCAATTTTTAGAATTGTAGAATGAAGTAAGAATATTTATTATATAAAGAATCAAACTATAAACACTTCCATTTAAAACAAGCCTAGACATAACCATGCATTACCATAGCTACTATAGAGCATGCACTGCTTTTCAGCACCTGGGACAGCTCACACACCAACACTCTCCAGCCACAAAACTGTATATTTTTTCCTGTATCTTGATCAATAAAAGACAGATTTATTAAAGGTCTAATGTTCAATACAAATGATGTGTTACATGTCTGATCTGTATATATATATATTATTTCACAATAATAATAATAATAAGAAGAATAATAATAATAACTGGTCTGATTACCAGGGACATTTTTAATTCTTCTGTCTTCATAACAAAAAACTGCCAGGCACATTTGCTCTGGGATTATTTTTTTATACCCTGAATGTGTTTGTCAAAATTATCTCTTCATTTCTGAAAAAAAAAGCATTGAAAAAATATATCAATGTTCAGGATGACAGCCAAAAGTATAATATTAAAAATGTTTTCTAATAAGGAAAAATCCCTATTTGAGTTTAAGCATGACAGAACATAACACTTTATAATTTCTTGTGGGAACGGTTATAGATATCTACTGTCACCATTTGTCATTGCTGCCAGAACGCAGATACCTGGGGTGTATTTTAGTAAGAACAATCAACAGGAAAAAAATCTATCTATGCTGCTAACATACTAATATCCAGCTAGCAAGCCATATTTGTGAGAGTAAATTGCAATATTGCTGGCAGTTAATAGCTGAATCATTAATAAAAGGTCCAAATGTTTTGGAAGAAATGTGTTGGTTTTTTTGGAACTGAAGGTAAATATAATTCCTTACAGTATTTCAAAATAGTAACACTCACTTATGAAAGTACAAATGTGCAAACCAACAGTGCAAATGATCTTTTGTGACATCCCACGCTTTTGTTTGTGCAAATAAATCTGAAGGCGGCATCTTTAGGGTACAGGCATATTGGGATAAGCATATTGATATCCTTACAACAAAATAAGGATCAAATATGGTTTGAGGTAACATGTTTAAAAAAGGGGCAGACTAGATGGGCCAAGTGGTTCTTATCTGACGTCAGAGAGTAGTGGAATAAATAAGGGGCTTTTTTGGGTTTAGGTTAGGCAGACGAATGCACAAACATGCAAATATTACATCTGCAGGAAGTTTAAATAAGAAATGGGAAGTACATAAGGTGCAATGATTATTTTTTCATCACTCTGAAGAAGGACAGATTGGGTCTCATTATATAATTGGACCTAACAGTTGAAGTTTTGGGGAAAAACTAATTTTTAGGTGTAGATCTATCAATGTAATACACATAGTTACACAGATGTGTCTTTCCATGGTGGAAACTGGACGGCGACAATGCGAGCGCATGAAACTGTTATAGGAGTCAACTGCATGTATCTATACTTCTGTTGTGCGTACTTAGAATCGAAACCTGTTTTAGGTGGATCTCTCGCAACTAGCAGTGATAGGTGAAAGCGCTATTGCTAATGATGATGTATGCAGCTGTGGAGGGGAAAATAGTGGGAAGACGGGCTACCCACTTAGAGCTGCCCAGATCCTGGCATTAACCCTAAGGGAATGGGCCTTAGCATAGGGGAGTAAACCAGGCTTCCGCAGAAGCACACAAATACAGCCACTTTGATCCGAATCAGAATCAGCAGCAGAGTCTACTCTGTAACCTACAATATTCAACATTCATCCAAATACTCATCTCACAATAAGATGTACAGTTACTATTCATATCAAAGCTCCAGTTAATTAATAACAACCTATATTTAGTCAGTAGAGTGAAGTTAGCAAAATGATATTAATGTTATAATTACTCTAGCCAATGCTAAGTTACTGTTAAGCAAATAAGGTCTCATCTCCAAAATTCAGTAATGAATTTGTTTTAGGCATTCACCTCCTCTTACTGACATTTCTGTGAGGAAAGATTAGAAAGGGAAATGTTTTATTAGATGTAAAGTCTTTTGTATAAAAAGACTTAATACGTTTTCATTTAGTATGTTTTATTATATATAAATACGTTTTTATTAACAAGTTTTATTTTATTAAGTTTTATTGTGTATTCCATATTAAGACTCTTCTATAATAAGACTTAATAAGTCATTTGTTCATGGTGTGTAATATGTTCTCTTATGTTGTCAGGGCCAGGTCTCCGTTGGGTTTTGCAAAGTCGATGTAACAAGCATCCTGAGCTGATGCAGCTAGTTATGGGAAAGATGAGTTTTTAGCACTGTACATATGTACACATCTCTGGGTGATTCAAGGTTGTATGCATCTCAGTCACTTCTCCACATGCAAACAAGAGGGGGCACAGCTGGGTGGCAAGCTCAGAAGTAGGCTAATTTTACTTGCAGCATGCCAATACAATTTCAGGCTACGCTGAGTTATGCATACACATAGGGCCAGATGCACTAAGCTTTAAAAGTGATAAAATTGAGAGTGAAAAACAGCCAGCCAATCAGCTCCTGTCTGACATTTTTCAAACACAGTCTGTGGCATGGCAGGTAGGAGCTGATTGGCTGGCTGTTTATCACTCTCCATATTATCACTTTTGAAGCTTAGAGAATCTGGCCCCTAGACACTTATTCTACTTTGTTCGCTCCCGTGCACACTTAACATTTATGCACATGTGCAACCGCATTGTGCAAGTGGGCATGGATAATTGCCTATTCATCGGCCCATTCGCACGTAGCAGTGCGAGCGGGGGGCTTGGAACGGTGGCAAGGGGTAGCAGCCATGGACATCCCCATGAAAATGCTGGGCGTTTGCATGCTAATGCGCCGTTGATGCAGGGGGCGGGCTGCTGACATCATCCCACCCGCTTACCGCCGCAAATCTAAGACACCAGAGAGAAGTGTTAGGACTGCCAGCGCATGCAAAATCATTAGATGGTTGGCAACCATCAAATGATTTTGCCCCCCCAAGCAAGGGTGCAAATGGATGTTTATGCTAAACATCCATTCGCATGCATGCAGGGAAATCGGCATGCGAGGGGGGGTGGGTGTCAGCCGGTCATGCGGGTGGCGTTTATATGACCTGCAAAGCTGCAAATTTCGCAGCTTTGAACGTCAACCAGAACGAGGGCCATAGATTCCTCTGATATCATTCTCTTGCACCAAGCAAAAGTCTGGTAAAACTGCTCACTAATGATGACGCTTGTGAGATCAAAAAAAGGGGGGATTGTTACTATGCACAGGCTAAAACAATTTCATTCAGCCAGAATTTTTGGAAAAAAGTTAGTGAATGAATATGCCGACGGAAGAATACTGATGGCAATGTGCTGACATGACTGTGATGTTAGGTAAAGAATTTTAATCTTGGATAATTGTAGCCAATTATAACCACCAAGTGATTTTATGCAAAGTAGCTATTCCGAAGATAATACTGGTGTAGGATAGGGATGACCATCGACCATCCATGATTCAAAATCATTATGGTTCATGGCCGATGTTGAATACTTTTGCCATCGATGTGGGAGAAACAGATGGTTTCCCTACATCGATGGCACAGCACAACCGACATTTTGCTTCTTTTTTTTTTTTGCCAGGAGACAGAGCATAGCTCCACCCCCGACACCCACGAAGCCCCACCCATGTATTTTGATTGGCCCACAGGCCAATCACTGAAACATAGTAGAGGACCATTGATATATAAATCTATCAATGGTGAACCAGCAGCCAAAATACCATGACTAAGCACAAGGCCTATGGCTGGAAACTGTACTGGATCTCCATTGTAAACCACACTCACTCCTTGCATTACAGCAGCATCCTCATAGAATATAGTCTCTCTCATGAATATGACCCTTTCCAGTCTTGGGATTCATATCTGAATATATGTTGTCCCTTTTTTATGCATGTCCTGCTTTCACCAGTATGTCTGGCACTGTTGATCATTATTGTGCCTAACAAAAGCAATAATAATGATAATAACATCAACAACAACAACATCAAGAGTGAGGAATCTGCTCTCTCCTACCTACATTATACACATGTGCTTGCTAAACCTTTAATAAATATTAAAGAAAAAGCTTAAACAGAGTCATTGGGTTTACTGTGTCTATACACATCTTGATCAGTGCTTGATTCCTTTACGACATTTTATTAACAGATACCCATTTATCAGCTAGTCCTGATTTAATTAAAGACACATGATCATTTGTCCACTATGTTACACACTACCAGGATATGGTAGATAGAGGGATCTGTAATGAATTAGTATTTAAATATATGAATTAACACAGCTTGGTTGCAGGTTGCTGAAGAGATCAAAATCTGCCAAGGAGAAGCAGAGTGCAATATAAACCAGTCTGACTGCCAACAGAGCAGGGGTAAGGGCAAATTACATTAACTACAGTATGAAACCGAGCAACTGTTAGAAAATGAGGTATCAAGCAGCTATCAGGTTTCCAGTCTCTATCTGACCACGGTTATAATTTCTGGACATTGAATACTCTGTAACTTACAGGGCTTTTTGCATATACAAACTGCCAGAAGTCAATTTTGGTTAGTGCTAACCTTAGAATGCATAAAAGTACATTTGTATGTTTGTGCTACATGACAAAACTGATAAATAATGAGCCTGATTCACATGTAGGGGCTAATCAGCATGGATAGATCATGTAAGAATTTGCAGTTGACCGTGAGGAGAAAGCCGCCACCCAGTCAGAAAGAGACAATGCGCTCTGATAAATTGCAAGAGAATTGCGAATGGATCGTTAACTTGTATTCATTGGCAAATCCATAAGCAATTCTTAAAGAGCTTTTGCAACTGTGAGTAGGTCTGATGCCGAGACGGGCTGCGAGTGGTCATCGCTGACATCACAGATCCTCCTCAAAAACGCTTGGGCACACCTGCGTTTTTTCCAACACAGCCAGAAAGTGGCCCCTAAACACCAGCTTCCTGTCACACTTCGGCCATACTGAATTTGCGCATTTTCAGTTACTAATTCCCCTGCATGTTTGATAGTTGCTTGATTTGAAAATTCTCCGATCCATTCTGATTTAGTCCCATAATGTGGTCACAATTCTATCTGTTTCAGTTATCAGAGGCCCCATGCAGACATCCCTGGTATTCTGAGTCAGCTCCATCTATGCGACCTCACCTCCCCCCAGCTTTCCAATTCCAATAGCAGATGTCATTGCTATCACCAGCATTAGCCCCGACCATGGTGCAGGGTATCCAAGTAAAATTGGCTGGATCCCTGCAAGCTAACAGCTCAAAACAGATTGCAATGCAGTGTTCAAGCCCATCCAGCCACAAGTGAGAAATTAGACAAATGTAACATGTTTGCTCCCTGCACATAGCTGCAGTTTGCATCTTTAAAAAAAAAAAGACAAATTACAATGCATTCAGGGGCATATTTAATTAGCCAACGGGTTTTCCTTGCATGCTGCACTTATCGCTGATTTTTACTTGCACCGTCCTGAGGTGCAAATAGAAATCTTCTGGAAGTAAGGCATTTTACTCATATCATGCAGTATAATTCAGATCCAGCCAGGAATAGGTTAACATGAGTAGTGAGTGCACAGGGATAGAAGTAATAGGACTTGTATTTCCACAAACATTGTTGAACTTCTGGTAAGATACTGCATCTATTTGTGGTTCAGTGGCTAAGGTCCAGATATATCAAGCTTCAAACATGATAAAGTGGAGAGAGAGAAACAACCAGCCAATCAGCTCCTACCTGTCATTTTTTTTTCATACCCAGCCTGTGGCATGGCAGGTAGGAGCCGATTGGCTGGCTGTTTATCACTCTGCATCTTATCTATTTTTGAAGCTTGATACATCTGGCCCCAAATGTTGTTCATCTTTGCTGTTACACATCACACTGTCAACTCTAATAAAGCAGCTCATATGATAACATAAGATTATTTCTCTTCAGTGTTTGATGTGAGGCCTTATTCCAAGGCAGTGGTTTGAGTTAATATTTTTTAAAACATTTTCTGGAGTGTTGATAAATAAAATAGATATTGGAATAAAAAAGATCTCTTAGGACTGATTCACTCAGGTTTATTGTTGCGTGTAACTTGGATTCTGCTCTGATCCAAAGGATTATAATTTGCAGGCATTAATGAGTCCTTAATCTTTCGTAATATCTTTGATGTACTACACTATGACTCCCTGTGAGCTACAGTAACAACTCACTGGCAATTAAAGCACATCGATTGCCTACACACAAAGACGACAGCTGCTAAGAGAATGCAGCTTCTTAATTCTCTGGGAGCCAGTGACATCACTGAGGCATTTATTGCCACTCGTTCCTTGTCAAATGATTGCCTGCATTTTTATGAAACATGGGTAGATTCAATTCTGTTGTAGCTTAGTGCATTATGTTACCACCCACTTAATGAAAACGTCATTCTCTTCTCTCTGTATCTCAAAACTAGCAAAGATCATTACCTAATAACACACACACAGAAACATAATACGTGATGCTACTACTGGGATTTCACGGCCAATTGCATTAGCCCCTCATGGTGAGAAAAAGGAAACATGCCCAAATTAACATATGTGAAATATTTGGCAACTTTCAATGACGAATCAGGGAATTGGACATCATAGTTGACATCACTATTAACAGTTTCTTATATAGCACACACATATTCCGCAGCGCTTTACATAGGATATTTGAACATTCACATCAGTCCCTGCCCCAGTGGAGCTTACAATCTATATTCCCTACCACATGTACACGCACACACAGACATTCTAGGTTTAATTTTGTTGGGAGCCAATTAGCCTACCTGTATATTTTTGGATTGTGGGAGGAAACCGGAGTAACCTCACGCAAGTACGGGGAGAATATACAAACTCCACAGAGTTAGGGCCATGGTGGGAATCAAACCCATGACCTCAGCGCTGTGAGGCAGTAATGTTAACCATTACACCATCCATACTGCCCAGTTAGCCACAGATAGGTCAACGTGATTTGTTCAATTGTCAATGTCAACATAGAGCAAGATAACCCCGAACAGTGTCTCCTCACATGGTGAGTGAAACTTCGACCCAGATGCCATGCTGTGTTCGGCACACGTTACTGTTCCCAAGTGGCATTCACATGCAAAATAACATATTTAAAAAAGTAAAAAAAAATGAAAACAAAATCCCAGAAAAATCTGTATCGACAATAGTCATGTCGACCTTTTGTTTATGTTGACTTTTTTGACCATGTTGACCTATTAACTGTCAACCTAGACCAGGCTTGGCCAAACTGTGGGCCTCCAGCTGTTGTGAAACTACACATCCCAGCATGCTTTTCCATCATTTTAGCATTCCCTGATAGCATTCCCTGCGGCAAGGCATGATGGGACTTGTAGTTTCACAACAGCTGGAGGGCCATAGTTCATGTCTGACCTAGAGCCATCCAGATACCCTCATTGTCATCTATTTCTGATCACTTTATGTAGCCCTACAACTAAACTACTAAGTATATGTACATTGTATTACAAGGGTGTAGAATCATTACACAGCACTCCGGTGCTTAATAACAGTGTCCGGTTATGCACATTATCATATATTATGGTAGAAAATTCTTGCTAATATTCCCCATGCATCTATGGGGTGTGAATGCATGAGGGGAAATTAAGATAAGGAAGTGAGTCACCTGACCATTCGCTATTGATTTGCTGCCACCAGTTCACTGCTTTTATGCCTAATATTCTGCAACTGCCATCTTGAGTACAACAAGGTTGTTACATTTTTAATAACATTTGCCCACCTAATTTAAAAAATGTAATTGTTGCTGATATACAATACGGGAATGGCAAATAGTAAATGTAATTCATTTATAAAATATATAATAACTATAAAATACTGTATTGCAGTTCTCTGCAAAAAGAGAATGTTCATTTGCATAAAGAGCAAATGAGCTGGCAGAGTCTGCAAGGACAGGGAAGAAAAAAATGTGCACAGTACTTGATTGAACACTCAGTAGCTTCTGCTGAGGAATAACACTCCCCCATATTTATTCCACTGGCCATAATCCACTAAGGGGGAATGTGAGAGTGCCAGGAACCGGAAACCCTGAAGATTCCCTTTTTATTAATATAGATTAGCATCTGTCACTTTCATGGATACATTCACATTGTATCCTTTCTCTTTTTACACTCCTACACTTTAGTGACTCTTGGTTTTCCTCATATGTCTAGCACCTCACTGATTTGCTCACAGAGAAATAAGGATAGTTTGGAACATTGTGGGAGAAATTTACTAAGCTATGTATTCTACTTCACATGTGATGTTGCTATGGGCAACCAATCAGAATCTACTTCTTATTTATTTAGTACCCTCTAGAAGATAGTAGACAGGATATGATTGGTTGCCTATAGCAACATCACATGTGAAGTAGAATACACATCTTAGTAAATTTCCCCCCTGTGTGTTATTGATATTGCTAATGCCTAGTGTTTAAATGGGATGCTGACCGGAACTTGTTTAAATTAATAGGCATTCCCAAGTAATTAAAACACACACAACACAAACCTTAATTCAGTGGTCCCCAAAATGTGCCCCTGAGCACCCCTGGAGTGACTTAAGACACTTGCAGGGGTGCTTCAGGTTGGAGATTCAAGACCAACTCTATTTATGATAGGTGACGAGAAGCAGTGTGCATACACACTGGACGATATACTGGGCAATATCGCTCAAAAGGGCTTAAATGAGCGATGTCACTCATTTTCTTAAAAAAAAAAATCAGATTCTCTAGGGTGGCATGGCTCAAAAAAAAGTTTGTGATGCACTTATGGTGTTGTTAAGGTGTCCATACACCAGCTGGCGTGATCCCTCCCCAAACGCCAGCATATATATATATATATCCCTATATCCCCCTTATATAACTGATCCCCTGTCGTGATCGCCCCAATTGCACTGCTGGTGTATGGGCACCTTTATGTGAATCTTTTTGACAGTAACTCCAGAAGACCTTTTTGTCACAGACAAGAATGTATATACATCTCTTATATAGAAATGTGTACATTGAAGTCTTTATAGAGCATTGTCATACGGAAAAGCACAACTCCCTTGAAAATTTGGGCGATATCATCATGTGCAATTCCTTCAGATAGCAAGGAGATGGCTCATGGATGGCAATATTCAGCAGACAGCCATTTTACATAAACACATGCACTATTGTCAAGAGGTTGCCGTGTCACAGGCTGTGTTTGAAAAATGCCAGGTTGGAGCTGATTGGCTGGCTGTTTATCATTCTCTATTTTAACACTTTTGAAGCTTAGTGCATCTGGTTCAATGTGTTTATAACACATGCCTGTAATATGCAAACAGTGAAAGACTTATATAAAAAACATAATTTAGACCATTTTGAAAAAGTGCATTGTACGAACAGTTTTACAATTACTCATTTGGGGGGAGATTCTCTAAGATGAAAATGCGGTAAAAACCCCGTTATCGGGGTTTTTATTGCATTACGGGATGCTCTAAGCATCCCCCGCCGGGTTACCGCGGCGGGGGGGGCATTGCCAGAAAAATCTGGCGATGCCCCATAGAAGCCAATGGGCTTCTAACGCAAACCCACCGCCACCCCGCACGGACCCCGGCCGCCCCGCACGGACCCTCACCGCCCCCTCCCCCCTCACCTGAGCTGCCCGGACCTGTGACCTCCTTCTTGCACTGATCCTCTTCCGGGTGCAGGGAGGAGGAGATCCCGGCGCAGCAGCAGCAGCGCCGGGTGTGGGAGGGAGCCACCGGGACCTGCTGGGACCTGCTAGGACCCGGCGACTCTCACCGCAAAGGACAGCTCTTAACGCAAGAGCTGTCCTTTGCTATAATTATCGCATATGTTAGAACATATGCGATAATTATAATTGCGATGGGCGGCGAAGGGGGGCGGAGATTCTTAGAGAATCTCCCCCCATGGTGTTAAACCTGGCAAATGCACTTTAATGCTAATACTGCCAAAAATAACAGAAGCAAATGGATAAGTACACACACTTGGGGATAAGCATTTTTTTGCTTTGCATAAAGGTCAGTGTACAATACAATATAATGGAAATCTGCCCCATCACTCATTAAGTACACTATGCAGCAAGGAAGATATTAAAAAAACTTTCACCGCTCTATTTCTTTATTCTATCAATCAGATGGAAGCCAAGACATTTTGGGAGACATTTAATAGGATGAGAGATTCAGAAAGTGAGAGATTTGGTAAGAATTCTCCAGTTTTTTTTAAAGCGCCAAAACCAGTTTGATTTTGAAGTGTAAATGATTGCCGCTTTAAAAAAACTGGAGATTTCTTACCAAATATCTCACTTTCTCAATCTCTCATCCTATTAAATTTCCCCACTGATGTGATGTAGTTGTCCCATAATGTGATGTAGTTGTCCCTGTATATCAATGTGTTAATGTTTTCTAACTAATATAGCAGAACTAGCAGAAAAATCAAATAAAAAATATTACAATCAACAACAACAACCATACTCACCTATAATGTGTAGGACAAATTATTTTATGAAATGTTACTTTCAAATTTAATATTGTCAGTACAATATGGGTGAAATTTAAGATGAGAGAGTCAGAACGTGAGAGATTCGGTAACAAATCTCCAAAAACAATTTAAAGCAGCAATTATTTTGATTTTGCAGTGTAAATGATTGCGGCTTTAAAAAAACTGGAGATTTCTTACCAAATCTCTCACTTTCTGACTCTCTCATCCTACCATTTTCACATTACAGCTAAAAACCGGTATAGTGACAATTTTTAATGGCTTTAAAACGGTTCTAGCTGTAATCTGAAAGGTCCATTCTGAATTTACCGGTTTAAGAAAACTGGTAATTTAAAATGGGTTAAAAGCAGTGTCCTACCCGTTTCAGAGCCGATCCAGTGTGTAGTGTGAATGGCTTTGAAACAGTATGCAGAACAAATTACTGTAATCAGGCAGTTGATAGGCTGTCTTCCTGCCTGATTACAATCTACGGTCCCTACAGAGTATGGGAACCAGGGGGTCCCTGCGCCGGATGGGAACTAGGAACTAGTTCCCATCCTCCGCCGGGTCCCCGCTGCTGTGCGGCACTGGGGTTCAGGTGGGATGAGGGACGAATACAGGGGGAGCCGAAGGGGACGGTCACCCCCCCAGGGACCCGTGCTTTCCTCCCCAAATGTCCGGGATCGGTCAGCTGTCGGCTACATCCAGCCGGAGAACCCCGGAGCCTGAGGGACACAATCTAAGTGGCTGCCCCAGGGCAGGGACCGGGCAGACAGTAGAAAGCCGAAAATGGGAGGGCAGCAGCCGAGGATAGGGGGGGGGGGGGTGTGCAGGTGTCAGGCGCTCCTTGTGTAGGAGTTGAATCCTGGCTGACACGCTGAGAGCCGGGGGAGCAGACAGGAGGGGGGTGCTGGAGTGTTGGTGCTGACCACTGCGCCGTGAAGGTACCTGCCCCGGCGGAGCTGTCACTTAGGTCATGGTTGTAGCCACGGCTGTCAGCCTCGTTCCTCCCTGTTTATGGGGACCATCCCAGCTGGGTGTCACCTGGGGCACAGGAGCTAGCACTGCACACATTGTATGGCCGCTGCCTGTCTGTTGGTAGCTGAGCATTAAACGCGGAGCTGGGACAGTGGTATTGCTGACATCCACTGACTTCTATGGGTGAAACGGGTTGAATGTAAATTTTATTGAAATGCTAATTTACCGTTTAGAAGATGCAAGATAAAAGGGGTTTAATTGGCTTCAGTCCCTTTTTTTAAACGTTTACAAACACGGGTTGAAAGCAGGTTTGCAATGTGAAAGCAGCATATTTCTTTAATTGCTGAAACTGTGGACATCTTTGTTTTTTGATAAAAGTTAACTTTTCATAAGTCATACATATAGAAAACTTTAAATAAACACATAAAAAAAATTACAAGAAAACACAATGTTGACAACTGTAAGTAAGCCATCAATTATACTACATGTTTTCGCAAAGACATACAGTATAAGATAAAAGTAGTAGCAAACTTTTAACAAATGCACACACGCACACATGATGGATAATACAAATTAATTTGGTCATAAGGCTTTATAACACCCTAACCTTTTGGTGCTACTTTCTTGTTTTAAATATAAATGTTGCATTTTACAGATTGTTTTAATGTAAAAAAGAGGACTATTTTAGGCAGATTACTGACAACAAAATAATCAACAGCGGTCCTGTCAACTTTCTCCGTGTTTGGTGGACATGCCCAAAGATTGTGACATTCCGGGAGCAGATATCAGACCTATTACATCCCCCTAATCCAACATTTTCTTATTAAGAAAATCAGCAAAAATGATTCAATGAAGTAAATTGTGCATACCTGTCTACCGGTGGTGGTAGACAGAACTGAGCTTCTTCTTCTCCTCATGTTTTATTATTGGCAGCCACAAGCACTGGTTTTGACTATCACACTGACCAAAAGTAACTTGGTACCGCTGCAAGTTATAGATCCCAGGGAGGGCTTACTCCCTCTGGTATTGCGTGTTAGCATGTTAGAACTGGATAAAAAGAGGGCATGCAAGCCTGTGAAAACTAGAGTTGCACCAAATGCTGTTCTGGATTGAGCCCACTGTGCAAATGGGTCCTTAATGAGAGTCCAGTGGCAATTATCAAACAACAACCAGGCGGTAGTGCAGCAACGTGCTCATGCATATGCAAAAGGAGATGGTTCAAGGTGCCAGTAGAAGGAGCATGTGAAACGGATGGTTCTAAGAGACTGTGTACAAGTTTGGTGGTGGCAGTGAGGGGCAGATTTATGAAGCTTGGAGAATAAATAAACTGGAGATAAAGCGGAGAAAAGGTAAAAGGAGATAAAGCACCAGCCAATCAACTCCCAACTGTCTTTTTCAAACACAGCTGATTGGCTGGTGCGTTATCTCCTTTTACCTTTTCTCCACTTTATCTCCAGTTTATCTCTTCTCCAAGCGTAATAAATCTGCCCCTCAGTTACTTGCCCCACTATACACGTGGTTACTGACAGAACAAATTCTTAGTAGTGGTGCAGTAAGTCTACTAAGGTTACTTAGATTCATGAAATTTCCTGTCACAAAGTTTCTATTTTTCAGCAGGGCTGATATAAGGACACTCTATACCCTAGGCAAAATAAATGTGAATGTACTACCCCCCCCCCCCCTCTAACCCCACACTGTCATGTGAAAGTGTGGAGGTGGTGTCTTTGAAGTTCCACAGTTGCCACCTGTATTAAGTGTTCCTCGTAGACATACTTCATTTTGTGATGGGCAGTGGCACCCGCATCCCAGATCCCGGCAACCTAGGCAGATGCCTAACACACTGCCTAATGTCTCACATTCCATAGCAAGATGAGAGACTTCAGTAATTGAGCAGAACTCACATGCTTTCAAATGAGTATTTACTATATGGTGGTGCACGTACAAAAAGTCCTCTTGTTGTGGAAAAAAAATGCACCCCATTCTTTGCCAATTATCGCGGAGAAGCAGGAATCTCCCGATAATATCTCCTCTTTGTGCTAACCGCCAGGTCCTGGACTTCCGCGTTTGTAACTCCGGAGTCCCTCTGAGCAGAATGGTGCAGTGGCTGCAGGGAATGCTGGGAGTGATCCGGTCAGATTCCTCTACACCACCGATAGGGAAAGACGCCAATAGGCTTCTATAGAGTAACAACATTTTCCATATTAAATATCTTTCAGAAAAATAATAATGACATTGTTGTTCTGACTTCTGCTAGGTGAATCTATAACATAAGATAAAGCGGCCATTGAGTGATACTAAAACAAGCAGGTAGCGGATGATATTGCTTTGGACAGGGGCGGATTTAGGGATGAGGGCGCCCCTAGGCACAACAATAATGTTTACTAAGTAGGACAGTTTATAGGGGCAGCATCTGCATGTCCTATCCATTTACACTCTATTTAAGATGGAATATAGTACAGTACAGTGGATATTTTGCAGTTATTGGTACATTTTGGACTGACAGTACTATCACAGGCATCCAAGTGCCGCCCCCAAACATGTGCCGCCCCTAGGCCGGTGCCTCACGTGCCTAATGGGAAATTCGGCTCTGGCTTTGGACACATGGTGGGTTCTTCCTAATTACAGTTAAATACATGAGAAAAAATAGAAAAAGTGCCTAGCAGCTCACCTGCTTAACAGTTCTAAAATGCTTTCAGAAGATCAGTTTATAGAGTTTTGGAAGAAAACAAAATCCCTATTCATACACTTGTAGCTTAATGGGAGTCAAAAAGACGAGAGCAATAGAAGAAATTACTCTTCCCCATTGTGAAAAATATGATGCTTTTGTCAAGACCTGCTTTATTGTTATAGATTACAAGTCCTCTGATACTTATGAGCCAGCTTTCCCAGACTGTGACCTGTGAGATGAATGGCTGCTGATGTTGGTTTCCTATATATGAATAGCAGTTACATTACAACATAATGTGTACTGAATTGTTATATGCACCATGTATCCTGTGGTTCTTATAACCCTACAGTAAACCTTAGGGCTGCCTTCTACCCTGTATTCATGTATCACTTTCATTGCATTTAGCATTGCTGTATAGCTGCCAGATGTCCTTAAGTTTCCCGCAATGTCCCATTTTCACAGATGTGTCCCTTTCAACATTCCTGTATTTTTTTTAAACCCACGAATTGCACACTGCTAATGATCATGTTCTGAATGATAGGAGTGCAGTTATAGGTATATATTTAATGAGTGTCGGATCCATTACGGGTGAGCGCGGCAGGAGGTGGGCGGGTGGATGGTGCCGGGTGAGACTTCTGCTGTTTACCCGGCGCCATTCTCCCTGCCTCAATCCGACATCTATTCAAGTCGGATTGAGATTGCCAGAAATGGGGCCAAAACCGTTGTATTCTAAAAAAAAGCAGGCAGCAATGAATAGGTGTCGGATTGATGCAGGGAGAACAGCGCTGGGTGAGCAGCAGCAGCAGCTATCCTCCCACCCGCCTCCCGCACCCTCCCGCACCCTCCTGCGCTCACCCTTCCCAGCCTCACACCATCGCTCACCCGGTCATTAGTATTTATGTGATTAGTATGTCTACACCAGTAGCTCCCAAACTGCATGCCCAGGCACCCTGCGGTGCCACAAGGCTCTTGCAGGGGTGCCTTGGGTCCAGAACCAAATAAATTTATAGCCACAGTATTAGGCAAAAACAGCGCCTCTGGCTGCCAATCAGAAACATGTGGCCAATTGGATGCACAAGCACATAACTGAACATTAGAATGACAGGTAGGCACAATTTACTTAATTTCATATTTTTTCCGAAATTTTTAATAAAAAAACTTTTTTCCTAGTGGTGCCATGAAGAAAATGCTGATATTCTAGGGTGCTGTGATTCAAGAAAGTTTGGGGACCACTGGTACACCAACATACATCCCTGCCCTTGTCTTACAGTATCTCCCAACGTGACTGGACCAAACCACTTGCTTCTCTCCCATGCACTACCTGCTCCTATTCTCACTATTCCCATCACTCCTGTCCAAGGTCTGCGAATGCCTCACGGCCATCTCAGCCTGGATGACCCAACGCTTCCTGAAACTAAACATGGCTAAAACTGAACTTCTAATCTTCCATCCCCCGAACATCCCCTCTTCTCCCACTATCTCCATCAGCATTGGTGAAACTGAGATCACCTCCACCGACCAAACGCACTGCCTCTGTGTCATCATTGACTCCTCCCTCTCTTTCACCCCCCACATTCGTGCTCTCTAACAGTCTTTCCGCTTTCACCTACGCAACATCTCACGCATCAGACCATTCCTCTCCACTGATGCGACCAAAATTCTCATTCATTCTCTTGTCATCTCCCGCCTTGACTACTGCAACATCCTTTTCTCTGGGCTACCTCTCACCCGCCTCGCACCTCTCTAATCCATTCTTAACGCTGCTGCTAGGCTCATCTTCCTCTCCCGCCGCTCTACCTCCGCCTCCCCCCTCTGTCTATCTCTTCACTGGCTCTCCATTCCTTTCCGAGTTCTCTTTAAACTCCTCACCACCACCTACAAGGCTCTCTCCTCCTCCACCGCTCCTTACCTCTCTTCACTGATCTCTATCCACACTCCCTCCCGTCCTCTTCGCTCCATCGCTGACCGCCGACTGACCTCTCACCTAATCACCTCCTCCCACTCCCGTGTCCAAGACTTCTCTCGCGCTGCCCCCTGCACTGGAACAACCTCCCGCCACCCATCAGGCATTCTGATTCCCTTACCTCCTTCAAGCGCTCCCTCAAAACCCACTTTTTTCAACTAGCCTATCCCTCCTCCTAACCTCTTTTGATCCTCCTATCCTGCCTCAGTTCCCCTCCGTTCCTACTTATCCTATTGTTTTTCGTTCATCCACCCACCTATTTTTAGTATGTTAACTCTTATGAGTAAGGTCCTCCTTCCTCACGTACTCCCCCTACCTCTTTACCTCACCTGTGCTCCTGTCCTGTTCTTCCCTTCCTCTACTTCATCTTCAGTCTCCTCAACAATTTTGACACCTACTTCTGAACTGATGCTGATTTTAGTTCTACCAGCTATACCCCTATTCATACTGTATTTTTCAACACACCCTGTACGTTACCTTGAAATTTGTTTTTTGTTTGCTATGTACGGCGCTGCGGACACTTTGTGGCGCCTTATAAATAAACGTACTACTATAAATAAACGTACTACTACTACAGAAGTGTTTCTGTGGATTAGCCTCTCTTGCACAAGATTTCCCCATGTCGCCGATATTTCAATCACTCCCATTAAACTTATTTGTTTAGGCAAGGCTACCAAATCCATGATTCAGCTTATATCCCTTCCAAATGATGCTGTTCACATTTTACATACTTTCCTTATATACTCAAGAACCCTCTCACCCTTGCCTGTATCACATAAACCCTCTAAGCACATTTTCCCATTGCTATCTGGCTAATCCAATATGCAATAAGTGAATTTAACATTGTCAATCCTATGTCCTAATAGATTATAAGGTTGCAAGCAGGAACCTCTTACCACTTTGTTTGTATGTTACTACGCAGTCTTGTTTTATTAAAGTTCACTATGTCCCCAATTCTAGTATGATGCCACTGAATATATCAATGTTAATAATGACATTCATAACTGCAGCTCTCTACTCCCGTGCATATCCGACCTGAGCCAGAGGTCGGACCTGCTGCCTGTGCGACCTCGGCCCCACTCCCCATGGAAGGGAACGGGGTAGCATGCGATACATTTCATGTGACAGGACCACGTGCTATCCTGCTGTCCGGGAAGGATCCCGGACGGCTCACGGGAGGTCGGATGGCCATACGCTGCTGCAATACATCACAGTAGTGTATGGCCACTTTAAGACTCTGTATCTGAACCTGAAGTGCTATGGATGTAGGGGCTGTGGTTTTTTCTAATACAAGTTTTGATGTGCTCATATATAGACTCAGTTACACACAGATATACACGAGTGACATATCAAATTAATCAGCACCAGCACCAGCACCAGATGAGTGGCTGGGCCAGCGATGATGCGGTAGAGTGCTCACTACTGCCCGGTACACACTGGGCGAATTTCAAGATGAAAGCAACTCAGACAAGTAAACTCAGCTGCTTTCAGCTCAAAATTCACCCAGTGTGAGTGGGCCTTAACACGTTGCTTGGATTAAGCTGCATAGCTGTTTCCAACATGCAATAAATTTGGTTTTCATTTTATTCCTCAACTGCCAACTATGTGGTGCCCTCCGCAAATCCTAGATCCCAGGCTGCAGCCTAATGTTTGAACAGACGCTGTATCAGACCTGCAACTTAATGCATATTGGCGTGTGGAGCAACTACAGCGCACTTGACGCTTAACCCAGGAGATGCAGGTTTCTGCAACAATGCCCCAGACATTAGACGAGGAAAGGTGCACATCCCGGGTTAAGAATAAGGCATGATGCAAGCAATTCAATAGCTCTGGGTACTTAACCTGGAAGCTGTATCTCTGTGCTGCTATGCAAATCACTTCTATAGAGTTTAACTCTGGCTTTTCCTAAAATTACATGTAAACTGTGCATTTAACAGTGAAGGCCTTTAGGTATGTGCGACCAAAGCCCAAATGACCTCATTCAGTAGGGTTTTTATTAGTATGGTCAGTGGGTGGCCATTTACAGCATCGGCTGCAGTATGTCTCACTGGATTTACAGCATACTGACTGACATTGCATAGGTCCTGATCAAACGCTGAGTCCATACAAAATGCAGCAAGGTCTGAGCCTCACCTAAGTCACATTGTGTATGGGCACCTAAATTCCTGTCTAAATTATAATTAGAGCTTCAATCTGAAATGGATGGATTGGTAAATATTTGGTAACCAAGTGTTCCGTCTAGTTCCTGATACAAGCCATGTAGACAGCAGGCTAATTTAACAAATGTTATCTTGGCCAAAAAGCAGTGCTCACCTCATGTGCCCTCCTCACGCATCTTATTTCTTTCAGAGATGGAGCACAGTTTTATACAGACCTGGTCTTGCCAAGTTGTGTGATTATCATGAGCGAATACCTTAATATAGCTCAATCTTTTGTGAAATATTCAAACCATTAAAGTGAATGCAACCAAAATATTTTAGCCTAATAGAGCCATCTATTGTTACTTCTGCTTGCCCATCTTAACTTGTCCAATGTAGTTGTAGAAAATAATTCTACCATCATAGTGGAACATGAAATATATCATACAAGCACTTGCAAACAATACCAGGTGCAATAACTTGAACAGGTGTGATAGCCAAATCAAAGACATGGATGGATGGATGATGCCTACTTTCATTTTCCATACCCCACGATAATTTCAATAGAGATATTACAGGCTGTGGGTGTTACTTCCACTTAGCTATATGCCACAGGCTTACCAACTGTGTGTAACATGTCAGCACAAAACCACTGCGCCATGTTGAAGCATAGCTATCTACTGTAGACCATACTGCACTAATATGACATCCCTAGGGGGCAATCCAATGGCAGGTGAAGGATGCAAGCTGCCATTGCAGCAGCTATGAAATGCCAGCAAATGCACTTTTATGCTCAAAGCTAGTTTTGTGCAAGTTGAACCTGCCGATAAGTACACAGCTGTTGCAGCGCGAACTCACGGGAGCAAAAACTTTCAATGCAATCGTGTTCCTCTCAGGGTATGTCATAATCAACCAATTCTAGCAAAAAACATGGTGAAGCACTGCACTCTATGGTTGTTATTCAGGTCCGTTCGCATGGCCGCGTTTGGGCTTTGCGCATGTGCTGGATGAGTGCACCCACTGCAAACAAGCTGTTCTCTGGGTGCATGCACCCATCTTTGCTAATGAGGCCGTGACGGACATGTGGGGGACGTGCAGCTGACATCACCGAATGTCAGCTGCCCGCCCACTTCTCCCCGAGCGTACACGCATATGTGAGGTTGCTCGGAGCAACCTTACATATGCGCGCACCTTTCAATGATCTGCGACCATCAAAAGAAGTGGGTGTTCGCCCGCAGGCTGAGAATGGAGGTTTATATAAAACATCCATTTGCAGCCAGTGCGAACACACGCACCTTGCTGTACTAGCCGCAAATATTTATATATCTCTGGAATATAAGAAGGAGACATTGCAGCAGATATCTCCGATATCTTAATAGTCAGGGGTCGGGATGCTCTTAACCAGGAATGCAGTAAAAACCCCGTTATTTTGGGGTTTATCGCATTTATGTATTCTCGAACCCCCTCCTCAGTGTCGGCATTGCGGAGGGAATAGCCAGCAAAAGCTGCAGAAGCAGGTGGGCTTTTTACTGCAGCACTGTGTGAGGGATCCATCATGGATCCTCCCAGCATGCCCCGCGGCCGGACCTGGCACTCTGCGCATGTGCAGACGGACTCCCGGGTCTCAGAAACGGAAGTCCAGCTCCGTGGTCGCATCGCAAGGGACAGCTCTTATCTCAAGAGCTGTCCCTTGTGTTAATAATCGCATATGTTCGAGCATATGCGATTATTAAGTGCGATGTAGAGCAGTGAATGTTAGAACATTCCACCCAGGAGCTTATTGGCCGGTGATAAAGTACCAGGCACTTTATCACCTCTCCTCCCTTATCACTGCTTCATACATCTACCCCCTTATTTGCTAACACATTGACAAGCATGGCCCTCTCTACCCTAGGTCCCACAATTCCACCATTTCCATAAACCTTGCATGCCCTATTTCTGTGTAGGATTAGTATTCGGATGAGTTATTATAGCACTGTCTGGCACTGTACAATTTTGTGGCGTCTTATAAATAAACTATGATGAAGATACATTAAGGACAATTTCTAAAGTGTTCTGTTGCTATAGTGAACAAACTGCTTTTTGTGAAGTGGTGTAATCATCTTGCACATCATTTATTGCCATTTAAATCCAATAGTTCTGCAATTATAGTAAGATTCTGGAATGATGATAATAAGGTTAGTGGTGTGATATGTTACACGTTTTGTAATATTAATGTATATACTATAAAGTGAAGGAAGATATACTGTACATGTATATGTATAAGTAGACAACCTTAGTTATAGAAATGTATACTGTACAAAAGTGTTGGAGAATGGCTGCTAAAAGTTTAGACACAATGTTTTGCTTTAAAGCGTTGAACATTGTCAAGGACCATTGTCAGTCTCCCTGCAGCACAGTGTTCTATAAGGTTGATGTACAGTATCAAGCAGTGTAAAGAGTAGAGAATTGGGCCAGTGGAGAAATTGTCCATAGCAACCAACCAGCCTCTAGCTATCATTTTGTAAAATATATTTGATAAATGCTACCTCAACATTGATGGTATGGGCAACTTTTTCAATGGTCACTTCTCTCTTTTCACAGCTTGATGCAACAACCTTTTATATTTCATGTAATGGTACAGCCTGTCTTCCAAAGCATCACGGTACAGCACTGCCACATACAGGATCATAATTCAGCATTAACATTGTGAGTCATTGCCACCTACATTATATTGAAATGCTGCTATCTGTAGTATAATTTTGAACCACTGCTGTATGGTGAACCTCCACCTACAGGAACATGGTGAAGCACAGCAACATATAGTATCATCGTGAAGCGATGCACACATATACCATATAATATATATATATATATATATATATATATATATATATACACATACACACACACACACACACACAGTATAATATCATGTTTATGCACTGTTGTGTACAGTATGTTAATGAAGTGCCTCTATCCAAGGTATCATGGGGAAATACCGCCATTTATAATGCCATGGTAAACCACTGCCATCTACAGTATTACAGTGAAACACTGCTACAATATATATATATATATATATATATATATACAATTATGATGAAAAGCACTTTCATTTATAGTATCACAGTAAAACACTGACATTTGTAGTAGGATGTCAAATCGTGAAGTATTGCCTACTAAACTTGATGGTGTAGCATTTGCATAATCATGGTGGAGCACAGCAGCCATTTACACAACCATGGTGGAGCAAAGCAGCCATTTACACCACCATGGTGGAGCACTATTTACACCACCATGGTGGAGCACTATTTACACCACCATGGTGGAGCACTATTTACACTACCACTGTGGCCCATAGTCATTTACGGTATTGTGGTAACACTAGTACTGTATCTCTACTTAAGTGTGTATCATTGCCATTTACACTCTCATAGTGAAACACTATCATTTGCACTGTCAGGATGAAGCAAAGTCATTTATTTAATCACAGAAATCTACTGCCCTCTATATTTCCATGGAGGAATATTGCCATCCAAAAAATCATGCCATCCTCAATACATGCTATTCTGAGTCCAGATTCTGCAATCTGCTGCAATTTATGTGGCTAAACACAACCTATGGAAGCATTGCCATACTTAGCACATACTAATAAGGCTCTACCATTTACTACACTTTCAATTAACTTAACACAGTTTAGATATGCACTAACATTTACTGTACCATGGTACAAAGCTTTACCACTCCATGACATGCCATTATACAGTACTGTACGTGCCATGAGCCATGATCAGGCGATGGCACTATCTATTGCCTTTAATACACATTATGGTTCTTGCATCTGCTGCACTATTTCTCTTTTTTGGCAAAACACTCCAACCTACTACTGAACTTGGGCATCTGCTGCCAACTACTGCACTTGCCATTTACTAAGGGCAGGCGCTGCAAATACCCAGCATAAATCAGCCAGTGTAGGGAAGCTCACCCCAGCAGCCAACCACATGAACGTGTATCCAGTATAAAGGCATCCAGAGACACTATAATGCAGGCTGTAGAAACATGTGTCCATGCCTGTACACACGCTGGTGCCAATGTCTGAAAATGTTACACACACACATATATATATATATATATATATATATATATATATATATATATATATATATATATACACATATACACACACATATAATGTCACACACACACACACACACACACACACACACACACCTGCTGATGCCTGACATTGAAACACACAGCTATAGACAGGTACATAGCTATACTGTATATCCACAGCTACAGTGGGTACAGAGATATATACACATACAGCTAGACAGGTGCAGATATACAGCTACACACACACACACACACACACACACACACACACACACACACACACACACACACAAACACACAGAGCTGTGCGGGTTATTACCGTTTGCTGCAGATCCGGGATGCCGATCCTGATGATCACCGCGTTCCCCGACGTCTCTTCCATCCGCCGGCCGGGTGGGTCTCTGTCTGAGCCAGGGGGGTCTCTGCCTCTTCTGACGGGGTCTCTATGTCTGACAGCGTGCTCTGTATCTCCGGCAGCCGGGTTGCTGCTGTAGCTGCTGATGCTGGGGTGATCTCTGGTAGTGATGGGGGAATCTCTGATCGGGGTGTCTCTGTCTCCCGGAGGGGTGTCTCTGTCTGAAAGCGGGGTGTCTCTGCCGGCAGTCGGGGAATCAGTGTGCGGGCTGGAGAGGGTTCTCTGCGCGGCTGCCGGTCCGTTTTCTCCGGCGGCGGGGTATGTGATGCGGGGCTCCTTCCCTCTGCCGGGGAGATCGCTGTCTGAGTCTGGGGAATCGCTGATGTTGGGGAGTCTGTCTCTGGCGATAGGGCTTCTCCTTCTCCGGGGGGACTGTCCCACTGTGTCCGGGGTCTCTGGGTCTCCCCCGGGAGAACGGGGGGTGCGGGGAGCCCCGAGATCCCTCGGGGGCCCCTGGGGGGGGCTGGGTGAGGGGGGTCCGGTCCGCTCCGGGAGCTCAGGAACCGGAGACACAACATGAGCAGGAGAGGGGGAGGAGCGGAGAGACTGCATCTAATAGAGAGAGGGGGAGAGAGGGGGGTGAGAGAGAACATAGACTGCATTTAACAGGGGGAGAAGAATGAGGGGTAATCGGAGAGACTGCATGTACAATATAACATAGCCCTGGGATGGGCTGCCTGGGGGAGACCTCTTATAATTAGGGAAGGTGAACGAGACAGGTGCCACAGCTGCCCAATGCCCGGGGAAGAGAGACTGCATGATATTATACAGAGAGAGGGGGTGACACAGAAGGAACACTGCGTCTAATTCTAATAGGGAAAAGGACCAAATTCTGCTTTTAACAGGAAGACAGTGAGAGGTGAGAGTATATCCAATAAGCGGCACAGGGAGGGAGGATACACCTAAAACTGGGCGAGAGAGAGAGGGCTGCAGCATGTAACACTTAGTGGGAGACAGTGGGAGAGAGAGACTGGCATGCATCCGGCACAGAAGACTGCAATATTAGGGCCGGGGTGCACAGCAGGTGCATGTATGTAATAATGATGGGGAGATACCGTAAACTCTATGTAACTGAGAAAGCAAGCCAGAGAAGAGACAGCATGCACTGTATAACATAGGAGAGACAGCATGTACTGTATAACACAGGAGAGACAAGCATGTACTGTATAACATATGGGCAAAGAGCAGAAAGCATGTACACCATGGAGAGAGAAGTCAGAACGTATAACATAGAGAGAAAGATGAGACAGCATGCATAACAGAGTGTAGGGAGACATCCTGTTTTACATATGGAGAAAGCATTTATATAAGAGTGTGTACAGCGTGGACACAGCATCTATAACATGGGATAGTGAGGAGACTGCATCTATAACATATAAAGAATGCATGTATAACATGAACAGAAAGGACACAGCATGTATAACATAGGGGAAGAGTAAAGAAAGTGTGCACAGCGTGTAGATAGTGTAGACAGCACTGTAGGGGAAGAGACATATATATAAGTGGGGTAGAAGAGACAGTATGTAGTACATGGGGTAGATGAGAGCATATATAACGGGAGAGAGAGGAGGCAGCATGTATAACATAGGGGAGAGAGGAGACAGCATATATAATATAGGGGAGAGACAAGAGACAGCATGTATAACATAGGGGAGAGAGGAGACAGCATGTATAACAGTGGAGAGAGAGGAGACAGCATGTATAACATAGGGTAGAGGGGAGACAGCATGTATAAAATTGGAGAGAGAGAGGAGACAGCATGTATAACATAGGTGAGAAAGAGAGATGAGACAGCATGTATAACATAGGGGAGAAAGAGAGAGAGGAGACAGCATGTATAACAGGGAAGAGAGAGGAGAGTATATATAACATAGGGGAGAGAGGAGACAGCATGTATAACAGTGAAGAGAGGAGACAGCAAGTATAACATAGGAGAGAGAGAGAGAGAGAGAGAGAGGAGACAGCATGTATAACATAGGGGAGAGAAGAGACAGCATGTATAACAGTGGAGAGAGAGGAGACAGCATGTATAACATAGGGTAGAGGGGAGACAGCATGTATAAAATTGGATAGAGAGGAGACAGCATGTATATCATAGGTGAGAAAGAGAGAGGAGACAGCATGTATAACATAGGGGAGAGAGGAGACAGCATGTATAACAGGGGAGAGAGGAGACAGCATGTATAACATAGGGGAGAAAGAGAGAGAGGAGACAGCATGTAGAACATAGGAGAGAGAGAGGAGACAGCATGTATAACATAGGGGAGAGAGGAGACAGCATGTATAAAATTAGATAGAGAGGAGACAGCATGTATAACAGGGGAGAGAGGAGACAGCATGTATAACATAGGGGATGGAGGAGACAGCATGTATAACGGGAGAGAGGAGACAGCATGTATAACAGGGGAGAGAGGAGACAGCATGTATAACATAGGGGAGAAAGAGAGAGAGGAGACAGCATGTAGAACATAGGAGAGAGAGAGGAGACAGCATGTATAACATAGGGGAGAGAGGAGACAGCATGTATCAAATTGGATAGAGAGGAGACAGCATGTATAACAGGGGAGAGAGGAGACAGCATGTATAACATAGGGGATAGAGGAGACAGCATGTATAACGGGAGAGAGGAGACAACATGTATAACATAGGGGAGAGATGAGACAGCATGTATAACATAGGGTAGAGAGGAGACAGCATGTATAACAGTGGATAGAGAGGAGACAGCATGTATAACATAGGGGAGAGAGGAGACAGCATGTATAACATAGGGTAGAGAGGAGACAGCATGTATAACAGTGGAGAGAGAGGAGACAGCATGTATAACATAGGGGAGAGAGGAGACAGCATGTATAACAGGGGAGAGAGGAGACAGCATGTATAACATAGGGTAGAGAGGAGGCGGCATGTATAACATAGGGGAGAGAGGAGACAGCATGTATAACATAGGGGAGAGAGGAGACAGCATGTAGAACATAGGAGAGAGAGAGGAGACAGAATGTATAACAGTGGAGAGAGAGGAGACAGCATGTATAACTGGAGGAGAGGTGACAGCATGTATAATATAGGGGAGAGAGAGGAGGCAGCATGTATAACATAGGGGAGAGAGGAGACAGCATGTATAACATAGGGGAGAGAAGAGACAGCATGTATAACAGTGGAGAGAGAGGAGACAGCATGTATAACAGTGGAGAGAGGAGACAGCATGTATAACATAGGGGAGAGAGGAGACAGCATGTATAACGGGAGAGAGGAGACAGCATGTATAACAGGGGAGAGAGGAGACAGCATGTATAACATAGGGGAGAAAGAGAGAGAGGAGACAGCATGTAGAACATAGGAGAGAGAGAGAGAGAGAGAGGAGACAGCATGTATAACATAGGGGAGAGAGGAGACAGCATGTATAAAATTGGATAGAGAGGAGACAGCATGTATAACATAGGGTAGAGGGGAGACAGCATGTATAAAATTGGAGAGAGAGGAGACAGCATGTATAACATAGGTGAGAAAGAGAGATGAGACAGCATGTATAACATAGGGGAGAAAGAGAGAGAGGAGACAGCATGTATAACAGGGAAGAGAGAGGAGAGTATATATAACATAGGGGAGAGAGGAGACAGCATGTATAACAGTGAAGAGAGGAGACAGCAAGTATAAAATAGGAGAGAGAGAGAGGAGACAGCATGTATAACATAGGGGAGAGAAGAGACAGCATGTATAACAGTGGAGAGAGAGGAGACAGCATGTATAACATAGGGTAGAGGGGAGACAGCATGTATAAAATTGGATAGAGAGGAGACAGCATGTATATCATAGGTGAGAAAGAGAGAGGAGACAGCATGTATAACATAGGGGAGAGAGGAGACAGCATGTATAACAGGGGAGAGAGGAGACAGCATGTATAACATAGGGGAGAAAGAGAGAGAGGAGACAGCATGTAGAACAGGGGAGAGAGGAGACAGCATGTATAACATAGGGGATAGAGGAGACAGCATGTATAACGGGATAGAGGAGACAGCATGTATAACGGGAGAGAGGAGACAACATGTATAACATAGGGGAGAGATGAGACAGCATGTATAACATAGGGTAGAGAGGAGACAGCATGTATAACAGTGGATAGAGAGGAGACAGCATGTATAACATAGGGGAGAGAGGAGACAGCATGTATAACATAGGGTAGAGAGGAGACAGCATGTATAACAGTGGAGAGAGAGGAGACAGCATGTATAACATAGGGGAGAGAGGAGACAGCATGTATAACAGGGGAGAGAGGAGACAGCATGTATAACATAGGGGAGAGAGGAGGCGGCATGTATAACATAGGGGAGAGAGGAGACAGCATGTATAACATAGGGGAGAGAGGAGACAGCATGTAGAACATAGGAGAGAGAGAGGAGACAGAATGTATAACAGTGCAGAGAGAGGAGGCAGCATGTATAACATAGGGGGGAGAGGGGAGACAGTATGTATAACAGTGGAGAGAGAGGAGACAGCATGTATAACTGGGGGAGAGGTGACAGCATGTATAATATAGGGGAGAGAGAGGAGGCAGCATGTATAACATAGGGGAGAGAGGAGACAGCATGTATAACATAGGGGAGAGAGGAGACAGCATGTATAACAGTGGAGAGAGAGGAGACAGCATGTATAACAGTGGAGAGAGGAGACAGCATGTATAACAGTGGAGAGAGAGGAGACAGCATGTATAACGGGAGAGAGGAGACAGCATGTATAACATAGGGGAGAGAGGAGGCGGCATGTATAACATAGGGGAGAGAGGAGACAGCATGTATAACATAGGGGAGAGAGGAGACAGCATGTAGAACATAGGAGAGAGAGAGGAGACAGCATGTATAACATAGGGGAGAGAGAGGAGGCAGCATGTATAACATAGGGGAGAGAGGAGACAGCATGTATAACAGTGGAGAGAGAGGAGACAGCATGTATAACATAGGGGAGAGAGGAGACAGCATGTATAACAGGGGAGAGAGGAGACAGCATGTATAACATAGGGGAGAGAGGAGGCGGCATGTATAACATAGGGGAGAGAGGAGACAGCATGTATAACATAGGGGAGAGAGGAGACAGCATGTAGAACATAGGAGAGAGAGAGGAGACAGCATGTATAACAGTGCAGAGAGATGAGGCAGCATGTATAACATAGGGGGGAGAGGGAAGACAGTATGTATAACAGTGGAGAGAGAGGAGACAGCATGTATAACATAGGGGAGAGAGGAGACAGCATGTATAACAGGGGAGAGAGGAGACAGCATGTATAACATAGGGGAGAGAGGAGGCGGCATGTATAACATAGGGGAGAGAGGAGACAGCATGTATAACATAGGGGAGAGAGGAGACAGCATGTAGAACATAGGAGAGAGAGAGGAGACAGCATGTATAACAGTGCAGAGAGAGGAGGCAGCATGTATAACATAGGGGGGAGAGGGGAGACAGTATGTATAACAGTGGAGAGAGAGGAGACAGCATGTATAACTGGGGGAGAGGTGACAGCATGTATAATATAGGGGAGAGAGAGGAGGCAGCATGTATAACATAGGGGAGAGAGGAGACAGCATGTATAACTGGGGGAGAGGTGACAGCATGTATAATATAGGGGAGAGAGAGGAGGCAGCATGTATAACATAGGGGAGAGAGGAGACAGCATGTATAAAATAGGGTAGACGGGAGACAGCATGTATAACTGAAGAGAGAGGAGACAGCATGTATAACATAGTGGAGAGAGAAGAGACAGTATATATAAAATAGGTGGATAGGGATATTAAACATTATAGAGAGAAAGGATGCAGCATACATAATATAAGGTTGAGAGAAGAGAGTGTATACAATATGAAGAGAGGAAAGAATGTATAACACAGAGAAGAAAGGAGACAGCATACTGTATATTACAAAGGGGAAAAAGGAGATGGGGCCCATTTACTAATGATCACATATATACAATGTGATCTACAGTAGGTGGGATATTAGCTCCCAGGATTGCATTACAATATGTGCTTCTATCGGTGGTATGCAGTAAGACGCAGGAACATGTGTGGTGACCGCACTGCTCCTCTGGCAATGTGGTAAGTAGCCCATGGGCTACTGCTATCTCAGAATGGTGGTAGCTGCGGGACCTAATGCAATGGGGGAACCTATGGGGATGCGGCTGCGAGTGGAGCAATAGAGACCACAGCAGATATCAGAGATTCCTGCTGCAGTCCCTCCGTCAAACATTTTGGAGGTACTTAATATTTACAGCTATTCCCCGGAAAACAGGTGTTTACCAATTTACCAAGTTCTAGAATGTGATGCAATCTGGAGCTTGGCCGGTAGCTGGTGCCATTTGTAGATTGTATTATCCTGTTGTAATCTATAGGCTACATATACCGTAGGATTCCTCCCCGACACTCACCACTCATGCATGCATCGTCAGCAGACTGCATGGTACCTGAATATGTAGGGAAGGGATCCCGTCACTTCTTACACACTGCAGCGACGGGCTTTTGGACTTCCTGTACTTGCAGGTGTATTTGCATATATTTCGGCAAATCTTCATTCCTTATAGCAGTGTGTCCGTGTATATATATCCTCCCTACACATCAATGCGTGAGCGCTGTGTGCCTCAGTAGCGCAGAGCATCCTTTCATGCAACCTTTTCTATTAAAATGTATCTATTTGCAAAGCGGTGCCAGTTCTGTGCATGACTGCAGCTGTATCTGCATACAAAAAGCTACATTACAGTGTTTTCCAGTAAAACACTGCAACGGAGTATCCATAAGCAAATGCAGCCACAGTGCAGAATATTTAACATAGGGGATCATAGTTACATACAGTAGTTACATAGTAGTTAAGGCTGAAAAAAGACCTGCGTCCATCTAGTTCAACCTTGGTTTATTAGCTTAACCCTTATTTTATGTATTGTATACTGATATTTTATTTTAAAGACAGATTTTTATTCTTATTTGTACTCCTGGATGTTTTCAACCAACAAATGTTTGTCCAACCTTATTTTATCGAGGAGAAAGCATGTATAACATACACATTTATCAAACAATTATTTCTGCTATGTCTCCGAAAATGCATGTTATTCGGGGGGGATAACGTACACACGGGGTGAGATATATTGCTAGCAATATATTGCTTGCAAAATATTATTGAGCAATATATTGCTCAGTGTCTCCTTTTCATCAGTGACCAGAGATGGTCGCTGATGAAAAGGAACCTCTGCTGGGGGAGCCGCAGAGGTAACTAGCTGGTCGCAGGAGCAAGCTCCTGCGACCAGCTATTACAATGGGGCAGAAAACGGGAGCGCGCACCTGGCGATTTATCACCGGGGCACACTTCCATTACTGGCAATATGGTCGCCTGCGACCATATTCCCAGCGACTAAAGCCCCTATCGCCCCAGTGTGTACACAGCTTTAGAAGGAGGAATCACTTCCGTGCCTCCCGCAGCTGCATCCCCAATAGGTTTCTAAGGGTTTGCCAGGTTTACCAGTATGGCAACAGTTCCTGATATTTTCCTTTGCAGCTGCAGTAATATTTCAATTGCGGTAGTCCTTTTGGAACCCCTGTCCCTGCATGGGCCAGGTGATGCATACTGTACACCCCATATGACTGCATTCTGCAATGCAAACCTTAGTTGCTAATATTGAGCCCAGGTTGCATTGAAAATGCGATCATTGATGAGTGGGCCCCTTAGAGAGACAGAGCAGCATGTCTAACAGAATGTGACAGAGAATACAGACAGCATGTATAAACATAGAGGGAGGGAGAGAGAAGAGAATTGAGGTAGACTGTGCTGACATGTAATATATACATGTAGGAAATGGAGAAGAGAATAAGCTGCATTTAATGTAGAAATGGCTATGGGCGTAATTAAGACCTGATCGCAGGACAAATTTGTTCTCAAAATGGGCAAAACCATGTGCACTGCAGGTGGAGAAAATGTAACGTGCAGAGTTAGATATGGGTGAGTTATTTTGTTTCTGTGCAGGGTAAATACTGACTGCTTTGTTTTTACACTGCAGTTTATATTTCTATTTAAACACACACTCCAATCTGAAGGCCCCCCCATACACTACTGTAATTTGGTCTGATTTAACCCGATTTTGGCAGACCAGGCCAATAAATCGGACCAGATTGCGTGTGTTTGACATCCCATCTAACCCGATGCGCGGTCCCATTAGTCGCCAGTCTTTTGACAGGTTATTTTTCAATTATCCTGCCCCCCCCCCCCCCCCCCCCCGCTGCTGCAGCTCCCCGAGAGTCTTACATGCGATAAATTGCACATGATTTTTGGGCACTGTCCTGCCATCCCACCCATGCATGGACTGCAGTGGTGGTGGGAGCATATGCTAGGGAACCTGCTTCTCACTCACTGCTCTGCAAAGCAAAGCAACTAACCATGGGAGAGAGGGGGACTGATGCATGTCCAGCAGCTGGGCATGCCCACACCTTGTAAGTGATTGCCCCCTTTTTTTTTTAAGTCAAAGTTTGCCCGGCTTCCCACACTGCTGCCGAACTTGAGGGGAATTACATTCCGCCCCACATGTAATACAGCAGAAACTGGGGAGACCACTTGCTTACATATTAGAGAATATGTCATGTAATGCAATAGAGAAGTACAGTAAGATGTAGGAGACTTTATGTAACACAGCAGAGACTGAGGAGATCACATGCAATACACATTACAGAAGACATCATGTAACATAATAGAGAAGGAAGGGTACTTATATGTTAGTTGGGCGCCCACTATAGTTAGTACGCTCATACCCCCACTGTCCATGTCGGCATGGAGTTGATGTTATAGTGTGACGAGCGCAGCGACGACCGAGCCCGAAGCGTGGCGAGCGCAGCCAGCCCCGTGAGGGGACGCAGAAAATTAAGCAAATAGCTAAGTGGGCGCCCAACTAACATATAAGTACCAAAGGAAGGTATAGGAGATAGATCATATGTAATAGAGCAGAGACTGAGGAGACCAAGGAGAAAATTTACTAAGATGGGAGTTCTATTTCACATTGGATCTTGCTATGGGTACCCAATCAGAATCTATTTCTTATTTATTAAGCACCTTCTAGGCGATAAAATATAGTATCTGATTGGTTGTCCATAGCAACATCCCATTTTAAATAGAACTCCCATTTTAGTAAATTTCCCCCCAAATGTGTTACACATTAGAGAAGACATCATGTCATGTAATAAAGGAGGAAGGTACAGGAGATCATATAAAATACAGCAGAGAATGAGGAGACCACATTTACTATACACTAAAGAAGATTTAATGCAATGTAATAAAGAAGGAAGCTATAGCAGACTGTATGTAATAAAGCTTGAAGACTGACAAGACCACATACATTACACATTATAGAACTTTATGCAATGCAATACAGAAATAAGATGTAGGAGAACATATGTAATACAGCAGAAAATGAGGATATCACACGCATTACACATTAGAGAAGACTTCATGTAATGTAATAGGGAAGGAAGAGACCAAGGGGCTGATTCAGGTTGGTTTGCAAAAGCATACTCCTTCTTTAATGGACAAAACCATGTGCACTGCAGGTGGGGCAGATGAAACATGTGCAGAGAGAGTTACATTTGGGTGGGGTGTGTTCACACTGAAATATAAATTGCAGTGTAAGAATAAAGGCCCACACACACTACAAGATTATCTTTCCAATCTGACTGGTTGGAATGAAAATCTGAATTTTTTTGTCTCCTATAGGGTGTGGATTGAAAGGTCTATGGTGTGCAGGTAAACAGTCAACAGCTCGACAGAAACAATGGATGGACATGCAATAGGTCAACGGGTTGAAAAGGTCAATGGGGAAAATGTGACACATGAAAAGATCGACATGAGTTTTTAAGGTTCTTCTGGTGTCAAAATTACCATGGACCCCTTTTGTTTGCCACACTTTGCCGTTCCAAATTGTAGTTGATGGGGGTAGTAAAGTATGAAAAAGTCCAAAAAATGAAAACAAGTGTGAAAAACTTATGTTGACCTTTTCATTTTTCCACCATTGTCATGTTGACCTTTTGTCAAGTCAATCTATTGCATGTCCACATTTTGCTTTTGTAGCCCTGTTGCATGGTAACCTTTTGGTATTGACCTATTGAGTGTCTACATAAATACTGTAGACCTTTTAACCGCTTCCCCTGCCGTAAAGGTCTAAGTTTTAGCTGCATTCATGCTTGAGCCCTAATTAAATCACCTATAGCAGTGGTTCCCAAACTGTGTACCTAAGCACCCTTGGGTGCTTTAAGATGTTTGAAGAGGTGGGTTGGTGTCCATGACCAATTCTTTTTATGTATGACCAATGTAACAGGCAAAACTAGTGCTAGTGGCTGCCAGTCATAACATATGTGGACAAATAAAAACTAATCCTGTCCCTCACCACATAACTGACCGTAAGGATGATTTATAAACACAAGTTCATAATTGTTTTTGAATTATTCATTAAAAAACGTTGGCCTGGGGTGCCCTGAAAAAATGTTGATGCTTTAGGGAGCTGTGTTTCAAAATGGTTTGGGAACCACTGACCTATTGTCAAATGAGTATTGCTTATACCCCTTTTACACTAGAGCCTCGACCCGGGTTATTGCCGCTCCACTCTAGGATGGAGCTTGGTGTAAAAGGGGTAAAAAAATAATAATAATCCGGCAAATGTTCAGGATTGGACACAGGCCTTCCCCAGAGTCAGGGGCCATATAAATGGGTAACCCGGGTTATCCGACCGGGGGACCCTTTTCACCAATAGGGGAGCCCATTCCTCTGGACCGCGGCATCCTGCGTCAGTCCAAAGGTTGAACAGGGTCCGCATACAGCCTCTGCTGCTGTCTGCAGTACTATGCAGACAGCAGTGGAGGCTGGGAGGAGTTTAATGGATGCCTGTGTGTGGCATCCATTCACCTCATGGATGAAGGCTGGGGCGAACGGAGGCTAGAGGCAGCCCAGCAGCTTTCCCGGTTGCTGGGCTTGCCCCCAGCATGTTGGTCAGCATCAAGGAGGTCTCGGCTGGTGGGTTTCCTAGTGCTTGAAAATGATGTCATCTCCAAGCGCCAGCTCAAGGCCCGCAATAGTTGGACTGTTAGGTGGGCTTGAGGGCCACAGTTTGGAAAAATACATGAAATACATGTAAAAGAAGAGGGGAAAAGAGAAGGGCTGCAAAGCAGACATTTAATATAAACGGACACCAAATATGATAAACATTAGAAGAGGCAGCATGTATTTTAGGGAGTTAGTAGTGAGATTGAATTCAGAAGAATATTCAGTAAAGCCCATTCAATGGAGAAAGGATGTTGAAAAGCGTAGTGACAAGTGTAGTATATACAAATGTACACAAAATAAAGATGAGTACATTCAACAGAATTGAACAAAGCTGCAAATACTACAGAAAGAATATATGAGAACATTCGAAGAGGTAATACAGGATACTACATACTACTGAAGTAGTAAGATGGAGTTAGAAGTAAGGCAGATTGTAATAATTATAATAATAAATAATATTGTAGATGGCTGCTACAATACACTGCACGCAATAATTAATGTATCTAGGGGAGACCTCAACTAACCCAGAACTGATATAGATGAGGTTACATCATAATTGCCTACTTTGGTAAACCAGTTTCAGGGAGATTATAGTTGGTAGTAGAATTTTGCACAGCGCCCCATTGAGGGGCCGTTTCATGCTCCACCCAAAGGGCGTGTCTAGTTCCATATATGGAGAGATTGTGCAAAGAGATTGTGAACGTGACACCTAGAAGCGTGAGTGTGTACTGCTACATCTGAGAGGAATATTGTAAAATGACTTACAGTATATCCAAATGTAGATGATCCCCAAAGCAGTTAGTAAGAGCTACTATACTTGGTAAAGTGCTGGGAAATGGTGCTGATGATTCAATGTAAATGTATCTGTCTCTCATTCCATTTTTCCCTAAAAAATGTAACAGTGTAATGTGGGCTAGGTGAAATGAGGGAGATTGCTAGACTAATGACGGAGAGAGGGAGATTGCTGTTATTTCATAAAGTCACCTGCAGAATGCATGAGGGTAGGCAGCTATGGGTTACATGCAATAATAGTTATCAGAAGAGACATCATGTAATGAGTTATTAGAGACTGTATGTAAACATAAGCTGGGAATATTATACCTAATGGAATAACTGCAATATTACAGAAAACAGTATTTTTTAAATAAAGAAGACATTAAATATTTAGTCAAATTCTTTTTGAGGAAAAAAAGAGATTGCATACATCAGTGTACAATTCTAGCGTGTATTAATTGGATCTCTGCATTTACTCTGTGTAAAGAAGTTAGGCCTAAATGTAAGCTGGTTTATATAAAATATTCACCAATATATATGTAAAATGTCCTATGCCTTGCCAAACCTGGAAATGCCTGACATTATTTAACATTTTATACGCAACTGTGCACAAGCTATTGTAACCAGACTATTGCAGTTTCTCCAAAGCCACAAACACAGGAAGTCTGTGGCCTAAAAGAAAACATTATTCTCCAGCAATCAATCTTTTTCTAAAATATCTTCAGATTTGTCAATCTCAGTCCTTTAAGTGGACAAAAAGAATGGTATAGAGAGCATTGATTGCTAGGGCACAGTCACTGCACATTAAAATCTGATCCACGGAAAGCGCAGGATACATCAACTGCAAATTCAATAAGAGCTACAATTTTATGACTTTTTAATAAGACATACTTTGTGCCTCCTATTAGGGCAATTACAGTATGCTTTGCTGACTTCCTCTGTAACAGTTATACTGGGATTTGGAATATATATATATATATATATATATATATATATATATATATATATATATATATATATACACACAGTATCATGTTTGCAACATTTTATGTACTAGTTACACACACACTATATATATATATATATATATATATATATATATATATATATATATATATATATATATGCAAAACCTTTGAAATCTAGTCTGCTTCTCTCTGTGTTTTTGCTTGTGTGAGAATGAGATGTAGTTTCACTCTCTGCCAGCACATGGCAGTGTTTCGGAGACTCGCGGACACTAGACACACACATATATATATATATATATATATATATATATATATATATATATATATATATATAGATATATAGATATAGATGATAAATGTATTTACTAATGTGGCAGAGTGTAAGAGGCTGCATACAAGGAAAACAAACAGCATGAGAGTAGTATTAATAGAAGTAAATGTAGTAATAGGATGCAATCAGTGGGAGAGCTGCCTCAAGAGGCAGAGGAAAACAATCCAATTGTAGTTATTGTATCAAACCCAGATTTGAGAAGAAAATGGGACAGAATAATTGACTGCTAAAATAAATGTGTGAGTTTGGAGAGCCTGCAAAACGTGTGACAAGTGGGAGCTGGAGCAGTGTACACAACAAGGATAAATATTGTATAGGTAGGAGAAGGATTATGAAAGGACAGACTCTTTTGGGTTACTATGGGATTAGGAGGAAACTGCATTGCTATTCTATTGGGAAAAGGAAGCAAGTAATTGATACATTGGTACATAAACAGAATCCAGTCTGTGTTACTACTAGGTTCTGTAAGTAGTAAGAAAGAGTAGCAGGGAAGTTAGGGTTTGGGTCAAATTGTATAAAAGGAAGACATTAGAGGCAACAGTTCATTACATAATATAACAGTAAAGAATGCAATAAAATACAGAAAACATTCAAAGCGTTTAGAGTATAACAACAAGCACAGAGAGGCATCATGCATGCCTGTAACATGAGCTTTATTAAATTATTAAAGCTCCCTCTTTGCCTCTCTCTCCTTCTATTATGCATAGTCACATGATCATGAATTAACTATAGCAGCTGTACACTCCCAATTATTGTATGATCCACAATAAAAAGTCATTTTAAGTTCTGTCCATGTATTTGTCATGGATTTTTCCTGGTAACATGATCAGAAACATAAAATGTCATTTGATAAGGCTGTCCTGTTATCAGGTAACAGTGTTACTGTAATAGATTACCCTGTGGACACTTGTAAATTCACCATGTGATTTTATTACATACCGTTATGGCAATCTATGCTCCGTCAACATAATGTGAATCTCCCTACACTGTATTATCCTCCTACAACAATGTTCATATGATTTATAGAGGCATTGGGGAGTCTGAAATCTACAAGAAAAAAAGCAATAAACTATACAGCACAATATTCTGGATACAAATGTGAGCTAGTTAATTTTAGTAAGGCAACTCAACTGTACAGCAAAAGGTTAACAGGCAGCTAAATGCAGTAAATAATACATGATTTAACACAAATCTAGTTTTCATGTACTGTAAGATGAATGTGTAATAATCCAGAGAGTCGCTAAGGAATCTGAGCATTCTGGAAGAGAGAAAAGCCTGCACATTGCTCCATGGACATTACTATAATGCTCAGAAATTGTTGATTGTACTTTTTGTGAATCTTAAATACTACTGTGCAATCACTGCTTTGCGGGGCACATTTATTAGTTATCAGACCCCAGACCCAATAGTTATGATTTCTTATTACCACCATTTGCGGCCATAAGAAATTATCACTAAATTAGCCTGCTGCGCATGCCCTCCTGCGCCACCATAGGGTTCTGTCCTGGTCCTCATTTGGGAAATTCAGCAAAAAGCATCCCCCATAGAAATGCAAGGAGACTGATTTTGCATATGAACACTCAGATCAGCAGAAGATATTAGGGGATATCTCTAGATGATAAATAGGTCCTATGTTTTTTGTGTCAGGTTTAGTCTGCCATATCTGTTTTCATTGGATGTCAATTTATTTGATGAATGCTTTTCCTTAATAGTTTTACAACTTATGGGATAAAAAGTGCCCCAGTCTAGCTCATACTGGGGGGTCAGTTACACAGTGCATACAATTTACACCATAAATGTCTTGAATTGTCTGCTCAGTTCACTTGAAGGTGCATGTCTACTTTCTGCTCTGGAGAAAATGAGTCATAGAAACATAGCATTTGACAGCAGATAAGAACCACTTGGCCCATCTAGTCTGCCCCTTTTTTTTTTTTTTTTTTTTTAAATATATTTTTATTATTAAATTCAAGTCAAATATGGTACAACGATATTTACATTGAGTAATAAATCAGTTTCAATAGACAGAGGTAGCAAAAGAGGGTTATACATTTTAAAGGTGCATGTTATGACAGTTCAACCAATGGTTATCAAATAGCATTTATGGGACATCTTGTGTTATTTTAAAAGGGAGGTTGTCCCCTTTCCAGGGTGGCCATATTATACCAAGTTGTGAGTGATACAGGTCGAGTATCCCGTATCCGAATATCCGTTATCCGAATTATTCCGAAATACGGACATTCCAGAAAGTGATAAAAAATTTTTTTTTTTGCTAAAAACTCACTGGGGACATTTGTAACAGCATCACTGGGGACATGATATGTAACTGGCACTATATATGTGCAAGACAATGATTGCTTGGCATTCAAATTCAGTGCTGAGATAGTACACAAATTTTGTTTCACGTTTTGAAACCTTGTTTTTTGAACAATTAAAATATATTTGTGTGTATTTTATGTGGTAATAAAATATATTTGTGTGTATATTATGTGTTTATACAGCATAAATGCAAGATACTTCAAAATACATCATTGAAATATTAAAATATTCCGAAATACGGAATAATCCGTTATCCAAAATTCTCCTGGTCCCGAGCATTTTGGATAAGGGATACTCAACCTGTACTATCTGTCTAATGTTGTTCTTTTCTTGGGCCGTAAGAGAATTTATGTACAATAGCCAAATGTCAAAGAATTTTTTGGCCCCTGTTTCCGTGTCTAATAGGCATTCTATCCAGTCCATCTGGTATAGGAATTTTAGTCTTGGGAGCATGAGTTGTAGTGGAATTGGGTTGGAGTGTATCCACTGAGATAGGATGGTTTTTTTGGTAGTTGCCGCAATTTTCGCCAGTAAGCACCTGGTGCCCCTGGGAAGGCATGAGGGTGTATTCGCATCATGAATATTCCATAACGCCCAAGAGGGGGTCATTTTAAAAGGTATTTTTAGTGTGTGGGTGATGTACTGCTGTACGTCCTGCCAGAAGGTTTGTACTGTGGGGCATGCCCACAAGCAGTGGTATATGTCAGCTTCTGGGGAGAGGCATTTAAAGCAATTGGTGTCATCCGATATTCCCATTAAGAAGCGGTGTTTGGGCGTGTAATAGGCCCTATGTAGGATCTTGAAATGCATCTCAGCATAGGATGATGAGGTAAGTAATTTGTTTAATGAAATTGTGGCTTTTATGATGGTTTCTATTGGTGTGTCAGGAAAGGTCTCCTTCCAGTGAGTCAGTCCTGTTTTGACCTTGGAGAGGTCTAAAGTAGGGCGGATATGGGAGTGCAATATTGAGGTGGGTATTGGTTCTCCTTTTCTGTAGACTATCATCAGGTCAAACGCTCTGTCTGTGCCTGTTTTGCATAATGTTTGTAAACTTTTTGTTATGTAACTTCGAACCTGAAAGTAGGCAAACAGGGGGAATTGTGTCTGAGGAAAGTTTTCTTTCAACTGTGCTAGGGTGAGAGGAGTGGTGTAATCTTCACCTAGAAATTGATATATCGACCTGAGTCCCTGTAGATGCCAGGAAAAGAATATAGGGTCTGGGTTTCCGTTTTGAAAATCCTGATTATGGATCAGTGGTGTGTGGAGGGATACTGTGAGTGGTAAACAGAGTCGTTTCCGTGTGATGCGCCAGGCTCTGTATGGTGAGTGGAGTAGGGGATTATCTTTGACATGTGGTGGGGCAGACAAGGGCGGTATGTACAGTAGAGCGTCTAAGGTGCATTTGTGTAGAAAAGACTGATCTAATGCTCTGTGTGTGTAGTTGTTCGTACCACTTACCCAGTCTATAGCGTAGCGTAGATTGGCAGCTAGGGCGTAATCTTGAATACAGGGCAGGTTAATACCACCCCTAGACTGGGGTTGCTGCAATTTCAGTTGGGAGATTCTAGGGCGCTTACCGGCCCATAAAAACTTAGTAAGAGCTCTATTTATGGTTATGACATCCTGGTCTCTCAGCAAAAAGGGTAGCATCTGAACCGGGTATAGCAGTCTAGGGAAGGAAACCATCTTAAAAAGACTACAACGTCCCAGATATGATAGTGGTAAGTGTCTCCATCTTTGGAAATCTGCTACCATTTGGGCGATGAAGTGAGAGTAGTTTAGGTCATATAGGTCTGATACCTTACTGGAAAAGCGTAGACCAAGATAGGTTAAGAATTCGGTGGTCCACCTGAATGGGAAAGTGATTCCCCATCCAGACCGGGCCTCTGGGTGAACGGCCAATGCCTCCGTCTTTTGATAGTTAACCAGAAAGCCTGATATGTTAAGAAATATATCTAATATCTCCAATAATTTGGGAAGGGCTTGTTTAGGATTGCTAATGTATAAGAGAAGATCATCAGCGAAGGCGGATACCTTTACCTCTGACCCCCCTATCTCCAACCCCTGCCATGTGGTGTTCTGGTAAAAGGTGCGTATTAACGGATCTAATGCCAGGTTGAATAACAGTGGGGACAAAGGGCAGCCCTGGCGTGTACCCCTGGCTAACTTAAAGGTTGGTGAGTTCAGTCCGTTAATGGTTATGCATGCTTCCGGGGAGGAGTATAGCATGTTAAAAATATTAATAAAATCTGGGCCAAAGTGCTGTATTTGTAATATCCTTAGTAAGTGAGACCAGGAGACGCGGTCAAACGCCTTGTCTGCGTCACAACTTACGATAATCGCCTCTTTGTTGTGTAGAGAATTATAACGTATTAGTGTCGCTGTTAAAGTGCGAATATTGTGGACAGAGGTTCGACCTCTCACGAAGCCAGTCTGAGCTGGGTGTAGAATCCTATGTAGGATAGGTTGTAGTCTTCCGGCTAATAATGTGGTAAAGATCTTTAAATCTTGGTTCAGTAGGGATATTGGGCGGTAAGACTGAACTAGTTGGGGATTTTTCCCTGGTTTTGGGAACACCACTATGCGTGCAGCTGTAAATTCTGGGGGAGGTGCGTTACCTTGTAACAGAGAGTTGAATAACGATATCAGGTGGGGGGTTAAGCTTTCTTTCATGAGTTGGTAATATTCGGCACTAAAGCCGTCGGGGCCTGGGGATTTACCTTTTTTTAGGGTGCTGAGCACTGCTTTTAGTTCCAGCTCCGTGATTGGGGCGACAAGAGCGTCCCTCTCTTCGGTAGTAAGGGTAGGTAGTTGGGCCTGCTGTAGGAACCGCATACCTTCTAAGGGCTTATCAGTAGGTGCTTCATATAGGTGTTTATAGTAGTTCTGAAATGTTGTTGAAATGTCGACGGGGTTCGAGGTCAGCGTTCCATTCTGCGTAGACAGCTGTAGTATGTGCAGTGGGGCAGATTGTGAGCGAACTAGATTGGCCAGGAGTCTCCCCGTTTTGTTTGAGCTTCTAAAATATTTGTTACGGGAGATGTCGTAGGAGAATTGGGCCTTTTCGGTGCATAGTGCATCATAAGCTTGTTTTGCCTCTGCATATGCCGTTTTGGATATCTCTGAGTTATTGAGGAGCATAGCGTTATATGCCTTCGACAGGCGGTTACTATGATCCGCAATAGCGAGGTTTAGTTTTTTGCGTTTCCTGGCCACGTATTCCATTACCTGTCCCCTAACCACTGGCTTTGAGGCCGCCCAAAATAAGTGTATATTCTCTATATGTTGTGCATTGTCCGATGCATATGTGGAGAAAGCATGTTTCAAATGCAGTGTGAAGTCTGTAGAGTGGGTCAGGTACGAGGGGAATCTCCAATTGTAGGATGTGGTGATTGGACTATTTAAGGTGAGTGTAAACCAAACCCAGGCGTGGTCAGATAAGTCTATTGGCCCTATCCCCGACTCCACCACTTGGTGATATAAGGAATTTGTAATCAGCCAAAGATCAATGCGTGAGGAGGTGCCATGGGGATGAGAGTAAAAGGTGTACTCTCTGGATGTGGGATGTTGGCATCTCCAGAGGTCACACAGGCCCAGATTGTCTAATAATAAAGAGACGGGGGAGGGTGTAGTTGCACCGTCCCCACCAGTCCTTCGTCCAGATCTGTCTAGCCCTGTTGACAAGACATTGTTAAAGTCACCACCCATAATTAAATCTCCCTCTTTCCAGGATAGTAGTTTAGTGTATAATGATGTGTAAAAGGGGGCATTAGGTCCATTGGGGGCATATATTGTTGCTAGAGTATACATTGATCCACATATCTCAATTTTTATAAATAGGAAGTGGCCCTCTGAGTCCAACCAAGTGTCTCGAATCGTGTAGGGCAGGTGTTTTCTGAATAGTATTAGTACTCCTCTACGTTTAGCTGTGAAAGAGGCTGCCCTGAACTCGCCTATCCAGGAATCCCTTAGTATGTTGGGATCCTTAATATCCCAATGCGTTTCCTGTAAAAAGGCTATATCTGGACGTATGCGTTTCAGATGGGTTACTACTTTGCGCCTTTTAATCGGTGAATTGAGTCCCTCTACGTTCCAGGACACGAACTTTAACGTGGTCTGTGTCCTAGTTGGTCTATTGGTCATGGTGGACATCATTAGCCAATCCCCTCACGGGGTCTGTATGCTACTGGTAATGAGTTTTTTCCGGGCCCCCAGTCTGTCCCAGCGAGCAGACTGTAAAGGGGCGATATGAACCCAGAGTGCCACTTCTCGTCACAAAACATATATCGTGTACCACGTATTGTAAACAGTAACCATCTAATTATAATAAACTTTTGAACATTTTCATGAATCAAAACAAGTGGTCGTATAGACCAATATTTAAGGTAATCAACTATGGGGTATCCCAACAGGGAAGGGGGAATATTATTTGGTAGTTGCTGGCAAGGGGGGTGTGAGCCCACATCAGTCCCTGTGACCTCGTCAGCAAGAAACACATAGTCCCCCACTACATAATTCGGGGAGGCCCCAGCATTTGGAGTAGATCTCTCGCCTCTGTAGGTGGCATGTTGGCCCCAGCCATATATAAATCTAGACCTCCCATACCAGTCCTGAAAAGCAACAACATATAACAAACCGGTGTAGAAGAACAAGAAGAAGTTGTTGTGTATTACCAGTCCCTTAGATACGAACATAGAAACGTAGGAAAAAGATGAGGCTCCAGACGGTCAACCAGTCAGTCTGCATCGTCCATGGTTGTGGGGGGCTGTTGGGGTAAGGAGTCGAGGAAGTTCTTTGCGGCTTCGGGGGTTTCCAAGTAATATGGTTTGCCATTGTATTGTACTCGTAATTTTGCTGGGTACAGGAGGGCGAAGCGGTATCCCAGCTCGTATAGACCTTTGCAGATCGGTGTGAATTCTTTTCGTTTCATGGAGACCAGATATGAAAAGTCTTGGAAAATGAGTAGCCTAGCACCTTCGTAGCGCAGGTCAGAGTATTTCCTGTAAGCGTCCATTAAGCTGACCTTGTCGGCATAGTTCAAGATGCGTAGGATGACTGGTCTGGGCCTTTCTCTGTTCTGCTGGCGGTCTGGGCCTACACGGTGTACCCTCTCGACTTGGATTGAGTCGGTTGGGGAGACACAGCCCAGGGTGCGTGGCAGCCACTCAGAGACCAGGGACATAAGGGCAGCCGGTTTAACGCTCTCTGGGACGCCTATTATCCTAACATTGTTCCTCCTGTTTCGATTTTCCAAATCTTCCAGCTTGTCATGGATGGAGGACAGTAGTTTTTCCTGTGAGGAGGCGGTGGCTTTTGTGGTAGCCAGTTCATCCTCCAGATCAGAAATTCTCTGTTCAGCTTCTGACAAACGTTGGTCATGTTGTAGTATTTGCGTCAGGGCAGAGTCAATTGACTCCTTCAGTGGAGTCAGTTTTTGGTCTAATAATGATGCCAGTATGGAGGTTAGCTCGTTGGTGGAGACAAGTTCCCCAGATGGTTGGGGCATGGATGCAGAATCCTCAATCGAGGTAGAAGATCTCGGGCCCGGAGAGTGTGGGTCAGGGGAAGATATGGGGGTGGTCTCCCTGACACGGTTTTTCCCTTGCTGTTGGGACTTAGTGCCACGTTGGGGTTTGGCCACGTACTTATCCATTCCGGGCATCCGAAGTACCTCCAGAAAGCCAGGGATTGTTATGGAAATGTTATATTTTCCAAGTCTGATGAGAATTGCGATCTGGATCAGGGCTTTGGCCGTGACCCCGGGATCCTATGAGTCCGTGACCCGCAGCAGGCTCAAGCAGCCGGGGCAAAGTTATCAAGTTGTTGGGGCAGCTAGTGCCAGTATATTGGTTATGTGGAGGGGGGTGAGGGGTCAGCAATAGTGCCTGCCGCCTCGGGGAGTCCTCTTGATTGTAGGGCTGTCGGCCTGGGGTGTGTCAGAGCAGTAATAGGGTAATTCAATGGTCTTGTAAGTGCCTGCGGCTGACTAATTGGTTGAGAGAGAGTCCGGACAGGCTAAGACGTTTAGCCAGAGGTGCTAGTAGCGAGGGGGTTGTGACTTTGTGGCAGGGCGTGGGGGGGGGGGGTAGAGGGGGTAGGGCCGTAGGCCGTTTGTTTGACAGGCCTTGGATAGTTAGGTCAATAAAGTAGTGCTTACCCGCAACCGCTAGTTGGCAGAGGTGATCACTTGTTGCATCAGGGCACTGTTCTGTGTGGAGTCTCTATGGGTGATGCAGTACTTGGGGGTTTCTGAAGGGTTGCAGGCTTGATCACTTTCACGGTTGTTTATGGTGTGGTAGCAGCAGGTGGCCCCTGCACAATGAGGCTTCAGTCTGGGCTTTGTCCCCAGGAATGCTCGGGCCCAGCAGGCCACAGGGAGCTGGTGTTTGAGGCCTGGCAGATCGAGGTAATGTTTCCACTATGCAGTGGGTCCAGGTGAGGGGGTTGATGGGTGTCCCCTGACACCCTGTTTGCATATATCCCCTTTGTTATATTGCTGCCTCCGGAGGGGTGTCTGCAGTGCAGGCCGTGGCTTGGGGCCTGTGTGAGCCGGAGGTCCCTGTTCTTATCTGCACCCGCCGGGTGCTTAAGCGGCTCTGCAGGGTTGATTTGGAGGGTGAGCGGGAGGGTGTGGGGGCCGGCTGGGCACCCCAGTCATCTGGTGCTGGCTGGCGTCTGTTCCGACGCGATCGTTGCGGCGGCCGCGTCGCGGGTTCGCGGCCGGAAATCGAGGCCGCGGCTCCGGTGCCGTTACTAGGCCGCGACCTGGAGCGGCTCTCCGGCTGTCACCCCGGAGCCGCGGTTGAGCGGATGTGTAGCGGGGACGTCCAGGGACCCGCTAGGACTGCAGGGCGCTGATAATAGCCCTCTGAGCTGGCTCAAAAGATGGTATATAGAGCCAGTCAGAGAGAGCTCAGCAGGTACGCGTCTACCATGCATGGAGTCCAGGACACGCCCCGTCTGCCCCTTTTTTAAACATGGTACCTCAAACCATATTTGATCCTTATTTCTTTGTAAGGATATCAATATGCCTATCCCAGGCATGTTTTAATTGCTCAACTGTATTTGCCTCTACCACCACTGATGAGAGGCTATTCCACTTATCTACTACTCTTTCTGTGAAGTAATTCTTCCTCACATTTCCCCTGAATCTTCCTCCCTCTAGTTTCAGTGCATGTCCTCAAGTTCTATTGCTCCTCTTCCTGTGAAGAATGTCTCCCACCTGTACCTTGTTAAAGCCCTTGATATGTTGAAATTAACAATGTCAATATCATCAATGCTGACCTTTTGCTGTCAACATTGCAAATATGGAATTCTGATCAGCAACATTTTGGCTGCTTACCATTGGTATATTCACTGATTTGGAATTGTACAGTTTGAGCAAGAGATCCTGCTTCTTTCCTCGTTTATTCAGGTTGTCAGATCCCTCCATGGTGATCTTCCCATTAAAGTGAATGAAGGATTCATGATAGAGGTGCTCTATATTACTAAATAAGGCTGCCGGAGCAGGATATTCTGTTCTACAAGCATTCGGGGACCTATGGAATTGCATCTATCATTGAGTGCCAGTAATTCCACCTAAAACTATTTAAATTTTTCTTTTAGGATTTTGTGTGAAATTATTTTTAATAGTTTGTGGTAGAATAAAAGTAGGTGGCATTGCTCAGCTACTGAATCTGTGCAGTGATGCCCAAACATATTTAATAAGGGGTGTGACTACATTCTGCTTCATAACTAGGGATGTGCAAGCAGTGACACCACACAGAGCTCAGATCCCTGGGGGCTACCATCATCCCTGCTTCTGGCTACCATAGTGCAGCTCTTACAGCCATCACCATCAGTGCTGTAAGTGCCAATGCTGATTGTCCCAAACCCCCTGCATGACATCATGTGCTCAGGGTAGGGGGGAGCATAGCTGGCACAGGGCACAAAAAAGCTCTGATACTGCTTTGACCACCTCTATCTGCTGCCCAGAAGATACAGCCAAGCCATTACAGTGGGCCTTGAGGGCAGTGCAGACCAAGAAGCCTGTGGCCATGCATGCAAGAAGCAATGGTTTGTGAAACCTTTGAGAAGACATGTGCAATGTTGTTCCATTATGTGTGATTAAAGCTGGTCCACTGACTGCACCACTGATCAAAATATAGAATGAATTGGAGTATATCTTAAATATGATTAAAATTTGTAACATTACAGTACATGTACCCTTTAAAGCATCATGACTAGTCAAGGCACACCACATGTAATACATAAAATTGTTTATTGCACTTGTCCTACCTTTTGCATATTTTATTATAAATCATGTTGGTGGGAGATTAAGTGCTTAGCAGGGCTTTTGTGCACAACAGTTCTCCGTGATGATGTCATCCCCACGGTTGTTAACTGAGAGGTAGAGGGCTTAGTATAATCTACTTTAATATTACACATTGTAGTCTCAAATGGGACAGCAAAGAGCTATGTGCTGTATACTAGAAAATACAATCAGAATGTAACATTGCATTGTATCAGGAGACAGCATTGAGTGCTGCACTAGATAAAATGCAATGAAAAATAATAGGTAGAGATTAGATTTACTAATTATTTACATAAAACAGCACGCAATTGACGCCTAATGCACTATACTTTGATAGGCCTGCTACTTACAGTATACTTGCCAACTCTCACTGAGCGTCAGGGAGACTCCCTGCAGCTTACTCTGGGCATAGTTCAGCTGCAGGCATTTTTGCAGTCAGGATCCCGCTGCTTGCATTCTGACCTCTGGTAGACATACAAGCCCAGCTGACAAGCAACTTGGAACAAATCTGTTGACAACTTGGTAACTGAATGGCATCACACATATTAGTGGGAAGGTGTTTGCAGATTGACTGCTCGTGCATGTTGCATAACTATGTGTTTGGAGTTGTTTTTTTTTACATTAGGCAAAATATAGAGATGGCTTCTTCCACTTACTGCATATGCAAAAGAAAGGCACATAGGGCCTGATTCTGGTTCACTTGCAAAAGCAAATTTTCTCTCTAACGGACATGCCCATGTGCAATGCAGGTTGGGCATATGTAACATGCTCAGAGAGAGTTACCCAAATCTAACTCTCTCTCTCTGCACATTTTACATCTGCCCGCCTGCATGGTTTTGTCCATTAGAGAGAGAATTTGCTTTTGCAAGTGAACCAGAATCAGGCCCATAATGCACTGACCACATATAAGTATAAGGCAAACCCCAATCTCTACCTACTCTGTCATGGAATTTGTAAATTACAGTACTTCCAAGAAAGCAATATTTGCCCCTAACATTTCTACACTTTAACTAATATGAATAAACCTGCACTTTGCATTGCTCTGCAGAACAATATGCACTATCATAAGGGAAATTCTATTCGGAGAGAAGTTTAGCGCGGTAAAAAAACCTTGCATAACTGAAGCATAATTATGAATTATTGCGGGTATGCATGTTCCCCATACCAGCAGTATCCAATTAAAAAAATGGTTGTGGGTTTTTCAAATCTGAAAATCCGGCGGCTCATGAAAAAAAAAAAATGCACTCATCTACCTGGTGGTCTACCCTAGGGTTACCACCTCATCCCTTTAACATATTAATGACACAGGTTCTGTGGCTGGCAGACTTCAAGACTCCATTTCACCTGGTTTTAATCAGCCACAGAACCTGTGTAATGAATGTGTCCAGAATTAAAGAAACCCTAGGTCTCCCCTCTAATTTCCCACTGGGTCTGCTGGGAGTCCCAAGGACTGCTGGGAGATGTAGTTCTACACGGGGGGTCTTACAGACACACCTTCAGACACTACATACTTACCAATGGTGCAGGTGTCCAGATCTCATCTTTGAAGGAGAAAAAGCTGCTGTGGAAAGGGAATAATTACAGACTAATTAAGCTAATTGGAAACCCAATTGCTTAATTACTCCTCCAGGGTGGAGTGCCACCGGGATGCCAGAGCAATTCTCAATATTTTTTTCCTAAAAATCAGACTTGCACGGGAGCTGCTTTAAATCACTGCATCCCATTTTATCTCTCGTAATTAAATAGTAAAACCTGGCAGCTGTGGGAAAATCCCTATGCCGCAGATTTTTTTGAAATTTCCCACCAGAAATTGAATTCACCTGTATGTCTATTAGGAATGTGCAGTGAAGTAAATGGCTCAGAGGCACTAGGCTAGCACAGATTGAGTATCCCTTGTCCAAATATCCTTTATCCAATTATTCCAAAAACCATACATTCCAGAAAGTGAATATATATATATATATATATATATATATATATATATATATTTGCTAAAAACTTACTGGGGACATCTGTAACTGGCACTACTGAGGACATGATATGTAACTGGCACTACTGAGGACATGATATGTAACTGGCACAAAATTTGTGCAAGACAATGGTTGCTTGGTATTCACATTCAGTACCTGAGATAGTACACAAACTTTGCTTGTTTTGAAACCTTGTTTTATGCACAAATAAAATATATTTGTGTGTATTTCATGTGGTTGATGTGTTTATACAACATAAATGCAAGATACTTCAAAATACATAATTGAAATATAAAAATACTCTGAAATACGGAATAATCCATTATCCAAAATTCTTGTGGTCCCGAGCATTTTGGATAGGGGATACTAAACCTGTACCAGAGCCAGATTTAGTCACAATGCAGGTTGAGTATCCCTTATACGAAATGCTAGGAACTACAAGCATTTCGGGATTTGTCCGGTTTTTGGATTTTTTTTTTAACATACTTACCTGGTCCCCCAGCGTCCACAGTGGCCTTCAGGAACTTCTTCAGTGGCCCCAGGGGTGCATTGCGTAAGTTTGCAGGCGTGCCAGTGTCACGCAATGCACCCCTGGGACCGGAAATGCAGCAGAAGAGGATCCTGAAGCCTGCCGTGGACACTGGGGGATGTGGTAAGCATTAAAACAGGGGCAGGGGGGAAAAAAGGAAATATTTTGAAAAATCACGGTTTTTGGAATATTTTGGTTTTTAGATATTCGGATACAGGATACTCAACCTGTATTCTGTATGAGCCCAAGGTCAAAACTCTGGCTCATACTGGCTCACTCTGGCTCTGATGCCTATAACACGCTATATGCCCTGACTTCACACCACAGGATTTATTTTCCACTTCCAATGCTACCATCTTTTCTTAGCAGAAATCTTGGAGGACCAGCATATTGGTCCTTATTCAGGTCTAGTTGGATGTAAGTATTGATGTTTGGTACTTTGCACATGTGCAGGACCCATTCTACGCAAATGAGTCCTGTGCCAAAGAAACAGGGAGAGTATCAGACTGTCAGTGATTGACAGTGATGCCGGTTGGTAGCATTAAAGTTTTTTTAATCAGGCATGCTACTAATAATGTAGGCTTCACAGTCCTTTAAACACTTCAGCCTGTGGTGGATGCTAAGTGTGTCACTGCTGTGTTTTAGCACTACTACCCATTACCTTCTTTAAAAGGGTACAACCTGTCTTACTTTGCAAGAAACCCTCGCTGCATCTGTCATCTCAAATAAATCGCCACCCCTGCGCAGTGCAAATCTGATGCATGCCCAGTACAAAGCAATTAGCTCCAATCACATCCAATTGCATATGCAGTTGAAGTTCAGGAGTTTCATTTGAGCTGGCAGCTGGGGAGGTACTAAGGTTTTAGTGTTTGGTCTATATCAAAACCAACGGCTAACAATGATTATTGACATTTGCTTGCAGTCTAAAAAAACAATATTTATGAAGCATCTGAATTGTCATTTATTTCTCAGTTTATACTCATCTGATTTAAGAGCCCTATAGTATATAAGAGCAGTTCCCATCGTCAATCTGCTGTGAAGGTAACACTATAATCTGTGTCGGTTTCTTTAGTGTAAACTGTGTAGAAATGGTTAAAGGAATAAAATGTGTGCACCCCTTCTCCACCATCCATAACTAGCTTTAGGCCTCTGAGCCACTGGTGTATCTATAATGGGTGCAGGGGGACCTAGGCTGATCACCCTATGCCCATATAATTATACTTACCCCTTTGGAGTCCCATAACGACTAGCGGTGTAGACATAAGTCACCAGAAAAATGGTGAAGATACCACTTTTCTGGTGATTTGCCCATGGACAGTAGAAATGTCCCCAGAAACAAAGTGCAGGGGACATGTTCACGTAAACCCACACATGTGCAGTAGATTCTGACACAAAGCAAGAGTATACAGTGCTGCGGCTGGTACCCCTGCTTAAATGCCTAGTTCTGACCATGGGCCACAATAGATCTGGAAAAAAAAAATACTATGCACACTGCATTAGCCCAGGCACCAGCTGGGCCACACAAGTTAGTTTTTTTCTTAAAAAATCTCTGCTTTCAGTTAGTATCATTTTTATAGGACCATTTTTAAATGTCCCATTTCTGTGATATGATGATATATTTCTGTAAGCACAATTATAGGCTTAATAAATCAAGTCTATAATTATATGCTGTATGTATCTAAATATTTGTTTTTTTTTTCTGTGATATACATACAATAATATGATTTCTCTTATGCTTCAACAATTTTTGTGAGGTTAGAAAACCGCCTTAATTTAGTGTCTGTCAGTAGGAGTTTTATATTGTCTTTTGAGTGTTTGTTCTATAATTGTTAATACTGGGTTCTCAACCTTATTGCCATAGAGTAGAATTAGATGGGTGATGCTGACAAATAGTTTTAATAATAGTTGTACTGGAGGGTGAAGGTTAATCAGCGCCTTTGTGATGAGTGTTCTGCTCTCTGGGTTACAGTTAGTGTAATGTTTCTCTCATAAATAATATCTTATGCCTTATTCTATATAAGTACACCCCTGGGTGTGATTAAAGGGTAGCTATAGCTACAATGTAATTTTTGGCCATAACCCATCTAGAGACATTTAGGGATGCCATGAATAGTTGCAGCCTGTGACAGCACAGCATTGACAACACTATAAGACTAACAAGACACAGACCACCACAAAAAGCTTCCAAATTCAAACACTGGGGGTTATTCAGTCCTGATCACAGCCCAGCGATTTTTCAGGGTTGCAGATTACCGTTAAGAGATCCATATTTGTGTGTGTTCCCTGCTGTGCAAAGTAACACCTAGAATCATTTACTGCATTTAGCTGCCTTGTACATGATACTAATCTATGGTTTCAATGCATTTTTTAACAATGTTTTCATACTGGTGCAACCATAGAAATATTATACAGGGAATTCTCAATGTCTTCTCTTTCTGCATTTCCTGGGTCCCTTTGGGAACAGCTACACTAGCTAATCTCTTGTATAACTGTAGGACAAAAGCATACAGCTGTATGGTTGTCCAATAGCCTCAGGACAGAGCACCAGATTCCCTGATTCCATAGGAAACCAGCAGTTGCAGAGATAAGACATGAGACAATAGGCAGGAATAGTGACCTGTGCTTGCATGTTGCGCCAATGGTGGCATAACAAGTATAGCTCACTTTAACTGTGTTATGATTATAATATACACAAATAAACACAATAACAAAAAAATGTCTACAAATTGTTACATGTTTGTACCTCTCTTATGTGCTGCTCACAAATATCTGGACTTTGGTTCCTAGAAAAAGAAAAAAAAACAACTTTGAATGAAACAACACCATCAGCCAGCAGTACAGCACATACCCATAATATCCCAAGTTATAAAATGCTAGTTACTATAAATGGGACGTGGCGGCACAGACCAAACACATATTCATCACTCCGGCAGTGTGTTCTGCATTCCCGGAGATGCTGGGCTGCCCTGGGCTGGGATGCAGGAGCCAGGTGCTGCACCATAATATCCCAGTGCAGTACTGTACCTGGCTCCATGTCACTGAGGAGTAGAAGGCGGTTTGGTGTCACCACCTAGTAGGGCTACACCCAGGAGCCGTTTGTACGCTCCAGTGACTTGTTGGAAGTATATCATAGCAAGTTCTTTCACTGAGCACCGGGGCTCACCTTTTGTCCCGGCTTGAAAATATATATGTGGAGGGGGCATACCTGTATCTACCTGCTTTAAATGGGGTAAGAGGAGAAGCATTGGCAAACTTTGGGGGTGGAGGGCCAGGCACTGATGTTCTTAAGCCCCATCCCCAATGCGAGGAACCACTGCAAATTGCGGGCAAAATTCAGGACAGCGGGCCACTATTTTGAGTTGAGGGACTGCCTGAAAAAATCAGGAGTCTCCAGCAACTTCTTGGAGAGTAGGTAAGTAGAGGGCACTAATGCTCTGTCAGGGAATCAAATTGTCTAGTTGCAGCTCTGGCACTAGAACCTTGTTTAGGCTTTCAGTTTTATCACTTGGGAACAGAGAACTCAAATGGTGCCCCACTACATATGTTCCAGGTGAGCCCAGAGGCGTAACTCTGGGAGGCAATGGAGTCATCTGCCGCCGGGCTCCTGCTCCCAAGAGGGCACCTCTTCTCCGCTGCAAGTTTGAATCAGTTCATTGCACTTCTGTGGCTGACTCCCCTCCTAGCAGGACCATAGAATCACTCTCTCTTTATTTTAAACATAATATACATAACATGCAAGCATACATACACGCATACACGTATTTATAGAAGGTGCCGTGTGTATGTGGGGGGGGGGGCACCAATATTTATCTTGCCTCTGGGGCAACTTACTTACGCCACTGGGTGAGCCAATACTTTCTCAGAATAGTAGACCGGGTACTTACAGAATTCAGGCTGTGGTGGGTTGCTTAGACACTGGTAAATGGGAATCGGTACATCTGTCAGAATGAACTTAGGTCTACAGTCATTAGGTTGACCACATTAGGTCGACTGGCTGGAAGGTCGACCTGATTTAAGGTCGACATGGGCCAAGGTCGAAATTACTTAAGGTCAAATTTGCATAAAGGTCGACATGAGGAAGGTCGACTGGTCATAAGGTCGACATGGGTTTTTCACTGTTTTTTTATCCGAATGTCGACACAGTCGACATGGACACAGTTGGCAATGAGAATCGGACCCTCGCATCGCTCGCTTCGCTCGCAATGCATCGGGCACGGTGGCTCGCTTTGCTCGCCACAGCTTTAATAACCTCCTCCACGCCCTAGTGGATGGTAGGGCATGAAATACCGCCTGTCGGCACATGTCGGCTCAAAAAACAGTGAAAAACCCCATGTCGACCTTATGACCAGTCGACCTTCCTCATGTCGACCTTTATGCAAATTCGACCTTAAGTCATGTCGACCTTGGCCCACGTCGACCTTAAGTCAGGTCGACCTTCCTGCCAGTCGACCTAGTGGGGTCGACCTAATGACTGTAGACCTAAGTTCATTCTAATAGATGACCGCTTCCCGGTAAATGTCACATACTGTAAGGCATGACATATTAATCACTGGTCATTGAGAAGCCAGTTGGGAGCACTCTCACTTCATATTAAAAGATGTTGATTACTATGCAAAGGTGGCATGCAGACATCTTCCCTCACCAACACACACTTCCAGTGCCAGAGATCCCCCTTCAACTAGGTAAGAAAAATAACTGGTAAAAAACAAAAATAGAATAAAATGTGTCCATCAGCTCTTATGAACCGTGTGCTGCCCTAGGCATGGATCTCACAAGCATATATTGTATATACAATTATCATTCTAGTAAAAAGTTCATCTGAGTGATGATATTGCTGCAGGATATCTGGAGGTGAAAAGGCTTACATGGTTGGTAATATAACAGTATCTGAAACACTGTTTGATGACTAAACGCTTGTGATAGTTCGCACAGCCACAACTAAACTAATGGCCACATGACAGATGCTAGGATAGCTGCGCACATTTGCATGACAACGCTATTTGTGTTCCACATGCTATTCTTATACCATCTCTCTTTTTTGGGCTATAGATCATAGGGTCGACATGCACAAAGTCGACACTGAAAAGGGTTGACATAAGCAAAAAGTTGACACATTAAAAGGTTGACTTGAGTTTTCTACCTTTTTGTGTCACTGTCGACATCTGAGCATATGGACCCCCAATTAGTGTACCACGCACTCGCTTCGCACATCATGCTTCAGGCCAGTTGTCTCGCTCTACTGCCGCTGTGCTCGGCACACTTTACCGCTCCCAAGCATAGTCCTTGTGCATAAAGTATGAAAAAGTTAAATATTTTTTTTAAATTCAGGAAAAAAACTCATGTCAACCTATTGCTTGTGCCACCTTTTGTCTATGTCGACTTTGTTATTGTTGACCTATTGACAGTCGACCTAATCATGTTCTACCTATCATCCAAATACCTCTTTTATTACAATCACCATATTAACATACAAGAATCTGTGTTCTGTAATACATGGAGTTTTGGATAGGGGTTTTTCCCATAATGTGAAGCACCATCTCAAAAATAGGCCAAAGTACATATAAAGATGTTTTCTTTCTTCACACAATCTCTGCCTGTGCCAGTCACCTCTCTATTCAATGTTTTTGTAGTCACTGTGGGGAACACTGCTAAAGTAATACCCAACTATTTTACATGTATAAAAAAGTAATGATTTTTTTTTGTTCACCCCCCCTCCCTGAACTTTGTATATAAAGATTTTTTAGATGCAGTATATAGAAAACATCAAACCAGTACTTAACAGAGCATCAGTTTGACCAATAGCATCATCCTATTTCCCAGTAACCAGTACTCTTTGGGCCTGATTCAGACTGTCCGCTAGCGAACAGGTAAGTGCCTTCCCACTGAATGCCCGTCCCCCCGCTGCCTGAATTCTCTCGTTAGTATTTGAAAACATCTCCCCGCATGCAGCCACCAGGCCGAACAATCATTAGATGCTTGCTCACCTTTGAACGATTTTTCTGCCACTCGCAGTTAACAGTCAGTCTGTACTGACTTGTATCTTGGCCACTGATTGCCGAATTGGGGGTGGGCACTGACGTCATATAACATCAATCGCCCGCCCCACACAGTCATTGACCTGCCTTCATTCCCAGGGGAATGGCCCGCAGACCCCACCACCATCGAAAACTGGGCCGAATTCAGACCCTTGCAAATGGGTCTGAAATAGCCCCTCTATCCAGTAGCCAGTATCCATCTGATTAGTAACCAGTGGTATCGGAAGAGCAGCCTATACAAAACTGACTAGTAGTATGGACATAAATAACTAGCACTTGGAGATTCTGACCAGTACCCCATGCAACCCACTTTTAAGTGATCTTCAATGAGGTAGACTAGCCTTCGAATAAACAGAAAAGCAGCCATCATTCCTACCGGGATGCGGTTAATTTCCCGGCGGTCGGGATCCCGGCGGTCGGAATCCCGACACTGGAATCCCGACCGCCAAAATCCCGAAACTTTCTCCCTCCGTGGGTGTCCACGACACCCATAGAGGGAGAATAAAATAGCGTGCCGAGCGTAGCGAGGCACCGGGCCCGCTGCGTGGCGAGCGCAGCGAGCCCGCAAGGGGGGGCGATCCATGTCCCCCCCTTGTCGGGATTTCGGCGGTCGGGATTCCAGTGTCGGGATTCCGACCGCCGGGATCCCGACCGCCGGGAAATCATATCGGATCCATTCCTACCAATCGCAGCTCTAGTTGTCTTCAGATGAACAGAACCAGCCCCTTTGGGCAACTGTCCAATTAAGAACGATTAATCTGATAGTTACATTTGAATTGTTCAGTTTAATATGATGGATCAGTAAAGTATGTTTCCCTGGGATGTGGTTCCAAATGTCAGTAGTGACAAGGGTGACAGTATCTAGGTCGACTACAAATGATATTGACATGCACAAGGTTGACACAATAAAAAGGTCAGGACGGATATGTCCCAAAAAAACTTGTGTCAACCATATGTTGTCGACGATGAATGTTGGCCATATGGTGTCGACCTTATTACTGTCAACCTATCATCCAGATAACGTTTCTATGTTGGTGTCAGTGGGAAATTCAGCCAAGGGAAGTACAGTACTACAGTAATAGTAATGGGAAATTCCCAGTTCCAGTCTCTGTATTCAGCAGGAGTGGAGGCAACATACTGTAGATACTACAACAAACAGTTAAGTCAAGAAATGAAAGCAATTCTCATTCTTTATTGCACTCCTTGTCTTAAATTGTTTGTAGCAGACATTCTATAATGACATTTAATTACACTTAGCACTATTCTCTTTAGCCAACTTTTAATCATGCTTCACTTCTGGAGCTAGAAAAACATTCTGACAGTGCGCACAATACTTATGCTGTGTACACACGGTCCGATTTCCTTTCCGATGTTGACGATATAGTCAACATCGGATCGGCATCGGATCAACATCGGATGCAGATCGCAAGGGTTTTAACCCTTGCGATCCCGATCCGATCCCGATGCGCGTTCACGTATCGGAAGCCAGAAAGTCTTGGCTGCCTTGTCTATATAGTGCAGATCTGCACTATATAGTCAAGATAGGATGCAAATCGGATGTGCCTTAAGATCCTATCCACGATCCTATCTGATCAGATCGTGGATAGGATCTTAAGGCACATCTAACGTGTGTACACACCATTAGAAACATCAGTGGAAAACAGGTTGCAGATGTAGTATTGTAATAATAGGCAGTAATCCCTGGCATTGACAAATATCTTATAGTTCAAGAGGGAGTGTGCTTAATATATATAATGTCCTCCATCCATAACAACAACATCATTTGTGGGTCTTCTGTCTCAATTGATTATGGGTGAAATGTAGTAGAATGAGAGATTCAGAAAGTGAGAGATTTGGAAAGAAATCTCCAGTTTTTTTTAAAGCGGAAGTCTTTAAAACCGCAAAACCAGTTTGATTGTGCAGTGTAAATGATTGCCGCTTTAAAAAAAACTGGAGATTTCTTACCAAATCTCTCACTTTCTGAATCTCTCATTCAGAAAGACACATTTCACCCTGTTAGTAGTATTCAATGCTTCGTCGAGTCCGGCTCCCTGGTCGCTGTTTTTCTATCGCTGGACTCTCGCTGTTGTGGTCGCCATTTTCACTGTCATCTTACTCGTTCGCCCACGCCTTATTCAACGTGTGACATGCGCGCTGAGCGTCTGAGCGAGCTGGGCGAGCGTGTAGCAGGAAGTTCTGCTATCACGCGGTTGGTCTCGCTGCAACGCACGCTGCACAGGAGTACCCTGTGGAGCTAGTTTTATGCTTTTATAAGAGCGTTTTAACTCTTTTTAAGGTTAGTTTAGAGTTTTTTCTCCTCAAAGGCCAAACGAAGGAGTGAGGAAAAGAGAGGAAATAACACGGAGCAGTACAACTGATTTCTAATTGGTTGACAGTAAAATAACATAGAAAAATTGAAATAAATTAATTATGAGCTTCAGCATTAATGCAGTTGATAAAACTACACTGCATTACATTTTATCAATTTTATAAACACAACAAAACATAAACCAGCTCAAGTGTGCCCAAACTACACATATCATTCACCTAAAAAATATGTAGAAGGCAAAATGGCGCATTCCGCTGAAAAAAAAACCCAACAGCACTCGCTATTTCTACATTGAATACACACATTGCGAGCAGCACTAAAATCCCCATTGAAAATATCCGGCGACCAATGGCAAGGAGCGCAAGGCGAGTATAAATAACCCAGTGATTTTAATATCCACTTAAATGTCCTTCCCTGCCAGTACTTTAATGAGTTGCCAAGTATTACAACTTGTCAGATCCAATAGTTGAAACGGGTAACAGCATATCCAAAATATGCAGCAGCAAACCAATGGGTCTTTTTCAAAAATCACTGTGTCCTGCAGGGAAGATACAACATCTGTTTGCTGCTGCATATTTTGGATATGCTGTTACCCATTTCAACTATTGGATCTGACAAGTTGTAATACTTGGCAACTAATTAAAGTACTGGCAGGGAAGGATATTTAAGTGGATATTAAAGTCACTGGGTTATTTATACTTAAGCATACTCACCATCAGTATTTGAGTACCCGTGGCCTAGAATTCTGTGAAGGCTAACAGATCTAAGATAGTCCTAATAAAGGACTCCAAGTGGAGGAGGCAACCCCCCAAAATTTCCATTGCTTGTTGGAAATCTGTATTAAATTGAAGACACAAAACTGTACCCCTGATGAAGTCTTTTTAAGACGAAACGCTTTGGGACGGTTCGGTACATCTTTATTTGTGTCTGGAACAACTTTCTGAAAATAAAGATTTCAAAGAACTGCTTTGAGTGCTTCACTGGAGATTGGACCACCATATTTATGGACTTTTATTAATTTAAGGCGCCATTCCACAACTGGGTGTTATATGGTTGTTGGGGTCCCTTATCCCTCTGGGGACATTGTGGTAAAGGCTGCCAAACCTTTTTGACAAATAAGGTTAATCTATTTGTACATAGAGCGCGAGTTGGAATATTGGGTTCATATATATATATATATATATATATATATATATATATATGTGTGTGTGTGTGTGTGTGTGTGTGTGTGTATATTTCACTGTTGCTTTGATCTATATGCCTTTTATTGATTGTTTTTGATTTTCTCCTTTCTCTCTTTTCTCGCATCCACTTCACATTTGTTGATTGCCAACATTAATTCTCTATGTTTTTGTGTCATTTTGTGTGCCTAGTTTTGTATAATGTTAATATGGTGTTTGACTTTGAACGTATGTTTGTTACTCTTCTACTTATGGAAAACTTTAAATAAATACATTGCCAACGAGGCTGCTTACCTTTGTGAGGATCTCCCCCTCTGTGGCTTTTAATCACCTACAGAATGATGTACATTCCTTTGAAAGAGGGGAGTTGCCTTTTTCATATGATGATATGATTACCAGACAATACCACTGTACACTACAGAATTATTATGTTCAGAAAAATTCAGTTATTTATAACAATTCCGGTTGCAAAAGTTCATTCCGTTATGGGCGTTTTAATCCACCCCTGCTGTTTAATTATTTATCCCCATGAGAAAAGCGCACCTATTGTGCTGCAACACATTGTAGAATTGATAAAAACTCTTGTCAGACAAGAGTGATTCATCTGAGAAAAGATTGAATGCAGAGTTTTTCAAGCTATATCACTATCACGCTGCAGGGGAAGGGAGGTCCCCGCTTTACTTTATCCTGTCACCAAACTACTGTAATTGCTTCTCTCATGCCAAGAATTTGTTGGTTTTTGAAAAATACTCTATAACAGTTCTCAAACTGTGGGTCCCGACCTTCTCAGCATGGGGTCATCAGACTGATGATTTTTTAAATCTCAGTCAGTGATTCAAGTCTGAAAAATCTGAGTCTGAAAAATCTGTTGAATTTCTGTTACTTTAGACTCCTCCCATCATTTTGTGCCTCCACAATGCTGCCATGCATGTGCTGTCTGCTGACTACACATGTGATGTGATGACCTTCTGCAGGACCTTGCTGGGGGTCCCGTAATTATTTTTAATGTATGATGGGGTCCCAGAGCCAAATAGCTTGAGAGGCCCTGCTCTATAACATTTAAACAACAGAGGTCCTGATCCAGCTGTAGACTCAAGTTTTTACAAAATATGCTAATGTCTACAAAATGACCCAAGCAGAAGAGTCATACTGGTCAGACATACCAATGTGTAAACTTCATTAACATCAGTAACAATGACACATCAGGCAGCCACGCAGCCTCTGAGTGAGTCTCATCTTTCTCGCACTGTGGCTCATCTGACACCTAGAGAGCTCTCATGCAGTGGCTAATTTATGCACACCCATGATATGGTGTTTCTAAACTCTCAACAAACCCAAGTTCCCCTGGCCATCCCCCATTACCTCCCCCAAATGCTAGGTACCTGTCACTCACTTTGCAAGGGTTTCCTCTATGCTACCAGCATTGCAAATCAGTCACTGTGCACGTGCATTATGGATTTATATTTGCGTGGCCTGAGGAAATCATTGTGTATTCTGTGGATGTCAGTAAGGGAATGATAGCTTAATCCACCACTACAACATATCAGTTATTTTCAAATGTAATTCCACATTCTTCAATTCTTTAATGGTAATTTAGTATAGTGGCAGCTAAATAATAGCTGGATATTTCACTAGGCAACCTAGGCTATTGACCTATTGCCAATGGAATTGAGGGGCTCAGATTCCGCTACCAATAGAGGTAGGTATGGGCCCAATCAAACCCACAGGGGTGTAAGGATGGAAGTGTGTGCGAAGCTCTGGGGACGGACGCTGCCTGGCTCCTCCTCCTCCTGGCTCCTACTCCTCATGGCTCCTCCTCTTCTGGCTCCTCTGTCCTGCAAGGCAACTTGGGAGTAGCCTTAGAATGGACCCACCCTTCCTCCCAGCATTCAGGTTGTTTATTATGGGTGGCCAATTGGACAGATGGGGAACTGAGGGCAGAGGATCCAAGGCAGCACAGAGCGCACAGCTGCCATGTTACTGCAAGGCTAAAGTTTGCCTAGTGCTCCATGTGGTCAGCTTATTCTGGCCCCGGGCTAGATCCAATATTCTAAAGAATGAGAATGAGACAATTGGAGGGGGCAAAGTTGAGGGCTTATTTATTGATTCATGGTTACCTGGTTTACTGCAAAGGGCTCTTTTTTTTCAAAGCACATTTGCTTTGGGTTTTAAAGCAAATTTGTTAACTCCAAAATGCATATGTAATAAAATATTCACACAAAAAATGGTATGTTATAAAAACAGTGCTTTGAACCTGTCACTGTCATAAATAATGTAACATATAAATAAGGCATATAGTAGGCAGGACTTTGAGGTGACATTTTACTGTTTCCGTAATATGCCTTTCCAGAAGACTCTGCAATCCCACAAAAGGAAGCAGAGTCTGATTTTAAAATGTCATAGTCAAAACACTGGACTGTGGGTACCCATGTATATACAGTATGTGTAAGGTAGAGAGATAGGAACATATGTGCAAATAGCATAAATTATGTTTGCCAACGTCAACATTTAAAAAGCAGGAATTTATTGAATACTTGCTGAGCTTTATATATTTCCCTTAGGGACAATGTCCAAAGTGGAGATGCAGCTAATACCCCGTTCTCACTGCAGCCAAATTCCCGGGTCTAGCATGTAGACCCGGGAATTTTCCTTTTAACACGGGTATTTTGTCAGTGTGAACGGGTCGCATACCCGGATCTTAGACACGGGTAAAACCCTTCTTTTTACCCGTGTCTGAGATCCAGGTATGCAGACACACTGCCGAAAAACCCGTGCTAAAAGGCAAATTCCCGGGTAGAACTTCTTCACCCGGGAATTTGCCTTGCAGTGAGAACGGGGGTCCAGCGCGACAGTCCCCGGCATTTCAATGCCGGGGAAAAGCCGTGTATTTCTCACTCGCAGTGAGAACACGGTATAACTAGAAAGTGGACAAGTTGTGGGAGAATTTTCTACTCCTCTGGGAACTCTCCAAAATTTGTAAGTCACCTGGACATCTGAGGAAGGTAATCAAGATATATGACAAACTATCAACATCTACAATCAATAGCCAAAATGCGTCCTCATACAATGATGTTGCTGCAATTGCACCAGTCAGGTCCCGTGCGGCTAAAGGGGTGTACATACAGCAGACAGGCAAACCAACTTTGACTATGCCGATGTTGACTAATCCCATGGGCGATTTTGACTAGGCAGATTTAGCCATTGGCCAATTCATCCCACTGACAACCTGCACAGTCTATTTGTTCGGGCGATAGTGACGGTGCTGGGCGCGCATCACTATTGCCTGCAGTGTACAAATGGTGCAATTCTGGATCACCTTTCTAGGCAATTTTGACTATCTAGTAAAAATTGCTAGCGCCTAGCGAGTGCACGGTTTTAGCTTTTGCCAAGGATCTTTTTCACTCCAGTGTGCATTTTATACCCCTTTCACGCAGAAAAGTAAATCATTGGGTTAAACATTTCTATCTGGTAATTTGCCATTCAACCTATGTCCTTTTTCTGTGTAAAAGAGTCAACCCAGGTTGTAAAGAATAGAAGGGTTGGAGATATGGGAATTAAGACCCGGGTTGATCTTTTTACACAGCAAACATCTGTGTTATTCAGCAAATTACCAGGTAGAAATTTTAAACCCGGTAATTTGCTTGTGTGTGTGAAGGGGGGGGGGGGGGGGGGTGTCAGTCTGGGACCTGCAAAATAACCCGGCACTGAAAATGCTGGAGTTTGGGCCTATTCTGTCTGCAAAGGGTAGTAGTTGCACAGATTAAGCAATCATGTAGGGACAAACTGCATGCCCAGCAGCTTACAGAGCGCAGAACATGCCCTGCAGTGCTAGTAAACGGGGGGCCTGAATTGCTTGCATAATTGTAAATGTTGGGAAGTATGGAGTAGGCAGAGAGGTGGAGGAATGTCAACCCAAGTTTGCCCATCAAACCCAAATTTATCTATAAGAGGGCATCCAATCTAGGCACTACTTTAGTTCATAGTGCACTTCCACCAAATAAACCATTGGGAACCATTATATCTAAAGGTTTTTTAGATGTGAGGTCTGCATAGGCTGCAGAAATGTTGAAGGCACCACAAAAAAACTAACTGAGGTCAATATTAACGTAAAGGATTTTAAATTACTTGAATTTTATGACATGCAACATAAAATATGTAGTGTATTGGATTGAATACAAGTGCGGACTATGGTATGTGGGTCACACCTCTAGGCCACTTAAAAGACGCTTTAGTACACATGCCAAATCATTTTTGTAAATTTCACCAGAGATCGACATCTGGTATCAAAAGGTTCTGTGGCTTAAACGTAGTCAAAGAACATTGGCGACAAAATAACATAGCAACTAGGTTGGCAAAGGAAGAAATTAAGCTTATATATGTATTTATTTATTAACAGTTTCTTATATAGCACATACATATTCCGCCACGCTTTACAGAGAATATTGTCCCTGCCCCAGTGGAGCTTACAATCTATATTCCCTATCACATGTACACGCACACACACACATTCTAGGGTTAATTTGTCTGGAGCCAACTATAACGAGTATAGTTTTGGATTGTGGGTGGAAACTGGAGTACCCGGAGGAAACCCACGCAAATATGGGAAAATTATACAAACTCCACACAGTTAGGGTAATGCTAACCATTACACCATCTGTACTGCCCATACAGTATATGAATTGGGAATGCTACAACCCAAAGGCCTGAATCTTGATTTCAAGGTGAAATAGTTTTTATAAAAGGAATGGTATATGTTGAGATATAAGTTTCTCCAATACATACAATGGTCCATATTTTGCATTTATCCATTGTTTCAATGTATTTATGATCATTCAGTATCTCTTTTCTCTTTTCAAATGTCCCCTTTTTTGAATTTCTTCCATTTTTTATATGTATTTATTGAACTGCCCTTTTATATACCCATTTTTAAGTATACCAGTCGGTTAATACATTGTTTTATATTCATTTCAGTGATTATCACATTTACTTATATGCAATTTTTTTTTACCACAGTTACAATCCGTATAGAAATATGGACGTATAAGGCTAATGATGACAGAGGGAGGCCATCAACGGAGATAAGATTGCCGGAAGTCCAGAGAGGCCATGGGAAATGTAGTCCGGTTGTGTTGACACAGCAGTACCAGAAATGACATCACCGGAAGTCACCGGCAGCATAGGATTGTGGGAGATATAGTCCAGTTACATCTGCCCAGCTGTTGGAGATCTAGGTAATTAGCCAGGGGATATATATCGGCACTGCGGTGCCAGAAACACACAATGACTTTTTGGACCTTGATAAAGAATTCGAAATAGGATTTGAAATGTGTCGGCCAGGGGGAGGACTATCCCAAAAAAACGGCACCAGTGTCCATAGACAGCTTCACATGGAACTACTGGACTCAGGGGCAGATTTATTAAGCTCAGTGAAGTGATAAAGTGTCTGGTTGTTATCACCGGCCAATCAGCTCCTACCTGTCATTTTTCAAACCAAGCTTGTAACTTCACAGTTAGGAGCTGATTGGCCGGTGATAAAAACCAGACAAGCCCATATTGGAAATCTAAAAAAAACCCCTCCAGATCCACATAGCACTGATTGAGCTGAGAGCATATTATTTGTATTTTAACTGTCGTGGTGAGGGCTGGCAAATTCTTTATTTTTCACTTTGCTTTTTGCAGTTGTGATTGTGCATTTTTGGGGGATATCTAATCTTAGATGGAGGAGTGTTGACATCCTGCAGGGGCTGATTGCATTTATACCTGCAGTTTTAGGCTAAAAAAAGTATTTTCCACAAAATGTAAAACAACATTCTCAGGTAGTGTTACATATACATAACAAACAGTAAAGGCAAAAAGCAGAATGAGGAGAGTAGCAGTCAATATAACAGTTAGTTTAAGTGGGCGTGTTAGTCAGCTAGCCATTAAAATTCTTCAAAATGAGAAAGTTGTGAATAACCTAAGAAGGTATCCAAAATCCTTACAGCGATTCTGAAAAGTGAGACTTGTTACAATAATATCCACCACAATAACATTCTGTTATTCTGACCACCAAGTTACAGGAGTTATCATGCAGGGGCAAACGCAGGATTTTCAGAAGGGGGTTTCCAGAGGTGCGGAGCAAAGTACGGAGATTGACACTTAGGTGACCCAGTATATGTTTTGATGTCTCGCGGGTGGTAGGGGGTATTATATCAACCGCTCAGCATGTAGGGCCTGGATCAGTAATTTCCATTAATTAGCCCTTTACTGCACAGATGGTGGGAGAAGGGGGCATTGGGCTGAATGAAGGGGCCCTGATACATAACTTCCAGGGTGGTAGGGGATGTTTAATATGCAGAGGAGGGGTGTATAGTGGAGTGGGCTTATTATTCATAATTTTCTGGTGGGAGGACAACTTGCTTGACTGCAGATATCTCCAGTTCCCGGAAATAGATTTCTTAGATTTTAATGGAATTAAAAACGAGAGAATCCCACCTACCAAATGGTTTTGGGGACGAGGGGATCAGAGTTCAGCAGGCAGAGCAATCTGCCAATGAGTATATAAAACTACATACCAGGTGTGTGGATCTGGAGCAGTAACCAGCTGCTTGAAGGCTGATATCTCTGGTTCTGGGAACAGTAGAGACAAGCTACTAGTGTCCTTCAAAGGGGGAGAGTCACAGATTTTGGATTATATCCTCAGAAAAACTCTACTCAGACAGAACCTGAAATATCTGACTGGGAACAGCAATTAACAGGCTTGGATGGGGAGCACTGCTTTGAAGTCAGATATCTCCGGTTCCCAAGGTCCGATTTTAAAAATTCTTATACTCTTGGAAAGAGGGGACCCTCAGCTTTCAGACAATGGCCCTTAGATTCCTGGGGGGGGTTTCTGGGTACTCGGAAACCCCCCCCCTGCGTGCGCTACTGTCATGTTAGTAAATTCTTGCTTTTTTTCTTTTCTATTTTTTGTTGTGTCCATGATTTACAATATGACTGTGTCCCCACCCCCCTAGAAAGAGGGAAAACAAAAATGGGTAATTATATATAAATCCTTTTGCAAATGAACTGAAACAAGATACAATTTTTTTTCTTTACTAAAATCTCTTTCCATCTTCCGAAAAGTAATAATTCCACTCCTGAATTTATTTTATGGATGCTTTTGGGCAGTTGTTTTAACTATTTACTGGATTTGAAAGAAAATGGTTAGCTCATACAGGTTAATACAGGTTAGCTCTCTTTCAGTTGGACAGAAGGATCAGTGCCAGATTAAGCCTTCGGGGGGCCCGGGGCACTTTAGACATGCCCCCCCCCCCTGCACTTGTCATTACTGGCCGGAAACTGCATGGAAGAATATTACATATACACATACCACATGAAAAGCCTGTGTTTGTTCCTCTGCACCTTACTCTGTAGGACTGTAGGAGACCTCACAGTCCTAGTGCTGCCTCTGATAAAAACCCTCCCATGACTAGGCTGCTGCTGCTGTCCTCCATGGTCATGAGAAGCATGTAATGGGCTCCACCAATCAGAGCTCAACACAAACTTCTCAGCCTCTGGCCTCTTGTGCAAAGTGTCATGGGGCTTAGTCAACTCCCAGTAATGCACTGCATACTTGTGCAGTCAGTGTGCCTTGGCACCCCATGCTCAGCACCATTAGTCATTGTCACATTGGCATATAGGTGAAGCTGCAGCACTACCCCACTCCCATGCACAAAACCCTTAAAAAAAAAACTAACAAAAAATACATGCCAACCACAGAGGGCCCCTGGCTAGAGGAGGGCCCAGGGGTACTGACCCCTTTTGCCCCTGCTTTAATCCGGCCCTGGGAATATAAAAACTGGACCACGGAAGACTGGCAGAAGGTTATCTTCAGTGATAAAAGCCATTTCTTTGTACAGGGACAGAGAAGTCATCATGTTCGAAGGTCAACTGGAGAGAAGATCACTGATTGTCACATTGATCAGTGTGTGAAACAGCCAGAATAGAAAATGTTTTGGGGATACTTCAGCTATTTTTGGTGTTGGGAGCTTAAAGCCAGTTTATGGTATGATGGGCTCAGGTCAGTACATTGATATTCTCAAAGCAAAGTGGTTCCAGAGCTGGAAAAAACATTCCCAGATGTATCAGGCATCTTCCAACAGGATCTCGCCCCATGCCACACATCCAAAACTTACCAGACATGAATCCCATTAAAAATCTGTGGTCTATTTGCAAGCGTCCCCTTTTTTCATTGCTTGTTTCTATTAATTTACAGTAGAAAATCCACACTCCAGGATAATACATACAGCGGGGCGGCACTACCCCACTGAACAAGTTCCATAAATATACAATACTGTATGTGGGGGACACAGGCAATTACCTCTGCAGCAGTAGCAAGTGCACCACAAAGCTCTGTTTGAAGAGCAGCAGTCACACTTGGATAATGCTGTGAACTCCACATGTGCTAGTGTACCTGCAGGTGCCCCTTCAGGGCTTGGAATCCGGAGGCTGATGATCCCAGAACTCAGAAATTCTAGGTGTTTGCTCACGAAAGCACATTAACAATTTTTGTGTGTGTGAAATCTTTCTACCTGGGATGAAATTCAGGATCCCCAACTCTGCTCCTTTCAAGGGCCTTGCCATACTTCCCTACTCTTCAGGATCGGATGGAATGCTCATAAAAATCATGAAGCTTCTCCCCACCCCTGCGCGCTTCCTCACTGACCATTCCCAAAGCCTCCCGTACCCTTATAGCTTCACTAAAGTACCTTGGTCTATGCGACTCTTGGCGCCTAAAACATCCACATTCCAAAGACTACACACACTTCTCTGCTCCCCATCGACAGTACTCCAGGATCGATATGCTTCATATCTCCTCCTCCCTGGTCCCTCGAGTGAAGAAGGCAAGTATTAGCCCATTTACCTGGACGGACCATGCAGGCACATATGCAATAATAGATCTGTATGAATGCCCTACAGGGCCTTATAGGTGGTGTCTAGACAACTCTTTGCTAAAACACCCTTCTACCCTGGCTGAGGTTATACTCGCAATTACTAACTACTTTAATGAAAATTCACCACCTGATATCTCTTTAAGCACATTGTGGGAAGCCCATAAAGCAACGATTAGAGGCAACCTTATTTCTAAGATCTCTTCTGTAACGATCAGATCAGGTGATCGATCAAATTAACGTATGCCTCCTGTTATGATTATCTGTCCGGTCAATGTATGTCTGATATTGGTGTAATAGTTATGTCTCCTGTGAGTATTGGAATCAGGACATGTCTTGTATGTAAACTGTAGGTGACCCTGGTTTGAGTTTGAGGCCTGTATCCCCTCAGTGTGACATCTGTAGACTCCTCCAGAGTTAGGATGTAAGATAAGATCTGAGCCCCTCATAAACCATGGTCCAGGAGAAGAGGTTAGAGTTTGTCCCCTTCCTTCACATCTCTTATCAGTGGGTCTGCTATGCAAGGAAGGAGGATCAATCACTTTGAAAACAGCAGACTGTAGAAAATACATTGCCAGGGACCTTCCACACTCCTTCAGCATGGAAAGAGTGGAATCCCAAGGGTGGGAGGGATGAGGGAGTCTGCAAGGTATAACTAAGACCTTTCTCCCTATAGTCAGTGTCACTACCTGGGGGTCTAGCAATCAGGCTGTAGGCGACGAGAGATTTCTTGTGGAGAACCCCCCCACTTCAGGATTGTAAGATACGGTTCTGTCTTTTTTCCCTTTTTATTTTATTTCTGAAAATTGCATTTAAAAATCGTTGTGTGTACTTTTAAAATCATTGTAATGTCTTGTAACCATTTTGTTTAAAGTTCTGTAGTATTTCTAGGAATAAATAATACATATTCCCAGTTCTGGTTCTGTGTTCTTAAGACTCATTAGCCTCAGGAGAGAAAGGCTGGAAAACGTTACCATTGTTATCTTGTATTGTGTGGTTAGGGGCGAGCCAAGCCACCCCTTGCGCAGTTTCAGGCGCTAAAATCAGGTATTGGCTGGTGGCAGTGTACCTCAAGGAAAGGACCCGAGTGTCCTGAGTGAACCCCAGTCACGGCCGGCGCTGCTCAGATTGACGTATCGGAGCAGGCGACCGGTGGGTCCGTGACATTTGGCGGCTAGCGGTGGGATCGAGAATTAATTTTTCTCTTTAAGAACTTAAGTGAGTGTGGGTAGAATTTTGTGAGAAATACCCACATCACCAGAATCAGAACTCAGAGCTTTACTATAGTTTTAAAAGTCACACAGTGGATGCAATTTCTGTTCCCCTCCCTTCTCTTGTTTTCTTTACTATCATTTTATTTGACAAGTGTGAGACTCAGGATGTCTGATTACCGGATGATGAGACGTGATGATCTGGCGACTATATGTGTACGGAGGGACATCCCTTGGTCTGGCCTGAGTAAAGAACTGATGATAAAGGCACTCATGGAAGCCGATCGGGTTCTAGCTGCTGGAGGAAGCCAGTCCAGGGACACTCCTACTCCAAGGGCTCAGTTGGCACAAGACAACACAAGTGATGCCCTGCCAGGGTCAGATGCATCTGCTGGCAACAGTGAGTCTACACTGCAGAGTTACCTTCAAACTGCTGTCAGGCAAATGAAGGACCTGGACCCCACAATGGCCGTGCAGCTAATGCAGCATTACCAGGCAACTGCTGACAGAGAAGCTGCAGAGCGCCAGTCTGCGGCCGACAGAGAGGCTGCAGAGCGCCAGTCTGCGGCCGACAGAGAGGCTGCAGAGCGACAGGCTGCAGCCGACAGAGAGGCTGAGCAGCGCAGAGCCGAGCTAGAGGCTGAGCAGCGCAGAGCCGAGCTAGAGGCTGAGCAGCGCAGAGCCGAGCGAGAGGCTGCAGAGCGTCAGGCGGAGCGTGAGTACCAGTTGGAACTGGTGAGGCTCAGCGGCCAGAGCGCTGTTGGTAACCCGGGTAGGAAAAAGCCCCGGCATGACCAATTTCCCGTGCTGGAGAAAGATGGTGACCTGGATACTTTCTTCAGGAGTTTCGAAAAGACTTGCCGGCAGTTTGCACTGGACCCCAGTGAATGGGCAAGTTATTTAACCCCTGGGCTGAGGGGAAAGGCTTTGGATGCATTTGCTGACCTTCCCCAGGAGCTGGATGGAGATTATACTGCCATAAAGAAAGCCTTGCTACAGCGTTTCAACATCACCCCTGAGGCATACCGACAGAAGTTCAGAGACTTAAAGCGCAGCCCCTCTGATACCTATGGGGGCCTGTTAGCACAACTGTCAACCCTATTGCATCAGTGGGTTGAGGGCTTGCAAGTAAAGGACTATGATAAATTGAAGGACCTATTTCTGCAAGAGCAGTTCATCGCACTCTGCCCAGCTGAGGTTAAAGAGTGGGTCCTGGACCGGAATCCCGAATCAGCAGAAAAGGCTGCCACCCTGGCAGACCAATACACCAGCACCAGGGCTTCTGTGGCAAAGAAGACCTGGGGGACGCCCGGGCAAGTCAGCTGGAGAGATCGGAGACCCGGAGACTCGCCCCAGCAGCCCTCTTCAACTAAACCAGCAGCCGCTGCATTTGTTGGGGGGGTGGGGGGACAACCTGTTTTGGCAACCAGCCGCAGGTGTTTTATTTGCGATAAAGTGGGGCACTTCCGTTCCCGTTGCCCCAAGTGGAACTCTCCTGTGGGGGGCCCAGCCGTGAAACCTATGCCTGCCGTCCTGTGTGTAGGAGGACCCCAGGAGAGACCCCGGGACAATCTACAACCAGTCCAGGTAGGACAAAGGGTGGCGCTTGGGCTATTGGACTCAGGTGCAGATCTGACTCTCATAGATTCAGCATTGGTGGGCCCAGAGAACATCATCCCAGGAAAGACTATTGCTGTACGGGGGGTGAGTGGGGTCCACCCTGATGTTCCTATGGCCAGGGTATACCTTGATTGGGGGGTTGGAAGAGGCATCCGTGATGTTGGGGTGCTGGACAATCTACCTGCCGGTGTGCTTTTGGGGACTGATCTTGGGAAGATGCACACTGCCTATGTCAATGAAAGTGATGTTGGTACTGACTCTGTGTTACTAGCTAACCCTTCTGTCCCTCAGGCGACCCCTGCTGAGCTTTACAATCGTAATGTAAATGTATGTGAGGTTGCAGATTTGTGTTTAGCAGAACCTAACCCTTTGCAAATGTACAGGGGGGAAGTGGGTCACAATGCCTGTACTAAGGTAGAATTATGTGATGTATCGTTACCAGATAATGTTGCGAAAACACCAGTATCAGGGGTTGTACAGAATACTGAGCCAATCTCTGTGTTAGCAGTTCAGACAAGGAGAGCTGCAGCCCAGAACAGCTGTGATTTAACCCCTGCCTGTGTGGAAGGGGACTCCCTGGAAGTGGATACCCCTCCACCCCCCTCCCCTCCTGTAGAAGTCTCCAGTTCAGATGCTGTCCTAGAGGAGGGGGGGGCTTGCCTGCCTTGTTTCCCCACACTGATCAGCTGCTCAGAAGTGAGGCATTCAAAGCAGAACAGCAGACCGATCCCAGCTTGGCCGCTCTCAGAGAGCAAGCCAAGGAGGTCCCAACGGGGAATGGCTCAGTCAGAGTTTATGTAGAAAATGGGCTGTTATATCGTGAGCCACCTTCCTCAGAGGACCCTGAAGATGAAGGTCCTAACAGGCAGCTGGTGGTTCCACAGGCTTATAGGGAAGGGTTAATGAAAATAGCTCATGAAATTCCCTTAGGCGGACATATGAATCCGAAAAGAACTCAAGCTCGTTTGAGGCCCAATTTTTTCTGGCCTAACATGGGGAACGATGTACCTAATTACTGTCGCTCCTGCCATGCCTGCCAGTTAGCTGGGAAGCCCGGTGACCAAGGCCGAGCACCTCTCATTTCATTACCACTTATCGCAGAACCCTTTGAGCGGGTTGGTGTAGATCTTGTGGGGCCCCTCGCTATCCCCAGCAGCTCAGGGAAACAATACATTCTCACTGTGGTGGACTACGCCACGAGGTACCCTGAAGCTGTAGCACTCTCCTCCATCCGCGCAGACAAAGTGGCGGATGCGCTCATATCCATTTTCTCCAGGGTGGGGTTCCCAAAGGAGATGCTAACTGACCAGGGTACTCAGTTCATGTCCAAGCTCATGCAGAGTCTCTGTAAGAGGATGCAGGTGGATCACCTAATCACCTCTGCCTATCACCCCCAAACGAACGGCCTCTGCGAACGCTTCAATGGTACCCTAAAACAGATGTTAAGGGTCTTTGTGGAGTCCCAGGGAAGGGACTGGGAAAGGTTCTTGCCGCACCTCCTGTTTGCATACCGGGAGGTGCCTCAAGAATCAACGGGCTTCTCCCCCTTTGAACTCCTGTATGGGCGCCGTGCACGTGGACCCCTGGATTTGATTAGACAGGAGTGGGAGGGGAAGTTGGTCACCCCGGAAACATCCGTGGTGCACTATGTGGTGCAATTCAGGGAGAAAATGCAGTTCCTAATGGAAATGGCACAGAGCAACCTGAAGGCTGCACAGACCAAGCAAAAACACTACCTGGGGGTCTAGCAATCAGGCTGTAGGCGACGAGAGATTTCTTGTGGAGAACCCCCCCACTTCAGGATTGTAAGATACGGTTCTGTCTTTTTTCCCTTTTTATTTTATTTCTGAAATTTGCATTTAAAAATCGTTGTGTGTACTTTTAAAATCATTGTAATGTCTTGTAACCATTTTGTTTAAAGTTCTGTAGTATTTCTAGGAATAAATAATACATATTCCCAGTTCTGGTTCTGTGTTCTTAAGACTCATTAGCCTCAGGAGAGAAAGGCTGGAAAACGTTACCATTGTTATCTTGTATTGTGTGGTCAGGGGCGAGCCAAGCCGCCCCTTGCGCAGTTTCAGGCGCTAAAATCAGGTTTTGGCTGGTGGCAGTGTACCTCAAGGAAAGGACCCGAGTGTCCTGAGTGAACCCCAGTCACGGCCGGCGCTGCTCAGATTGACGTATCGGAGCAGGCGACCGGTGGGTCCGTGACATCTTCTATTCGGAAAAAAGCCGCGGCCCAGATTCATGCTTTAGAATCTCAGCTCTCCTCACTATTAGACCAACATAATCTCATTCCTACACCTGCTTTGCTCTCTCAGATCAACACCCTTAGAGGTCAATTGAATACACTTCTTTCACATTGAGCGGCGAATACTCTTAAGAAACTTCATCAACGCTTCTACGACAAGGCAGATAAAATAGATTCATTATTAGCCAATGAACTATGACGCCAACAAGCATCTAGGACTATAGATAAACTGTACTCTTCGAGGCGCAGCGCTTTTACTTATGATCCTAGGGAGATGGCGGTGTCACACGTAGCCGCGACGGAGCGCGGCGGGTACAGTACTCACCCGTCCGCGCCCGCCGCCGGCTAGCGTGTGCAGGCTCCGGTCTGCGGTGTGCGGGTAGCGGCAGCTCTGGGTAGGGATGGCAGCAGTAGTGGTGCCGGGAGGCCGGCGTCGCCATCTTGGTTGAGGGCAGGAGACAGATTGGCCCAGAGTGGAGGTTCCCTCCTCATCCTGTGCTGACAGCCAATGGCAGCCATCCCCTGGGGATATAGGGGATCTGCCTAGGCTGTTCAGTGTCAGTGCAATGAGTCTTTGGAGTCATTCACAACTCCTAGCTGATTCCCGGATCCTGGCTCTTTCTCTCCTGACTCTGGTGCCTTGCTCCCTGCATCTTGCTACAAGGAAGTTTTCTCCTGACACCAATGCTGCAAGTCCTACCTAGTGCTTGTTCCTGCTTGTGTCCCAGAATTACCCTGCACAGCTTTCCGCTGTCCTCCTTCATACAACTCATTCATTCCATCATCTTTCAGTCATCCGGATCCATTTCTTCTGTCATCAAATCAACCTCCTTCCGGATCCTCATCTATGTACTCTGGCTCACCAAGTATACGTTTCCAGATTTCCCTGCCCGTTATTAGTATTGTGCTGGACTCTATTTAATTTATTCCAACTGTCACTTAAAGAAGTATTTGAGTGAAGTTTATCATTTATGAAATCAGTTATTAAACCTGCACGTTTCAATCCTACTCCTCCTGGTCCGTCTCCGGTTCCTGTGCACCGCACGACTCCATCCAGCCCTTTAGCCGTGACAGTTTGCACTGACCCGATGGAATCGGGTGAAGCACAGGCCTCCATGACGGATGTTCTTCAAGGCATCATGGCTCGATTGGAACAAGTAGAGACTACCCAGCGTCAAGTGGCTCAATTTCTCCAGACCTTGTCATCACCTCAGGTGGCTCCCTCAGTTTCAGCAGCGCCAACCTCCGGAGCTTCGGCCTCTGCTGCTCCCCCTGGGCCAGCTGCTCCTCACCATCTACACCTGTCAACCCCCAGTAAATATGACGGGTCCCCGAGGGGGTGTCGAGGATTCCTGAATCAATGTGACGTCCATTTTACCCTCCAGCCTTCCAATTTCCCCTCTCCCAAGACTCGGGTGGCTTACATCGTGTCCCTACTGGCGGGTCCAGCCCTGGAGTGGGTGTCCCCCCTTTGGGAGCGTGCGGATCCCATCCTCAATAACTATGAAGAGTTTGTGGCCTCCTTCCGTCGCATCTTCGACGAGCCTGGCAGAGTGTCCTCCGCAGCCACAGAGATCCTAAGGATTCGTCAGGGCAGTCGCCCAGTGGGACAATATGTCGTACAATTTCAAACCCTGGCTTCCGAACTCAGATGGAACGAAGAGGCTCTCGTTTCTGCCTTCTGGAACGGCCTAGCCGGGCGCATCAAGGACGAGTTAGCAACTCGCGATTCTCCTTCCACCCTGGCTGAACTCATTTCATTATGTAACAAAGTCGATCTGCGACTCCAAGAACGCCAACTTGAGAGGAATCGCTCTGATCGCCTTCGCCCTCGATTTCCTTCCAATGTCGCACCAGCCTCCAAACCAACCCCGCCTCCTGCGGTGTCAACAGATGAGCCCATGCAAATCAACCGCTCCCGTCTCTCTCTCGAAGAGAAGTCCCGAAGACGGCGAGAGAATCTATGCATGTACTGTGGCTCCTCAGCTCACTTATTGGCTTCCTGCCCGCTGCGGCCGGGAAACGACCGCTCCTAATCTCCCCGAGGGAGGTCCGATTAGGAGTCTTGCTTCCATCTCCCTCTTCTTCTGATTCCACCATTCCGGTTACCCTTGTGTGTCCCCAAGGGAGAAAAAGAGTTCAGGCCCTATTGGACTCTGGAGCAGCGGGAAACTTCCTTTCTTCTTCTTTTGTCACCCAACATGCCCTGCCTGTGCAACCCCTGGATCACTCGCTGGTCCTCACTGCAGTGGATGGGAGTCGAATTCGTAGTGGACAAATCACCCATCAGACCACCCCGGTGACACTGCTCATAGGAGCTCTACATCAAGAGACCCTCGAATTCTTCATTCTTCCACAGTCCTCACACCAAATGGTCCTGGGCCTTCCCTGGCTCTCCAAACATAACCCACACATCGACTGGACCAATATGGAGGTCAAGGCCTGGGGAACAGATTGCCAGTCTACTTGCATTCCTCAGATCCTTCCGGTCTACCAGACCCATCCACAACGTGAGGGTAACTATCCTTCATCCTCTTCAGCTCCACCCTTGTCGATACCCGCACCATATCGTTCATTTACAGATGTATTCAGTAAAGGTGGTGCCGACACCCTGCCTCCTCACCGTCCTTGGGACTGCCCGATAGAGCTGGTGGCCGGGAAATTCCCTCCTCGTGGCCGCATCTATCCCCTGTCGCTACCTGAGACTGAGGCCATGTCCTCGTACATTCAAGAGAACTTAAACAAAGGTTTCATTCGACCATCTACTTCTCCGGCCGGGGCCGGGTTTTTCTTTGTGAAAAAGAAGGATGGCGGTCTTCGGCCATGTATCGACTACAGGGGCCTGAACGACATCACCATTAAAAACCGCTATCCCTTACCCCTTATCGCAGAACTATTCGACAAGATCAGAGGGGCAGCAATCTTTACTAAATTGGACCTGCGAGGGGCCTACAATTTGATCCGGATCCGTCCAGGTGACGAGTGGAAGACGGCTTTTAACACGCGCGACGGCCACTATGAATACCTGGTGATGCCCTTCGGCCTTTGTAACGCCCCCGCCGTCTTCCAACAGTTTGTAAATGATATCTTTCGGGACTTGCTGTACCACTCCATCGTAGTCTATCTAGACGATATACTCATCTTCTCTCCAAATCTTCAACTTCACAGACAGACAGTGTCCGAAGTCCTACGACGTCTTCGCCAAAATCAACTGTTCTGCAAGTTGGAGAAGTGCGTTTTTGAGGTCACGTCCATTCCATTCTTGGGTCACATTCTCTCCGCCAATGGGATAGAAATGGACCCAGAGAAGGTGAGAGCCATCCAAGACTGGGCAGCCCCCACAACACTCAAAGGAATTCAGAGATTCCTAGGGTTCTCAAACTATTACCGGCGATTCATCCGGAACTTCTCTACTATCGCTGCTCCCCTCACTGCTCTCACTTGCAAGGGAGCTGATCCAAGCCGATGGTCGCCAGAAGCATCCTCTGCCTTCCAGCAGTTAAAGAGAGCATTCATAACGGCACCAATCCTCCTCCAACCAGACCTCGACAGGCCCTTCATTCTCGAGGTGGACGCATCCTCGGAAGGGATCGGGGCCATCTTGTCACAAAAAGGTGAGGATCAAGAATTACACCCTTGTGCCTTCCTCTCCAAAAAATTCCTCCCGGCAGAGAAGAATTACCCCATCGGGGAACAGGAGTTGCTTGCAGTCAAAACTGCGTTAGAGGAGTGGCGATACCTTCTGGAGGGGGCACGGCATAAGATCACCGTGTATTCAGACCACAAAAATCTGTCCTTTCTTAAACAGGCTCAGTGCCTTACTGCCCGCCAAGCCCGTTGGGCCATGTTTTTTGAACGCTTTGACTTCCAAATTAAATTCCGACCTGGAACCACGAATACTAAGGCAGACGCTCTATCCCGCTCCTTTGAGACGACCTCTGACCTAGAGACACCTCCTCGTCCAATCCTCGATCCGCTGGTCTTCGCCCAAATAACCGTACAGCCATCTCCTCCTCCAGGTAAAACGTTCGTTCCCCCCGAACTCCGCAAGAAAATATTGTCATGGGCACATTCTTCCCGCTTCGCAGGGCACGCAGGAGCACAAAAGACCTTGATGTTCCTGTCACGTTCTTATTGGTGGCCAACCATCCGCCACGACGTAACCAACTTCGTCGCTTCTTGTGTAAGATGTGCTCAGCATAAGGTGCCCAGAACAACTCCCGCTGGTCCTCTCCGCCCTCTAACCATTCCCACAGAACCATGGACCCATCTGTCAATGGACTTCATTTGCGAACTACCTCCCTCAAAAGGTCATACCGCAATCTGGGTAGTGGTCGACCGATTCTCGAAAATGGTCCATTTTTTCCCACTAAAAGGTCTCCCCTCTGCTCCAGTACTGGCTCAGCTATTTATCTCAACCATTTTTAAACTTCACGGACTGCCCAAAGAGATTGTATCCGACCGCGGAGTACAGTTCGTTGCAAAGTTCTGGAGAGCTCTCTGTGCCGCGGTACAGGTCAAACTCAAGTTTTCCACTGCCTTTCATCCCCAGACCAATGGCCAGACAGAACGGGTGAATCAAGACTTGGAGGCCTTTATCCGACTGTTTGTCTCGTCGTCCCAAGATGACTGGGTGGATCTTCTCCCGTGGGCAGAATATATGCATAACAACTCCTATCACTCTTCCTCCGGAACCACCCCCTTCTTTACAGTATTCGGCAAACATCCACGATCTCCGGATTTCTCAGAATTATCCTCTTCCGAAGTTCCTGCAGCAACCACTTCATTACAACGCTTTGCTAAAATCTGGTCGGATGTCCACACCGCTCTTCTTAAATCTTCCGCCCGATACAAGAGGATGGCAGACAGGAAAAGAAGGGCAGCGCCCAGATTGAAAGTCGGAGACCGGGTATGGCTGTCTACCCGCCATATACGCCTCCGTCTGCCCTCTATGAAGCTGGCTCCCCGGTTCATTGGGCCATACCCTATCATCCAAGTCATTAATCCTGTCGCTTATAGACTTCAACTTCCTCCTTCCCTAAGGATTTCGAATTCCTTCCATGTGTCCCTCCTCAAGCCTTTAAGGTTGAACTCTTATCAAAAGAAGATTCCCAAACCGCCCAAGATTAACTCCGAAAGTGGGTCTGAATTCGAGGTAAGACGCATTATAGACTCTCGTTGCCGCAATTCTCGTACCCAGTATCTGGTGGAATGGGTTGGGTTTGGTCCCGAAGAGAACTCTTGGGTGGATTCCATTGATTTGCACGCTCCAAAACTGGTAAAGCAATTTCTCCAGAGAAATCCGCACAAGGCCCATAGGCGCCCTGGGGTCACCCTGAAAAGGGGGGGTACTGTCACACGTAGCCGCGACGGAGCGCGGCGGGTACAGTACTCACCCGTCCGCGCCCGCCGCCGGCTAGCGTGTGCAGGCTCCGGTCTGCGGTGTGCGGGTAGCGGCAGCTCTGGGTAGGGATGGCAGCAGTAGTGGTGCCGGGAGGCCGGCGTCGCCATCTTGGTTGAGGGCAGGAGACAGATTGGCCCAGAGTGGAGGTTCCCTCCTCATCCTGTGCTGACAGCCAATGGCAGCCATCCCCTGGGGATATAGGGGATCTGCCTAGGCTGTTCAGTGTCAGTGCAATGAGTCTTTGGAGTCATTCACAACTCCTAGCTGATTCCCGGATCCTGGCTCTTTCTCTCCTGACTCTGGTGCCTTGCTCCCTGCATCTTGCTACAAGGAAGTTTTCTCCTGACACCAATGCTGCAAGTCCTACCTAGTGCTTGTTCCTGCTTGTGTCCCAGAATTACCCTGCACAGCTTTCCGCTGTCCTCCTTCATACAACTCATTCATTCCATCATCTTTCAGTCATCCGGATCCATTTCTTCTGTCATCAAATCAACCTCCTTCCGGATCCTCATCTATGTACTCTGGCTCACCAAGTATACGTTTCCAGATTTCCCTGCCCGTTATTAGTATTGTGCTGGACTCTATTTAATTTATTCCAACTGTCACTTAAAGAAGTATTTGAGTGAAGTTTATCATTTATGAAATCAGTTATTAAACCTGCACGTTTCAATCCTACTCCTCCTGGTCCGTCTCCGGTTCCTGTGCACCGCACGACTCCATCCAGCCCTTTAGCCGTGACAGGCGGAGGAATTCCGTACATTTTATAGTTCTCTTTACAACCTGAGGGATTCCTCCCCTGATCCCTCACCTGGGGGGGATGATTTAGCTTTGTATTTAGCTGAAATCCACTTACCCACACTCACAGAATCTCAGCTCTCTGCCCTGAACGCTAAAATTTCAGAGGAAGAGATCGTGACAGCAATCCGCTCAATGCGATCCTCTGCCGCCCCGGGCCCTGATGGCTTTACAGCCCAATATTATAAGCTCTTTGCAAAGGAATTATCCCCTCACCTAACCATACTCTTTAATAGCATCTTAGAGGGCGCTCTTTTTGCATCCGAAGCAACGCAAGCAGACATAGTACTGATCCCTAAACCTGACAAAGACCCCACCAAATGCTCAAACTATAGGTTAATCTCACTCTTAAATGTGGATTTAAAAATCTATTCCAAATTATTAGCTAACCAGCTCGCTTCTCTCCTACCACACCTGGTCCATCCGGATCAGGTTGGATTTATTCCTGGTCGTCAGGCGTCAGATAATATGAGACGTGCTGTGGATTTCATCCATGCCATCCAAAAACAAAAAGTGCCCTCTCTGGTCTTGGCATTAGATGCGGAAAAGGTCTTTGACCGTATTTCTTGGTCCTTTGCGGTCCTAGAGAGGATGGGTTTTTCAGGAAGCTTTCTGAAAGGCATTAAGGCTCTTTACCATACAACTTCAGCTCGGGTCTTTGTCAATGGGGCCATGTCTACTTGTTTTGGAAAAGCGAATGGAACTCGTCAAAGATGCCCCCTTTCCCCGCTTATATTTGCTCTTGTTATGGAGCCCTTCGCGGCGAGTATACGCAACAACACATCCATTCATGGTATTCGCACTGGCCCCTCTGAACACAAGATTGCATTATATGCTGATGACGTATTGCTAACCCTCTCTGACCCTGCTAGATCCCTCCCCTCTCTACTTCTCGAAATACAACAATACTCCCGATGCTCTGGCTATAAAATTAATGTGGATAAAACCGAGGTTCTTGACTTTCACATGCCAGTACCTCTCAAATCTGATTTAACGTCCCTCAGGCCAGGGTGGACTGGGAATTCCGGATTTCCGGATCTATTATTACGCTGCTCAGCTCTCGCTAAGCGTCCAATGGTGTAACCCTTGTGGTGCAGGGAAGGTCTGGGTGAACATCGAAGCAGATTATCTGGGGTTGACCACTCTATCTTCCCTATTATGGCTCCCCAGAATCAAACGACCGCGTGCAACGGTCGCTCATCCAGTTGTCTCTCATGCCCTATCCGTTTGGGACAAAGTTAACAAAACCTACAACCCAGCCCCATTCCCATCCCCCCTAACACCACTATTTCATAACCCAGATTTCCCCCCTGGCCTAGGCCAGTCATCCCTTTCCAGGTGGCAGAGGGATAATATATACTACCTTAATGATATCACCACTACCTCTAGCTTCCCACAATTTTCGGAGCTTTGGGGGGGTACGGCAATTCCGAAAATAGATTTTTTTAGTTTTCTGCAGACTAGGCATTTCCACTCCAAAATTGTAACCACGCTCACATCCAGACCTTTAACGTCCCTTGAATACATCTGCTGGAAACACTCTTCTTCCAGGGGCCAAATTTCCACAATCTATTCACTCCTAGAGACACGACCAGCCTCCTCCCGGGCCCCTCACAAGCTTGCCTTTGAACGAGACTTAGGTTTTACCCTGGACGATGAGGAATGGTCTGAGATCTGGGATAATGCCGCCTCCAGCTCTATCTGTGTGAAAACTAAGGAAAACATCTACAAACTCTTATATCGCTGGTACTATGTTCCATCCTGATTGCACAAAATGTTTCCCGACACCTCGGATAGGTGCTGGAGGGGCTGTCCCACAGAGGGTAGCTTTATTCATATTTGGTGGACATGCCCAAAAATTGCAGTCATTTGGAGGGAGGTGATATCTTTAGCTTCAAACTTGCTCGGTGTTGCCGTCCCCCTAGATCCGAGATATTTCCTTCTCCCATCTAGTCTCTCCTGGCTCACCCTACATCAGACCAAACTACTCCGCCACATTTCCTCCGCTATGACCTGCCAAATAGCTGCAGACTGGAAAAAATCCACACCAGCCCCCTTCCAAGTAGTAATATCCCGTATTTGGTATATATACCAAATGGAGCACATGATGGCTGTCATACGCCACTCCCTCAAAACCTTCCATAAGGTTTGGTCCCCATGGCTAACTTCACAGAACTCTTCCCCACCATTTGATGTTTAATAAAAGAGGTCACCCCATTCTTTCCCCTTTCCCCTCTCCCATTCCCCCTCTCATACTATTCTATCCTATTCTTTATTTCTATTTCCCTTCTTCTTCTGTATCTTCTCTCTCCTTTTTTTTCCCAATCTGTCTTATTGAGCCTCTTTAGTTGGTAGCTTCTCGCAATGCATCTGCAAGGCTCATCTCTCATCCTTTGCTACACCCCTTTGCTTTTATATATTAAAATTACGTTGGAACCGTGTTTGTATGCTGATAAAATCTTGTAGATTCATTGTTACTTTATTGTATTTGAATTTGCTTGCATGTCATTGTGTTCCAATTAATAAAGTGTGTTTAAAAAAAAAAAAATCATGAAGCTTTCCCACCACTGCACCTACACATGACCCCCAGAGTCATAAGGGGCCAATAACACGATTCACGCTGAAGCTCAACATCATGGCCCTGCCTCCTGTCCCACAATGCTGGAAATCAATCTCTGCATTGTGTAGTGGGGGTCCGGCCACAATGACACAATTTCTCAATCATGCCCTTGCTCTGCACCTTCACATTATCACGCACGCCACCATGTAACCCACATGCCACACCCCAACCCCACCCACAATGCTATCCTCCTACCTACCTCTCCCCCTAGAGGAGGCTGACTGAAAGTCATCAAGTATGGTCCGGCACATCAACAACAGTGTATTGTGAAAGGGGGATGACAGTTTTAGTTACTTTCATAAGCATGTAACTAAAAGTTCAAAAGCAAGTGATTTCAATTTATGTTTGGCTAAACCTATCAATATAACCTGGGCCATTAGCATACAAAAGATAAAAACAGTATTTTTGTCATTTTAACTAATTAATCCTGAAAAGTTAGCTGTGACTTGTAAAATAAAAAAAATACTGGGGATTCTATCATTTCACCCGCAACAGCTTTGATTGAGATGAAAAAAATCTCTTTAAAATACTTTTTACCCAATGCCATGTTTAAGTAAAAAAGCTGTCTTAAATACTTATTAGTGGAATAAGATGAACCCCAAGCTCTCCACTGCAGCAACTGATACTGCTGCAGACTCATTGTACCTGTATAGATCATACATAAACATTCTCTTAAAAACCAACTCTTCAGGCTGTGAAGCTTGTTCTGCATTCTCTCTACATTTTAGGGCGTTACCCATCTAAATACCATACAGACCACATCTTTGGATCACCACTACAACAGAGCATTTACCAATCAAACTGGTTTTCAATTTATTTAGATTAATGGTGGTTAAACCTGCAGAACTTCTAATACGCCGTACTTAATCACATAACTGTGGTCCACAGAAAAATAGACAGCCCACATAGACAACATTTTTGTGGTTTCAGTGTTGGAAATAATGTGTTTGCAGGAGTTACATAGAGGCAAGCCAATGGATGACTATGAACAGCCCTATCCAAGTCCAACCAAATATAAACCTTGTACCCTGCACCAAGTCCAAGAAACTTACAGATTTGCAAAAAGAAATAGGACAAAGGGCCTTATTCTGGTTCACTCTCAGAGGCAAATTCCTTCTCAAATGGACAAAACCATGTGCACTGCAGGTGGGGCAGATATAACATATGCAGATAGAATTAGATTTGTGTGGAGTTTTTCGTCAAAGTGAGATCTATATTGCAGTGTAGAAATAAAGCAGTCAGTATTTTCCCTGCACAGAAACAAAATAACTCACCCAAATCTAAATTTCTCTTTACATTTTACATCTTCCCCCCTGCAGTGCACATGGTTTTGTCCATTTGAGAAGGAAATCAGTGGCAGCCTGTTTATTTGTATTGGGGTTCATTTGTATTGGGGTTGACTCAAGATTGAGAAGTGGGATGACTGAGGGTCGGCTTTCACAGAAAAATTAACTATGTGTTGTCATGATCTGGAGTAGTAAAGGTACTTTGTTTTCCTGGTTGCTCTGCGCTACCATGGCTCCAGATTTCTACGTGCCCAATCTCCTGCAACGCTCAGCTCACTCTCCATTACTACAGAACTGTAGGATTCTACAGATTCCAAATCCGGTTATTCCTCTGGTTCCAGTCCGGCTGCTATTCAAGTATTCATTACAGCTTCCAAGTTCGGTTATTCTTCTGATTCCAATCCAGTTGCTCTTTCAAGTCGTCATCAGAGCTTCCAAGTCTGGTTATTATTCTGGATCCGGTCCGGTGACTTCACTATTCCCTATTCTTCAGTCCTAAATCTTCAGTATTCAGAACAGTTTTCAATTCCAGTTTCTTCATGTGTCATCTCAAGCAATCATTTATTATATTTACTATTGATAATAAAGATAAAGAACTTTCACACCTACGGGCCTGCTATTATTCCAAAGGTTAATTTATCATCTCTAATGTTTCATGCTCCCTGAGCGGGATTAAAACACATCACTTCCTTCACTACCTTGCTTCTAAAACCAATGCTGAATCCCACCAACCCTCTGGCGTGACATGTGTTTGCTACCCTCATACTGTAGCTGCTGCTGTACTGTCTGTAGCCAAGGTAGTTCCGCCACTGTTTGGCTGCTTAGGTGGTAGTACAGCTTTAAACATGTGAAGCTGCAGTAGCTGTATGATCGGCGATGGGATATATATGCTTTCTAGAGCAAGTTCAGTGGCCAGATGTTCAGCTTGTCCAGATGCACCTAGATTTTTCCAGAAGCCTTTATGATTTTCCAGATACCTCTAGGGCAGCGGTTCTCAAACTTTGGCTTCTGACCCCAAAGTGAGTCCTGACCACCTCAGCATGGGGTCACAGCTCTATGTTTCTGATCATCAGGCTAATTTGTCAGTGAAGGGGGGGACAGGGTATAACTCATTAAGTAAACACCCACTCCTTCCCTTTTCCATCATCCCCCCCATTACCCACTGCCTCCCTGTCACAAAAGCGGTCACTTCACTGACCACACTTGGGGTGGCCATTCAGTAGTAACTTGCTGGGGTCCTGTAATCATTTTTGTCTGACGGGGTCCCAGAGCAAAATAGTTTGCGGAACCCTTCCCTAGGGACATTTCCGAGAAGATTAGTTAGAACTATGAAGAGATAAGTTACTTGGATGTTGTGGCTATTACAAAAAAAAAAGTAAACAAATTGTTGACATGTCAGAATATTGATAGTCACTTATAAAGACCATGACAAATGGTTTAATTATGTCCATACTACTGTATAATCATTTTGGTCAGTGAGTCTAATCAGGAACTGAAAACTAGAAACAAACAAACAATACAATAAGCTTAAGGTGCAAACTGGGAAGACGTATCGCCAAAATCCTCTAGTGAAATGAATAATCTTATGAAGAAATTTATAGTAGCAATTCTCCAGCGGAAAGAATAATAATAGATGGCTGCAGTTGTGTTACATACTGTATGAAATATAAATGAATGACATCACCATCAGATTTGCTATAGCCTGTTCCTCAGCTCCATTAAGTATGAGAAAATGAATCACACCTCACTCTGGGAGTGCCAAATCAAATCAACACGACACTGCAAATGAGAAAACATCAGGCCTCCTGGGAGTTTCTATTTAAATCTGAGGGCATAGATGTTATTAAGTCGTAGCCACATAACAAAAGGTTACTGCTGGATTTAGTATCTGACTTTTTATCAGAATTCAAAATACTTGCCTTCTAATGTTGTATGATATGAGATTTCACAACACAGAAGCCTACATGGACTATCCAAAAGGGGAAAAAAATCACCCTATCTGAAGCATTACTGTTTTACAACTGCATTGTTCAGATGCCAAGACCATGAATGGTGGTGGGACTGGAGGCAGCAGGGGGCAATGGCTGCAGTTTGGGGGCCAGTGCCAGCCCCCTCTTTTGATAAGATAGGAGCCACCATTGATTACATTTGCTCCGCTGGGTGTTGCCTGTCTTAAATCCCCGCAATGCGACCCTGCTTTTGACCAGGGTCGGAGTGCCGTGATTTAAGGCCCGTGTTGACCCTTTCTCACCAACGAAACCCCCGGATTTTTCAGCAAATTACCGGGTTGTAAAGCTTTAACCTGGTAATTTGCGGGTGGTGTGAATGGGGTCCAGCTGCCCCCGGCAAAATGACCCGGCACTCAAAAATGCTGGGTAATTGCCTGGTGGCCGGTGTGAAAGGGGTATCACGATGTGGGGGCGATAATGTGATCCCTAGCTCACAATGCCTGTAGCATTGTGTGGAAGGGTGGGTCTGCAATCATGCCACACTTTGGCGTACATGCTCCCTTTTCCACGTCTACCCAGCTGGGATAATTTGTTTGTTTTCTTTGCACCTGAAAGTAACATCTGTCCGTCTGCCCATACTAAATATACAGGACACACCTCTTTGCAGACACAATTCATCTTGAAAAATTTAATTTGCAGGTAATGAAAGCGAAAGAGGTGTAAATGTATATACTTAGTGATGGAGACCACGATTGACATAAGCAAATGAGCAGCCAGTTTGGGGGCGGTACTAATCCTGACAGGCAGATTCATTCTACTGTAAATGACTTTGATGTTAATCCTTTCCTGCTTTTGGCAAGTTAAATGCCACTGAAATGTCTGGGTCGCAAGTTCACACCAATACTAATTTGTTAACCCTTTTAGCACAAGAATTAATAATTGTGACTGAAATTATCGGTCGTTGAGGTAAACTGTACTTTATCACACATTTTACTTTTAGATTTATATGTAAACATTATCAAAAAGGACCAAAGATGGCTTCTGTGTATTATTCACATGAAGCATACAGTCACTGCTCCTATGAAGCTGTGTAAGATTGTGTCTTCATTCTAATGGGGCACAATTTGGGTCAGAACAAAAAGCAACATCCCAAAGTCATTGAAATGGGGAGACTCCACATGTGGAAGGCTGTCTTAGGGGTCATACGCAAGGGGTGATTATGTGCTAAGCGATCTAGCGTTGGCAGTCTGACTAGATATTTAGTGCATGCACTAAATATCTGAGCCAGTGATGGCGCCGCATGGGACCGCGCATCGCTATTGCAATGGGGTGCACACACGGAGCAATTTGTGCTTAATTTCTAAATCTGCAAAGATCGTTTAGAAAATAAGCAAAAATCCCTCCGTGTATGTATATACTGAGGCTCGAGGAAAAGAAATTCCGTAATGAATTAAAAAGAGGATTCTTCACCATTAGAGCAGTAAAATTCTGGAACTCTTTGTCGGTGGGGGTGGTTACAGCAACTACTGTTAATGAATTTAAATGTAAACTGGATACATTTTTGGCCACTAAGGGAATCCTATAGATATGACTTACTCAAGTCAGTAGTTACAAGTTAGATAGGTTTAACTCGATGGACTAACATATTTTTTCAGCCTTAATTACTATGTTACTATGTTATGTTACTAACCATTCCGTAAAGCTGAGGTTTAGGTGGACAATAAACCTTAGGAATTTAAATGAATATGAAACACAGTTTAATCCACTGTAGAGCTTCATACGTTATATAAGAACTATGATAACAAAATATTTGGTACTTATATGTTAGTTGGGCGCCCACTAAGCTATTTGCTTAGTTTTTCACGTCCGTTCGCCACGCTTCGAGCTCGGTGGCTCGTTGCGCTCGCCACACTATAGAAAATCAACTCCATGCCGACATGGATAGTGGGGGTATGAGCGTACTAACTATAGTGGGCGCCCAACTAACATATACCAAATATTTTTTCCTGAGGCTCTGCAATGCATCCCCGCTCCATGTTCGTGCATTTTAGCATTGCTCTATGTGTTTATGACAAAATCTTTGTTAACTTTTGTCATACACACAGTATTATTGATTGACAATATGTTGGGGCAGGAGTGGGTAGAATATCGCCAGGGAACAGCACATCCAGGGAACTGCCGGGTGGTGTGGAACTGAAGATCCGAAATAAGCAATGGGCCTGATTCAGAGTTGATCGCAAATCTAAAGTCTTTCTCAAATGGGCAAAACCATGTGCAGTACAGGTGGGGTAAATGTAACATGTGCAGAGAGAATTAAGGCCTTCATCCACTAGTCCGATTTGGGCACTTTCATGAGATTTTGATTCATTTTACCAAAAAATTGGATAAAAAGCGTCACATGGGACGGCTCCTCCGATCCGATGCACAGTCCATTGTCAGATATGTCTGAACTACAGATCTTTGGTTCTGAACCAAGGATTTATCTGAATCGGAGTGTGTTTTTGCTTCAGATGTATCGCATCAGATTTATCTGATCCGTCACTTGACTAGCCATCCTCTTATATTTAAATATCGAATCAGATCAATCACATGCAGCATGTGTGCATCAGATACTGTATATCTGATGCAATCTGTCAGCACATGATACATCGCATCAAATATATTTGAAGTGAATCTAGTGAAAAATAAGCCCAGGTTCCGATCCGATTCCCAGGAAGCGCATGGGAGAGTTTAATTGAAATCTGATATGACATGCGGCTCAGACAAGTCTGACTAGTGGGTGGAGGTCTTAGATTCGGGTGAGGTATGTTCAAATTTAAATTGCAGTTTTAAAATGAAGCAGCCAGTATTTACCCTGCACAGAAACAAAATAACTCACCAAAATCTAAAGGTGCACCATATACGATTTGGTCACTTTTCACCTGATACCGATGGAACGGGATGAGAAATCGGGAGAAAAGGGGCCAAATCAGATGTGTTTCACACAATCTAATGCAAAGTCTCATGAGCATCGGATAGGAGATCGGACCTGCTGCACGTCTAAATTCTGACTTGGACCCACTACCGGCAGTGGGGAACAGGGACACATGTGATTAAATATCACATGCAAAAGGACCGCATGTGGCTCAAGAGGGATCGGCTGACCATACACTGCCCCAACAAATTGCAGTAGTGTATGACCATCTTAACTCTCTCTGCACATATAAACTTTGCCCCACCGACAGTGCACATCGTTTTGCCCATTTGAGAAAGATTTTGTATTTGCGATCAACTCTGAATCAGGCCCAGTATTACGTGCTAATTTCTAACTGCATGGAACTCCATTTAGAAGTGACAATCTGGTTTGAGGTACATTAAAGCACTCCTTCCAACTTTCAAATGTTCTTCATCGGGACGAATGCACGTGCCCGAAATTGGGGATGTGGCCTCACAATCAGGAGGCATGGCCTATGATCACTTTTTTGGGGGGCCACTGTGTGGGGGTCATGGATAGCGCTGTGGTTATACTCCCAGTCCCGATAATAGGGACAGTCGGGAGGTATGTTAAAGTCTGAAACTGACATGACAGTACTCGTACTGTCATGTCAGTTTCAGACTTTGTTTGCATTTATTCCACATGGTGTTCTTTATATAGTACAAGTTAAAAGCCTGTCAAAATGATGGCTTCTGCAATGTACCTTTTGAGCTGTGACAGTTTTTTAGTCCACAAACTCTCCACCCCTCCCCCAGTCCCTATCTGCTTATACCTCCAATATCTGTCTTCACAGCTCCCTCTCTCCATCTCCAGCAAGTTTGGAACAGATGAGTGTCCCTGCAAAATTTGTTTTCACTTTCTGTTTGCACACAAAGGAATTATTTGGTCCATCAAGTGGCCTCTAGTGGTCAGTGGCAGAACTTCACCTCAGAGAGGTGAGGACTGAGGAGCAGTTAGCCATATATATATATTTATGGATATTTTTCAAATGTGTTCAGATTTGCACAGTCACTGTGGATACACTGCTGTGAATAATATCGTTTGGATTCCCTCCTTGATTGGAAGCAGAAAGTCAGTGCCAAACTAAAGAGCATGTACAGCCTTCCAGGGCCACATGTGTTACATAATCATCATAGAAGGAGCATTACTGGGAGCAGTTGTGGCCCTTAATGATATCTTATCGCAAATCCTTTAAACCTTGCCACCTAGCTAACATTTAAGGCATTTGGTTCTTGTATAGAAATAGATGGTATTTGTGCACTTTAACTTTCTCAGTGCCGACTAACTGCTGTGGTGTAGACGGAATTGTTATCACAGCTTGAAATGAACCAAAAATGATGATTATCTCCACTCACAATCTTTACAAGAGACAGGCACATTTCTCACCTTTGTTAATATGCTATTTTAGTTCAATGTAATGAGTACTCTATCAGCAAACAAAAAAAAAATGACATCACATACCTACACTCGCAATCACACAATTAACTAACAATGACGTGCGTTTATATGCGTACATACTGTATACTGCACACCTACACATTCACACACACATGTATGCCCCACGCAGTTACCTTCCCACTCATTCTGCTGCATTAACATCCACAGTTACAATGATGCACAATGATACCAGAAGACGCATTATCAGTAATACAAATCATAAGAATGACCACAGGAGACATCTATGTGATGCTTCCCATAGTGTGACAGGCAAGTGGGAACAGAAGCTACAGTACAGAGCGGACATAATCTGAGGCCTTCAGATGGCTCCCAGGTTGCCAAAGGTTTTTTTTTTTTCATTGTATTGAGCTACTAATATACTGCGCATGTATCTTTTTTTGCTGAACGGTATCTTATAATCATCTTCTTATACTCCAACCTTTGTGCCTACATCACTCTGTCCCTAGCTATGTGCTCAGCTCACCTGTGTTGCGTCAACACCCCATGACCACTTGTCTTGTCTCTCCCAGCCCCTACCCTCACTCCCACCTTCCATCACTCATTTCACCTGTCTTGCTCATGCCACCTCCTCCTGTACACTTTCTACGCCTGGGCAACTGGAACTCTCTTCTTACCTCTCTCTCATTCTCTTCTCTCTTTTTACCTTCTCTTCAGTTTCAGAAAGAGAGCTCAGAGCGACATCACCATGGTAATAAGGCTGTGAGGATTGTTAGAGAAGGAGCGAGAGAGAGAGAATGTGAAAAGTGTGAGCAGAAGTGACGGAAAGGATGGGGGTAGCGGAGCACAGATAAGGAAAGATGGTAAAAGAGGCACCCACAGGAGAAAAAGAGTGAGATGGAGAAGAAATAGTGGTGCAGGAAATGATTAGAAAGGGGCGTGTGATCAGTGGGTGTATTTCTACGTGTGCTGCTAGGAAGGCAATGCATGGATGTTTTTCTCAGGGTTTCTCTGAATTGATGGAGGGGAATTTGGAGGGATGCGTGTGTTCTGTTCTGTTTTAGGAAACTATATAGGGAAGTTGTTATAGACATGGCAGGTTTCAGGGGGATACTGATTACTCATGCACATGGCAGTGCAGCCTGTGTATTTAGTTTGGAACCAGCAGGCAATGCTAGTATATACAGTACTATGGCTTCTATATATAAAAAAAAAGCCAGATATTACAGCAGGTGTCCATGTCCCCTTTCACAACGGACCTCGTACCTAGGATATTGCCAGGTTTCTGACGTAACGACCCAGGTCAAGGTGCTGTGTGAAAGCTCCAAACCTTATAACAGGGATTGAGCAACACAGCAATTTGACCCAGATTATAAGAAGGGTTAAACACATCAACCTCTGTATAATGAGTTTAATTTGAATGTGTCGTACCCGAGTTTGCAATCCCGGGTTCAACCTGGTTTTGCGATCTGAAAGGGTTATATATGAGCCTGCCTAGAGATGGCATGTTTCGTTTTCTACTACTAGGCAGCTGCCTAGGGCACCAGGATCTGGAGGGGACGCCAAGAGTCTGCCTATAACAAAGTGAAGGATATCTATGAGGAAGACATCCTTGTTGTACTTAATACTGATGGGGGGGGGGGGGGGGGGGTTGTTTGAAAAGTGGATATTGGTGGTCATATATTCACTCTTTTTATACACACAAATTAAGTTAACCAATAGAATATCCTGTATACTTACAGGAGCCTGCTTACTGTGATCCTGGTAAATGCCTGTTATATTATCTAACTGTAGGAAGTTTGCCAGCTTCAGTATATTGGCTTTATATAATTAGATTAGTGCCCCGGGATCTGCAGCTCACAAGATAGCCCACAGTTAATTTACATAATGTTTAGATATATATAGATATATATATATATATCTATATATATATATACTGCTCAAAAAAATAAAGGGAACACTAACGTAACACGTCCTAGATCTAAATGAATGAAATATTTTTATTAAATACTTTGTTCTTTACATAGTTGAATGTGCTGACAACAAAATCCCACAAAATTGATCAATGGAAATCAAATTTATTAACCCATGGTGGTCTGGAAAAACACACTACAGGCTGATAAAACTTTGATGCAATGTCTTTAAAACAAGTCAAAATGAGGCTCAGTAGTGTGTGTGTGTGTGACCTGTATGACCTCCCAACAAAGCCTGGGCATGCTCCTGATGAGGTGGCGGATGGTCTCCTAAGGGATCTCCTCCCAGACCTAGACTAACGCATCCACCAACTCCTGGACAGTCTGTGGTGCAATGTGGCGCTGGTGGATGGAGCGAGACATGATGTCCCAGATGTGCTCAATTGGATTCAGGTCTGGGAAACGGGCGGGCCAGTCCATAGCATCAATGCCTTCCTCTTGCAGGAACTGCTGACACACTCCAGCCACATGAGGTCTTGCATTAGGAGGAACCCAGGGCCAACTGCACCAGCATATGGTCTCACAAGGGGTCTGAGGATCTCATCTCGGTACCTAATGGCAGTCAGGCTACATCTGGCGAGCACATGGAGGGCTGTGCGGCCCCCCAAAGAAGTCTGTTTCTGACCATTTGAGTAGACACATGCACATTTGTGGCATGCTGGAGGTCATTTTGCAGGGCTCTGGCAGTGCTCCTCCTGTTCCTCCTTGCACAAAGGCGGACACAGGCCTCCTGATGTACTGGCCTGTCTCCTGGTAGAGCCTCCATGCTCTGGACACTACACTGAGACACAGCAAACCACCTTGCCACAGCTCACATTGATGTGCCATCCTAGATGAGCTGCACTTCCTGAGCCACTTGTGTGGGTTGTAGACTCCGTCTCATGCTACCACTAGAGTGAAAGCACCACCAGCTTTCAAAAGTGACCAAAACATCAGCCGGAAAGCATAGGAGCTGAGAAGTGGTCTGTGGTCACCACCTGCAGAACAACTCCTTTATTGGGGGTGTCTTGCTAATTGCCTATAATTTCCATCTGTTGTCTATTCCATTTGCGCAATAGGATGTGAAATTGATTGTCAATCAGTGTTGCATCCTACTGTTTCATCTCACAGAAGTGTGCTGACTTGGAGTTACATTGTGTTGTTTAAGTGTTCCCTTTATTTTTTTGAGCAGTGTATATACAGATGGAACGCCGCTCGCTCTTGCAGGGGATGGCGGAAGATTCACCAGCCGCCATCCCCCGCCAGCCGCCGCAAGGGGACGCGCGCGCATGAGATGCAGGCACGTCACTTACAACGGGGCTCCCCCCGGGTCCCCGCCACCTCGCCGAGGGTCGCCCCGGGTCCCCGCCACCTTGGCGCTTCCCCCCCTAACCCTGTCCGTCTCCCTGAAGCGGAGACAGACAGGGTCCCCGCCCCCCCCCCCGCCGACGGGAAACTGAGACACGCGTGCGCGTGAGACGCACGCGCATCTCAGTCAGATGGGGCGCCTCTCCGCTGGCGATCGCCAGTGGCCAGATTCTGGCGCTGGTGAAACAATAGTGAGAGGCACTCCATCTGTATATATATATATATATATATATATATAATACACAATATCTCTAGAGTTTGCGCTAAGCAGGGTCGGTCGCTTGATAACACTTGATCTCCTACTAGAGAGATCCAAAACCAATAGCCAAACCAATAGTGTTATGTAGCGCCCTATATAATTAATCAAGATACTTCCAGTCTTTCCTTTATAATACCATGATCACCATCAACATTTTCCAATATAAAATATTTATTAAAACATTTAAAACAGAAATCTCAATACAAATCTTGAGGTGGTACCTAAAAATTCTGAATAAACAGTAGTTCTTCAAACTTCAAGTACGGGCAACCGCCCATTGCCTAAAGATCTCTAACATAATAGAAAGATTCAGGAGCTTACTCCTCTATCCACTAAAGCAAAAAAACTTGAGCCTATAAACGGACCTTATATTTCTACAAACTAGCAAAGTTGTTATTGATAAAAGACCAATTAAGATCTAATATAAAATTGTTCACCCCTGATGAAGTCTCATAAAGAGACGAAACGCGTTAGGTAACCATTGACAACCATTACGATCCATAAATCCAAAGAATACGTCTGTACTAGAAAACTCACCTCAAGATTTGTATTGAGATTTCTGTTTTAAATGTTTTAATAAATATTTTATATTGGAAAATGTTGATGGTGATCATGGTATTATAAAGGAAAGACTGGAAGTATCTTGATTAATTACATAGGGCGCTACATAACACTATTGGTTTGGATATATATATATATATATATATATATATATATACACACAAGACCACACAAGACCTGCACTCTCACTCTTGTGTATAGGTAACTTCTCAAGGCAGCATATAGATCCAAACAGCATCAAAGGCAACAAGGTATACGGTAGGGAACAGGTCTAAATTCGGATGTGCTAAGGAGGTCCCATGAGAAAGTGTGCCTCAAATGCATTCAGCTCACAAGTAGTCCAGGCAATTAACTCCTCCATCCTCCGTCTGTACCATTTTGAAGATTTAGGGGCCCATTTATCAAGCAATATTTGTGGCTAAATCCCCAAAAACGGACGGTTAACCTCAAATATTAAGTAACACTGAAATGTATTAAAGGGGGACCGCAGCAGGAATCTCCGATCCCTGCTGCGATCTCCCCTGCAGCGCCGCCGGCCGCATCCCCCATAGGTTTCTATGGGGGATGCGAAGCTGCCCGATGTATCAACATCGCACCCCTGGGCTATCGCCATTCTAATATGGCGATAGCCCATTGTAGCCTATGGCTACATATCGCACTGCCCGAGCGGCAGTGCGGTCAGCGGGGTCACGGGGAGGGTCAGCGCGTAACCGCGCATGCGCAGACCCCCCGGCTTCCGGCTCCAGGCATCCCAGGGACAGGAGCCCTGTCCCTGCGCCCTCAAACGTCATACATTCAGGTGATATGATCGCATTTTACAAAGCGATCCTGGGCGGTAATATTCCGCCCAGATCGCATTGTAAATGTGATCTTGATAAATGTGCCCCTAAGGGAGATATTCAATCTGGGACGATATTTCCGCCGGTGGAAATATTGGCACTTGAGTTGCACTTTCCGACAGCATTGAAGGCTTTCAGATCCGAAAACTTTAAAAGCTATCGGATCTGGGGGGCGGCGGGCAGCTCGCCAGGGAGCCTGTCAGCAAAGGCCACTGTGCCAGCGCTGATACTGGAGCTATGGCCAGACACACTGCCTGTGGGACCGCCCTTCTCTCTCTCTCTCTCTCTCAAGTGCCAACACTGATCAGTCACCAGGAGAGAATGGCCGTCCCACAGGCAGTGTGTCTGGTCGCTTCTGCTGTCAGTGATGGGAGCCCTGCAGCCGCTGACAGATCTCCCCCGGCTCTGACTCAGTGCAGAGCTGTCAGCACCTTGCAGAAGTGGCCACAGCTCCACTATCAGTGCTCCCTGTCAAGATGCCCGCTGCCCCCAGATCCGACATTTGTCGGAAACGGACGCTAAATTGGCAATTTTCCATCAAAAACCATGGGGATTGGTGTGTAATTCGCCAATGTTTTTGGACTGTCGGATTTTTTCCGACAGCCGGAGAAAAGGCCCTGACATTGAATAGGCAAATGCAAATTCCACCTATTAATGTCGAAAACGGATGATATTTTCACCTGTTGGAGATATCAACCAACTTTATATACCCCCTACCTGATTTGTTACAGTCTGTCAGCTTCCTTAGGAGATTTAAAAAACAAGAGGATACCTGATTGTGGATATATACAATATTGTGCAAAAGCATTTTTTTGGGGGGAAAAAAGTTGCAAATAAAAATAGAAGTTTTAAAATGCAACAAATAATAAAGGTGGTTTTTTGTACAACGTGATTTTCAAAATTTTTTGTTCAGACATGGGTGCTAATAGGAAGTTTCAGAGTAACTGTGTGCACCGGTCACAGGCAAAACAGAATGCGGTGAGGTGTGTTCAAACTGATATCTTAATTGCAGTGTAAAGGGGCATACACATGGGGTGATTTAAGCCCCTGTTGTAAGCGATCTGACTAGATCGCTTAGAAATGGAGCACTAATTGCTCTGTGTGTATGCCCCGCAGCGATGGCAGTGCGCGGTCCCATGCATCACTATTGCTGGTAGGGAAAGCCCATGCTTGCACTGGCTTTTTTTAGATCGCAGGTCTTTGCCTATCAAAATTAGGCAAAGCCCTGCTCTGCATGATCGGTCAGCACACAGCATTTCCCTGTGCATGGCGGGTGCACCGTGATGTGTGCTGAGCGATCATGCTGTAGCACAGATGTGTCAGCTAAAAAGCCAGGTCGCCAGTATTTACCTTGCACAGAAACAAAATAACTCCTCCAAATCTAACTCTCTCTGCACATGGTACATCTGCCCCACCTGCAGTGCAGCTTGGTTTTGTTCATCTGCATAAATTGCAGCCTTGCTAACAGGTCTGATACAGGCCCAGAGAAACTACATATGCCCCAATGTGAACCATGAGGCACCACAATGTGGCATAATGTGAACTATGAAGCTTCTGTAGAGATAACATATCCTAGGGCACTATAAAGTGAGGACAATGAACTATGGGGCATACAATGAAATAGGGCACTACTATGGGGGTAAAATTAACTAGGGCATCTTTGAGTCATAAAAAGTTGCAGAGAAAAGAAGTTTCTAGAAGTATGGGGCCAAAATGTTGTTGTGGGGTCCACAGAGTTCTAGTTATGCACCTGCGCTCTATACATAGGTCTTGACTTGTATGAGTTGTATGCTATGCCCATGTGTGATTGCACTGCACATGTGTAAGCTGGCTTTGTGAGTCAGGTGGCAGTCAGGATTTCATTGCTGAGTGATAAACAGGAAATTACAGTTTGGGGGTAGTAATGGGTAATGGTTTCATGGCCATGTTAGAGGTATGTACATGCTGTCAACTGTGATTGTGTACACAAGGTGCCTGTCTGTGTAGCCATAGACTAAAGGTGCCCATACACGGTGCGATGCGATGCACGCTTCGCCTGTGATGCAGCCCATAACGGGTGCGGGCACCTTTACTTGAATAGTCAATGTTTTTTTGTTTTTGTCTTTAGGCAGCGAATGCGCATGGAATTGTGAATGAGTTGTAAAAGTTCTGGGGTGTCTCATTTTATTTCTGGGTGTCAACTTTACTTGCTAACATCAGTAGTTCTGTAGCCTAGAAAATTGCAATTGCATTAGTGTACCACACTGAATTATACCCGTAGTATACAGCAGTATTGTTTTGCTGCATCCTTTATTAATAAAAGGGAAGATTACAGCATATTTGGACCAAGCAAGTGATATTACAAGCCAGCATCCCACTGGGGAAACTAATGCAATTTTTATGAATGGTTAGAAGTGTTCTTTCTTGAGAATTTAATTATATAAGAGATGTACATTTGAGACATACCAAAAAGCATTTATTTATAAGTAATAGTGTTGATAAATCTGAGCAGGAAAAAAAAAGGCTATGTGATATTTTTAAAGTGATCTAACAAGCAGGGGAAAATATTACAACAGGCTTGTTTCTCTGTGACATTCCAGTTCTTAGCAGTCACACTGGTGAACATCCTGTGTATTGTGTTTAAGGTCCACAGGGAGACTCTTTCCAACACCTACTTACAGTACAAATAGGCACATATTTAAACACAAAATAAAATACATGTCGCCTGTTGATTTTTTACCCAGATTCAACTTTTGGATCAGAGGTTAAAGTAGAGGTGGGGAGTTTGGGGGGGCTGGAGCTGAGTTCCACCACCTCTAATGGTGAGGCGTAACTAGTTCAACCTCCTTTTTGGCCCTGCACAGTCAAAAAACATAAAAAAAGCATTATATTTTGCAGGGGGTGCCAAAACACTGTATAACTGGTCCTGGCTTTGCCTTATGGGGGCAGGGGAGAAGGGTTAATTAGGTGGCAGAGGGAAGTTCCACCACCTCTCCAGGACCACTTTGAACCCTGTTTTGAATAATTAAGCAACCCTATTCACACGCAGCCAGCTCAAACAGTAAAAAAAAAAAAAAAAAAAAAAAAAATTCTAATTTGCATAATTTCAACTTGAGTCCAATCCTCAAGACATCTTAATACAATATGAAACTATTCTGGTCCCAACAGATTTATAAACAGTATAACAGTATATCACCTGATAACTGGGACATTACTGTGGATAAGCTCATTTTATTCCTGTTTTTTGCCTTTACCCCCTTTGCCTTTGTATTGTGTTCTTAATTTATTGCATTAAAGTATTTCCACCCTCCCTAATTAGCATAAGTAATCAAACTAACCCGCTGACCAAACACTAGACCAAGTTTTATCCAACCATCCAACTAGCTGGTTGGTTGGAATGAAAATTTACTAATGTGTTGGATCAAATTACATTTGGAAAATGTTTATTAAAATTAGGTGATTAAATCTGATTTATTTTTAAAAACTTATCTGAGCAACAGTTTTTCCCCCCCTTTTCAGGTTTTGGAAGCAAGTTACTGATTATTATTTCCTTGCATAAAGTAGCAGGTTTCCACTACAACCAACCAACTATTGGTTGGTTGTAGTGTAAGTTGGGCTAGTGTATGGCCAGCTTTAGGCATCATATATCTGAACCTTGGTTGTCACTGAGTATACTTCACTTTCTATTGTTGTGCTCTTTGTTATAAATTCATTATGCTTTCATAGCGATTATGGACTGTAAATGATGTGCTAGCAGAAGAACTACAGGAGATATAGGGAAAAGACAAATGTGTTTGCTATGGTATTGAACAGGCAGTGCTTTGCACACAGGGCACAGCAGTGCTCACCTAATCAGTTGGGTTAATCAGTTGGGTCATGTGCTGTTATAATTTTTTAGGACACAATATTTTTATAATAAATGGGGGCACTGTGCTAAAACAATGAATGGGATGATGCTGTTATGATGTGTCTATGTAACCATTTATTACATACATTTTTATTTATTTGACAGTCTATATCTTTATTAATTTAACATGGTAGTGTTGTTTACTTACACAACCAGTGCACAATTTGTTCTGTATGGTATTTTGTCATTGCTATTATAGGTGCTGGAACAGGTGGGTCAAAGGCAGGGGTTAAAGTGTGTGTGTGTGTCTGTGTGTGTGGGGGGAGGGGGTCCAACTGAGTGCCTGATTCTGGTTCATTCGCAAAAGCAAACTCATTCTTTAATGGACAAAACCATGGACACTGCAGGTGGGGCAGATGTAACATGTGCAGAGAGAGTAAAGGTGCCCATACATGCTGCGATGATCGCACCTGTAATGGGCTGGATCGCATCGCAACGCATGCGCTTTGCATGCAATTTGCTTGAGATGCGATCAGTAGGCAGTACAAAAAGTATGTGCAGCACATACTTTTTGTACTGTGTGATGAGATGCCCGCAGGAGCGCGCATTGCACGGTGTTATCGCACCATGTATGGGCACCTTTAGATTTGGTGGGTTTTGTACTTCAAACTGATCAAACTGATATCTAAATTGTAAGTGTAAACATAAAGCAGTTAGTATTTACCCTGCACAGAAATAAAATAACTCACCCAATCTAAATATCTCTGCATATGTTACATCTGCCCCCCAGCAGTGCACATGGGGGGTTATTTTGGTTCACTCTTTCTGACAAATTCCTTCTTAGATGGACAAAACCATGTGCACTGCAGGGGGGCAGATGTAAAGTGTGCAGAGAGAATTCAATTTGGGTGAGTTATTTTGTTTCTGTGCAGGGTAAATACTGGCTGCTTTAGTTTTACACTGCAATATAGATCTCACTTTGAAGTAAAACGCGACCCAAATCTAATTCTCTCTGCATAAGTAACATCTGCCCCCCTGCAGTGCACATGATTTTGTCCATCTAAGAAGGAACTTGTCAGAAAGAGTGAACCAAAATAACCCCCTCGGTTTTGTAAATTAAAGAATGAGTTTGCTTTTTTGAGTGAACCAAAATCAGGCCCCAAGTTTCACCACCTGGAATGGTGAGGTCTTTGCACAATAATTTGGTGATACACAGATGCTTGGCTAAAGCTAAGAAGAATATGGCAACAAAAAGAACCACAATACCCATTCAGAAGTAGACGATGAGGATGATATGTACGAACAGCTATGATAAAATATCTCACACGATACAAAAGAGTCTTTGTCAACACTAGCCATTGTAGCCACTGATTGTATTCTAAAACTACAGACTTGGGGACCACCAATGATGGCATAAAAGAGGGGCCCAAACCTTAAACAAATCTTAATGAGAACCACACTGATTCCAGCTCCCTCTCAAAACACTACTTGGTTAAGAAACCGGGTTTCATGACACCAGGTGCACCATTGTCGCAGTATGCTCATCAATCCAAGTTTTCCCCATCCCCACTCTGGAAATCCAATTGAGATTAAGTTCAGACTACATTGCCATCTCCATTATGTTATTTACTTACTAAACTATCCTTGAGAACCCGCATATGTAGGAATGAGGACTAGGAAAGTCCAAGAAAGGATTGCCATCCACAGGAGTGTGAGAAGACTTGCATTAGATAGTGGAAACGCTGTCCAACTGGTACCATGACATCATTTTCAGAATGGACATCAGATCGCTAGTCTGTGGTGTAGAGTAATAGACTGCCACCCCCCCTCCCCCACCAAACATGGTGGAGATAGGACGCTGCTATTACGGAAAGTTAAAAGCCGCTGGATGCATAGGCTGGACACGATAGCCCCCAGGGGCATGAATGAAATCAATATATCAATATTTTTGAGATGAACACATGTGTAAAGATAAAAATCCCCCTTTTTGCTATTTTTCCCTTTTTTTCTCCTTTTGAAACTTTTTTTCTTCTTTGTCCACTTTTTTTACATTTATTTTTTCTTATTATTTCTTTCTTTATTATACATTTGAGATAGACATTTTTTTGTATAGATGTGAATTCTGCATTTTTTTTCACATTGTGGTGTTCTGATCATGGTAATACCCTATAATAACAAATTTTGTTGAATCTGTATCTGTGACTGTATGGGCACCTTATTGTGCGCCCCATGAATTCACCATATAAACCCATATGCATGATAACAAGAAAGATGGCCCCTGTGCATGCACAACCGTGTGTTCCACACACTAATAGATCACTACCTCAATATGGCCATGTCGCGTACATGTTGCGCTCCGTGCCACAAGCAGGATGCTGCACATGCGCACTCCTGTGCATGTCACGAGCCGGAAGTTCACCGTGCCAGAAGTGCACTGCACTCCTGTGCCTGTCACCTGCTGGAAATGGGCCTCCAATGTGGTTTTCAGAGTTTTAATGCACTGTGCATGCTGCTCCCCCACCGGAGAACACCTGACACAGCTACTGTGGTTAATAAATAAACTGATGCATTCCTGCAGTTTCAATAGTTTGTAGCTCATTCCTGAGCATACATTCCATGATTTACAGAATGCACGGGAAATGACATCTTGCGGTCCACTTGCTGGAACGCATGATTAAGTGTACAATTTGATAATTTATTTGGGTATATATACAAGGATCCAGCCACTGTGTATGAGGTTGCATTTCACTGTGTTTGTTGGCTTTGCTGGGATTTTTGTATCATTGGATGGTATTCTCCTTGATAAAGGTCCAGGATTTGGGCCTGGAAAGGTGGATTGTTACTGTACTTCATTAGCAGCATCATTTGGTATGAATTTCAATAATAAAGATTAAAAAAAAACAAAAAAAAAAACATTTTGTTTGGCGAGTGCTCAATTTCTTCCTTCAACTTGGAAGAAACTGGGGATAAATTTGAGGCCACTCCATGGAGTGAACCTCTTGTCGGGCACCCCGAGATTTGCCTGGAGGTGAGTGGGAGTGCAGGTTTCTGGGGATTAGCTAATCTCTGTCATCAGGTAGGTGGTGTGGTGAGTAATTTCAGTTTACCCTGAGGGGTCGACATTCAGAGATATAGGGGCACCAAAATTAAATGATATCTTACCTCCCAACCAAAACATTTGTGGTGCCCCTGATTGGCCTTACAAGAGGAGTACATTATTTATGTTGTTGCATTTTCAATTGTTACTGATTCTGAGTTGGTAGTAAAACAAAAAATGAAACTGTGCATCTAGACAAACCATGTTGCAATGTATTGCATGTGGGGTACTGGCTGCCCCACCTGCAGGGCAATATGGCTTTACATAGCTGCACAGTTACTTGCTCCAATTCATGCTTGACTCCCAATTCAGAATTAGGACTTATATACAGTATGTTCCAAATTCACTGTGACTCACCAGTTAGATAATACAGAGATCCCAAACAATGACCCTGTGATGTAAGTATATTGCAAAATAACATACAATTTACTCGCTTAAAAGCCACAAAATACCCTGATCTAGGCACGTGATGAAAAAGCAGCTTATAAAACACAGTGCACAGAATATAACATCTCACAAGATTTATACAGCACTTTATGTATAGTGAGGTGACCCATGTTATACAGCCTATATATGATCCAGAGAATACGCATCAAAGTCCTTGATCTCCAAAATAGTATTAAATTACCAGCACTACGTAACACACACTGATATCCCACTAAAAGTGTCAATAGCCCAAAATATGCACCCTTCCAGAAAAATTGAGATGTATTACAAAATACACAACCAATACCTACAGTACATACTGATTTTTGCACACTAATGAGCAATCCAGTACAGAACACATAAATGTGACCACATCTTTTGATCTGAGCACATAACCTCACCTCACATCCCTGGTTAGGAATTCTGAAGATCCTTGTGTGCTTCAGGCTGTGCCTAAATGTATCCTTGGCCTTGGACAGCACACTGAACACGTTGTTACATTAGTGTGTATATGCTATAACAAAAGTGTGGAGTTACAGAGCTGTATGAGAGAGATGTGTCCAGCCTCCCCACATTTCCTTTGTAGGAAGTGGCCGCTCTTCCTGTTTCCCGGAGATGATTCCACACACTATTGTTGTGTATCCGACAACTTGTGTGTCCATTTGGGTGTGCCCTTTCTGCAAGCTCCTGTTAAATAGCGTGTGTGGGTTGTGTGTGTATGTAACACACATATACACAAAATCTTCATCCACATAACAGACTCATTAATTAGAAATAATATAAACTATCAGCATCATTCCTAATGATACAAAATGTATAAAGTTTCATCAAAGCAATTACATTTCTACTGTGAGAACACATGTACAGATTTCACAAGAAACATTAATAAATCTATAATCAGTGGCGTAGCTACCGTACGGCAGCCACTGCGGCTGCTTGGGGGAGGAAGCGCCAGCGGGGCGCCGCCGGTGCTCATCAGGGCACACTGTTTAGAGCCGCCCCCCTTACCCCTCCGCATGTCGCCGCCGCTTTCCTGCCTGGTCCGGCACCGCAGATATCCTCCTGTCGTGTAATGAAAAATTACACTGCAAAATGGCTGCCCCATACAGCAGACAGTTTTATTTAGGAATGTTAGAGGAGGCGGCAGCCTCCTCTAGCATCCTTAAAAATTGTCTGCTATTAGGTGGCAGCCATTTTGCTGTGTAATTTTTCATAAATGCAGGAGACGGAGTTTGGAGGATATCTTCGGCGCCGGACCAGGAATGCGGCGGCGGCGGCATGCGGAGGGGTAAGAGGGGGGTCTTAACTTTTCTTGGGTGGGCGGACAGGGGCTATAGGGGGGGGGGGGGGGGGGGCGCAAAATATTAGTTACACCACTGTGTATAATGCTCTACAAATACAATCCTTATAATTACTAGTACTCATATATCAACTGCGTTATTAGAAACATTTACACTAAATACTCCCTTTTATCATTTGATCCGAACAGATTCTTCTTTATAATAGAAAACAATATATACATAAGTATAATTGAATGATGTGCGTATGGATGTTCCATGATCACTCTCAAACACTTTAATTAATCGTCTTCAAACTTTGCACACTACTTTATCATCTAAGTTCGAAGATGGGTTTAATCGGACGACCCCTTAAGGGTGCTGTCATAAGGGTCCATGCTATTGCTGTTGTTTTCATGCATTGTGATATGTCGTTGGAAAGCTTATGACTGTCTGAATACAACCAGTGCTGCTGAAAGAGCTGCTGGGCCCCGGTAAAAGGGGGCGTGGTCAGTGGAACGGGAATGGCCACACTCTTGTTTAAAAAATTTCCAGGGGGTGTGGGCTGTGTGCCGGCGCATAGGCTGCTACTGGAGCTGCCTCTCTACCCGCTCAGCATATGGCACTGAGCAACGCATGCTGAGCGGGGGATAGAGGCTGTGTTACTGCGGCAGCCTCTGCTTTTTACCTACTTCCCACTGCCCGGTCTCTTCAGCAGGGAGGGGGTGCAGGACCCGGGCCCCTCCAACAGACCTGGGCCCAGGTAAATAGTACCCGCTTTCCTTGATGGCACAATACAATAAACAGACTCCCTTAAGAGGACCCTCTAACCCTTGAGTGGTGGGTTTTCCTGGGGCAGGACAAACCGACCAGGACAGGTTTGTCCTGTCCCAAAAATACCACAGAAGAAGCAGCCGCTGCCTTCTGCAGCAGCCCCTGCTCCCCTGGGGCTGCTGCCACCAGCATTGGATGTTTCGGCCATTTGGAGAAGTTCAGGGCCTTTGGGGGGATTGGGAGAGCTCGGTGTTAGGGTGCTCAGCTGATACCCGAACGCGTGAACGGCCGAGCCTCCTTCGAGTGGTGAAGGGGAGAAATGGTGACAGGGAGGATTGGCATGGGGGGGGGGGATCAGCAACAGGGGGGATGGTAGTGCACCAGTGGTTCACTGCTGGAGGCACCACTGGCGCACCCTTTCGTTACAGTCTCATGCCCAGAAAGAGAGAGAGACCGCTCCTGCAGCGCAGCTCAGCCCAAGAAATTCTCATGCCCAGAAAGAGAGAGAGACCACTCCTGCAACGCACCTCAGCCCAAGAAATCGGCCGAAAATCGGCCGCAAATCGCATGGAAAAATCGGATGCGATTTTGCGGCCGATTTTTGGCCGAATTTCGGCCGATTTTTCACTTTTTCCGGCCGATTTGCATGCTGTTCCATTATTGCACACCTTGCACACCCCCGATTTCCATCGTAGTGCATCGCATGCAATATAGTGGCATGTGATGCATGCCATGCGATGCATGTGAAGCGATTCGATTTGTAATTGTACAATCACCCTGATGGGTGCTTACAATGTTAAATGCACCGCCATTGTTAACGCCACCCCTACTATCAACGGCAACCCGAAGCGTGGCGAGCGTAGCGAGCCCGCGAGGGCCGGCGGTACGCGTCCTCCGACCTTTTCATACCCCCACTATCCACGTCGGCGTGGAGTTGAAATTAGATAGTGTGGCGAGCGCAGCGAGCCACCGAGCCCGAAGCGTGGCGAGCGCAGCGAGCCCCGCGAGGGGATGCGGAATACATGTAAAGTAATCCGCGTCCCCTCACCACGCTTCGGGCTCGGTGGCTCGCTGCGCTCGCCACACTATCTAAAATCAACTCCACGCGGATAGTGGGGGTATGAAAAGGTCGGAGGACGCGTACCGCCGCCCCTCGCGGGCTTGCTGCACTCGCCACGCTTCGGGTTGGCGTTGATAGTGGGGGTGGCGTTAACAATGGGGGTGCATTTAACATTGCGAATCACATCGCATCGCATGCCACTTGCTGGCATGCGTTGCTATGCGATATTTAATTGTACAATCAGGGGCATTTTCCCGAAAATCACATCGCATACCATCGCATAGTATTCCACCCGTGCAAGGATGGAATAACATGCAAATCATCAGGAAATGGCTGAAAATCGGCAAAAAATTGGCCGAAAATCGGACGCAAATCGGACGCAAAATCGTATCGCAGATCAAATCGGCCAAAAATCGGATGCGATATCGGATGCGATTTAGATTAAATCGGGCGCCGTGATAATACACAAGTACCCAAGAAATTTCCGGGCATACGACTGAGAGGGGATGCGGTCAATTTGCCGGCGGTCGGGATCCCGACGTTCAGAATCCCGACACTGGAATCCCGACCGCCGAAATCCCGAAACTTTCTCCCTCCGTGGGTGTCCACGACACCCATAGAGGGAGAATAAAATAGCGTGCCGAGCGTAGCGAGGCACCGGGCCCGCTGCGTGGCGAGCGCAGCGAGCTCGCAAGGGGGGGCGATCCACGTCCCCCCCATGTCGGGATTTCGGCAGTCGGGATTCCAGTGTCGGGATTCCGACCGCCGGGATCCCGACCGCCGGGATTACGTATCGGATCCACTGAGAGGGGTTAAAGGCCTATAAGGGTCCATTAAATGAAAAACATTTTTACTTTACAACACTATTGAGAATTGCATAAGCATAAACTTTTGCCCGTCCATCTAAGACTAGCACTCAATAAGGAAATATAAACTGTACTAAGAGATCTGCATTGAGCAGGGTTGCCGACCCTCCCGGAATTTGCGGGAGTCTCCTGAAAATCGGGTCCTTCCTCCCGGCCCCCGGAAGGGTGGGCAACCCTCCCGGAATCAGGGGGGCCCCCACTGAGCCCCCCGATCGCGGCATTTATATGCCGCAATCCGCGGGTCTCAGGGGAGGGGGCGGAGCTAAAACGGCACAATCGTGACGTTTTAGCCCCGTCCCCTCCATGGATAACTGTTATTTCGACTATTTGTTGTAATGGGGCAGGGATTAATGACGTCGCAGTTAAGCCCCGCCCCCAAAATGCGTACTGCAAGATTCCTCTCCGGGCTTCTCCCGGAGAGGATTTTTTGAAAGTCGGCAACCCTGGCATAGAGGCATGTGGTCTTGTGTCTATGTATGATCCCTGTAATATACAGTAGGATTGTTGTTTTCTGTATAATCAATGTTCTATACACAAATACATAAATATTGAAATATATCAATAGCCAGGGAGATACATACATACATGCAACATACATACATACATACAAACAAACATACATACATACATACAGCCATAATACTATGTATGCAGCCAGCTAAAATGATAGGAAAATAGGAAATTTGAAATGATCATATAGAACAAGCAGCACATTTCAGTGATTATTTACAGAGAGCTGTCCCTGTAGATCCAATAAGCGGAGTGTGGCTTTTACATTTTATTCACATTATAGTAGTATATATCTATCTACTTCCTGAAGCAATCACCAGCTTTGTCTTCCTTCTGCTCATACAACTTCCTGGCCAACTGGCTTTCCTGCAGCATTCTCTGATTTGCTCTATTCTCAGCCTGCGCTATTTTCTACATTTCCTCATAGTATCTGACAGTTATATTAAGGATTATTGATAAGGAGCATCCTATTGTTTTATTTTATTTGGAGCTGACTTTGACAAAGCTGACATTCGCTGAGAAGGTCACAGCTTGATCAGACCCACTTCTATCTGACTAGATCGCTTAGATATTAAGCACAAATCACTCCATCAGGCTTGCCTACCCTCCCTGAATGGCCGGGAGTCTTCAGAAAATTGGCTCCCCCTCCCAATCACCTGGTAAAGTGACCAATGCTCCTGCATCGGCCGCGCAGCCCCCTGCACCCCCCTCCCTGCTGCACTAAATACCGGTTTTCGCAAGTCTGTGGTGAGGAGAGGGGCTAAAATTATACAAATCTTGTCATTTTGCGTCATTTTAGCCCCTCCCCCAATCCACAGAGCCACAAATTGCCTTGTTTAACTACCATGGGGGTGGGGCTTGGTAACATCTGCCTCATCCCACCCACTGACATGCTACTATCTTGTCTCCTCTCTGGGCTTCTCTAGGAAAGGAGAAAAAAAGTAGACAAGTATACTCATAGCAGTCCCAGGCCTCGTCATCGCCTGACTAGATTTTGACGGCATGCAGTCAAAATCTCGTCAAACCGCCAGTGTTCTCCCTAGAGAACACTGTTTAGCACAGTTCGTTCAACACATGACGCTGGTGCATCGCATGTATGCCAGCAATGTGTGCCGAGTGATCTGTGCTTAACACATCGCTCAGCATGGGATTCCTGTCATGATGACAATATTTTTACATATTATTATATTTATAGAAAAAAAAATCCATTTATAAAAAAAAAATCCAATTAATAAACAAATAGTAGTGTTGTAGTGTTGTGTTTTATAACCTGCCTAAAATAAAATAAAGAAGACAATGATCAGCTGTGAATTATCTTTAGTACTATTAAAATAAACCACAAAATTAGTTTACCACAAGGGGCCAAATGTAATAGGGTGTGAGAACCAGAAAGTGAGAGATTTTGGGTGAGTGTTTGCGGTACTTATGTTAGTTGGGTGCCCACTATAGTAAGTACGCTCATACCCCCACTATCCATGTCGGCATGGAGTTGATTTTATATAGTGTGGCGAGCACAGCAAGCCACTGAGCCCAAAGCGTGGCGAGAGTAGCGAGCCCCGCGAGGGGACGCGAAAAACTAAGCAAATAGCTTAGTGGGCGCCCAACTAGCATATAAGTACTGTTTTGCTTTTTTTTTTAAAGCGGTAATCATTTACAGTACATGGCAAAATCAACCTGGTTTTTCAGTGTAAATGATTGCCGCTTTAAATAAAATGGGAAAACTCTTCCGAAATTTCTTACTTTCTGATTCTAACACCCTATTACATTTGGCCCAAGCTATGCACAGGCTGCAGCAGGTAGCAAAAAACTTTTTAGGGTGAGTGCTGATTACAACAGGGAGAACCAGTAGCGCACGCAGGGGGAGGTTCCGAGTACCCAGAAACCCCGCCTGGAGTCTAAGGGACCTAGGCTGAAAGCTGAGGGTCCCCTCTTTCCATGGGTACAAGAATTTTAAAAATCGGCCCTTGGGAACCGGAGATATCTGACTTCAAAACAGTGGTCCCCATCCAAGCCTGTTAATTGCTCTTCCCAGTCAGATATTTCAGGTTCTGTCTGAATTAGAATTTTCTGAGGTTAGATTCCAAAAGCTGGGACTCTCCCCCTTTGATGGACACTAGAAGCTTGTCTCTACTGTTCCCAGAACCAGAGATATCAGCCTTCCAGCAGCTGGTTACTGCTCCAGCTCCACACACCTGGTATGTTGTTTTATATACTCATTGGCAGATTGCTCTGCCTCCTGAACTCTGATCCCCTAGTCCCCAATATCATTTGGTAGGTGGGATTCTCTAGTTTCTAATTCCATTAAAATCTAAGAAATCTATTTCTGGGAACTGGAGATATCTGCAGTCAAGCAAGCTGTCCTCCCACCAGAAAATTATGAATAATAAGCCCACTCCACTATACACCCCTCCTCTACATATTAAACATCCTCTACCACCCTGGAAGTTATGTATCAGGGCCCCTTCCTTCAGCCCAATGCCCCCTTCTCCCACCCCATCTCCCACCATCTGTGCAGTAAAGGGGTAATTAGTGGAAATTACTGATCCAGGCTCTACATGCTGAGAGGTTGATATAATACCCCCTACCACCCGGGGGACATCAAAGCTTCCCCTACCCCTACAGCTGGAGGATCGGTAGGTGCCCCAATACATTGCTATGCCCAGGGGTCTACACTGCTGTTGACATCCATGTATGTATATATATTATTATTATTATTATTTATAAACATTTGGTCTATCTACAATACTTTAACTGACCCGGCATATACTGGATCACCTAAATGTCTATCTCCGTGCTTTGCTCCGCCCCTCTGGAAACCCCCTTCTGAAAATCCTGCGTTTGCCACTGCACCCCTACCGCTGGAGGATCGGTAGGGGCCCCAATACATTGCTATGCCCAGGGGTCTACACTGCTGTTATGTATGTATATGTGTGTGTGTGTATTATTTATTATTATTATTATTATTTATATACATTTGGTCTATCTTTAATACTTTTACTGACCCGGCATATACTGGGTCACCTAAGTGTCCATCTCCGTGCTTTGCTCCGCCCCTCTGGAAACCCCCTTCTGAAAATCCTGCGTTTGCCACTGAGAACAGAGCACAGGATTGAATGCTCGTAACTGTAATTGTAGCACTCTGGAACAGATACAGTAAGCTCAGGAGATGTAGAACCACTTCTGAGACACAGGGGCCAGGAGTAGTTTGGAGACACATTGGGGGAAATTTACTAAGAATACGAATACGAAAATTTGTATTCTTAATACGAATGAATACAACTGGCATCGCCGTCATGTTCCATTTACAAATTCGTATTCCGGAGTGGAATTTACAAAGCTGTCGTATTTGACTGCTTTATATTTTCCGATGGCGTATGGATTCGTATTTAGCGGCCGTATATACGGCCGCTAAATACAAACTCCTATCAGCGGCCTACACGGATCAGTCAGATCCGTGCAGGCTGCAGAGTAAAAAAAAAAAGAGAAAAATAAACAAATAAAAAAACACAGTGTGCTCACAGAGCCGGTCTTGATTTAAAAAAATCAGGGAACAATTTATATAGGGGTTCCCTGTATTTTTTTTAAACCAGCACCCCAAGGCCCGGTCCTGGCTCCCAAAATATGGGGGACAAAACAAGTAGGGGTCCCCCGTATCTTAAGAACCAGCACTAGTCCCAACCATCCAGCAGGGTAATGCCACAGCCGGGGGACACTTATTATATAAGGTCCCGCGGCCAAAGCATTACCCCCTGACCGGTCAACCTGGGCAGGGGTCCTGGGAAAGTGGGGACCCCCCAATGAAGGCCCCCCTCCAGAACTTACTTGCCCAGGCTGAAGCCTGGGGCTGTCCCTGGTACCCCTGGGTTGTGGGTACTGGGCTGGTTGTAGTGTAAAAGAAAGAATAAACTATTGCATATTGCTGTGGAACTAAGAGTCACAGCAAGGCCTTGGAGAACCACAAGTGCCAGCATGCAGGGCATTAAAGTTCCATAGCAATACAAATAGTAAAATAATCACACCAGAACAATAAAACTTTATTACATTCAAAGCCCTTTCACACATATACTTACCTACCTTGATGTGGAACTACAAGTTCCAGCTGGCCCTTTAATGCACCGCATGCTGGGATTTTCCAAGTCCCTGAAGCCTGCATGGATCTGACAGATCCGTACAGGCTTCTGCCAAATATGACTGGAAAGTGAAGTTAATTTTCCAGGCGTATTTTACCAGAAATTAGCGGCCGGATCCTGCTAATTGCTGGTAATTAGTGGCCGTATATTACATACTGTCGCTTAGTAAAATAGGAGTAAATGGTGATTCCTATTCGTATTCTGTCAATGGCATATGCATTCGTATTCGTAAATACGAATATGAAGGTGCCATCAATACGAATACGAATGGATGTATTTTGGGCATAGTAATTGCCAAGAATACAAATACGGCTAAAATAATCGTATTTACAAATACGATTACGATTATTTTAATTGTATTTGGCTTAGTAAATTTCAGGGAACAGTTTAAATAGGGTGCTCTACAATAGGATTGGACACTAGTCATTTAAGTAGCAAAGACACTTTGAATGGCTTTATTAGTGTCAGCTGACCTCAGACAAGGTGGAGCACCTTGCCTGCCACTGCTGAACTGCAGTGACCGGTGCATCCTGAGCTGTGGCGTAAGTTTGTCCCAGTTGCCCGGAGTTGCCTGGAGGCAAAATAGGTGTGACACATGCAAAAATGATGTTAGGTGGAGGAGTCAGCCACAGAAACAATATTGATGGCTTTTAATTAACTGATTTAAACTCGCAGGGGAGGAGATGTGCACCCTTTGGAGTACATTTTGACTCCATTGCCTCCCAGAGTTACGCCTCTGATCCTGAGATTATGTGCAAACATACCAGCAGTGAGTGTGCTAAGAAGACCTGAGTACCCGAATCAAGTGGTTAGGAATTAGCTAGGTCAAGCAGGAGTGTTTGTATACCCAGAGCCAGATTAAGGTCTAAATGGGCCTGGAGCTGAAAATTATCAAGGGCCTATTATGCGCAATAATAGGGGTTGTGGCCAGCACCTAATAATGTGGCAGGCGTGACCAGTGTTCTGGTTGAGTGGTCTGCTCATGGGTGTGTCTCTATTTGTGTAAATACTTTAATACTTTCAACTAATTTTATATATATATATAATATATGTATATATATATAATATATGTATATATATTACAAATTCTGACACTCCCAGGATGCAGGGAGATATATTGGCGATGTCCTAAGATACTTGCGGGGTGAGGCGGAATTCCAGTCCTAAAAAAATACTAAAAGCCAAAACTTGGTAGACAATATTTCAGCATCTTTTATGTTGTCAACTAAGTTTACCACACCATATACCCCTTATACAAATCAATAGTAACCCTCTTATATTGTACTTGCCTCTTACACATTATGCCACATGGAATGAGTCAAAATTCACATTATGTCACACAGATTAAGGCAAAATTCATATTTTTCCACATGGATTGAGCCAAAATACACACTATACCAAAACCAATTGAGCCAAAATTTACAATATGCTTCTCAAACAGGGACATTGCACGCCGAAGGTGCGCATTAAAAATTTACACCATAATGCCCATTACATGTTAAACCACACACCATAATGCCAATTAAAATTGAAGCTACATAAATGCTGCTTACCTACATGCTCATTGCCATATGGGATTACATGTTCATTGCCAAGGGGGAATACATGCTCGCAGTAACTGGGGGACAGCCGCTGCCAGGCAGAAGTGACAGCCATTGACAGCCAGACAGAGTGCGGGGAGGCTGCCCGGCTGTATTCAGAGCACTGCAGGTACCGGCTATTTGTAATAATACCCCTTTCACACCAGAAAATGCAGCAGGGACTTACCCGGGAATATGGTCCCAGGATCATGCAGGGACATGAGCCTAGTCCCTGCATTTTCTAATGTGAAGGGGAGAGAACCCCCCCCCCCCCCCTCTTTTACCAGCTATATCGTTTAACCAGCTATATCTTCGGAACCAACAGAGCCATTTACATGAGACCAGTATCATATTTAAGAACTTTTAAGTGGGATTGAAATTGGTCCCATGAAACTGGGCCATTTGGTTCCAGAGAAATCTGCCCTCAAAGAACATGAGCAGCCATGAAATTACATTTCAGAAATAAAAAAAATCGATTTACCCGCAATATCTCTGGAACCAATTAACCCATATGAACCAGCCTGGTATCAAATTGAAGGACCAGCGATTTGTGTTAGAATGAGATTGAACTTTGAACTTCTGTGATTCCAGGGGGGGAACTGGCAGTCGTCGGACATGGGTGGGGGTGGCGGAATTAGCGGGTTCTATGTTATCCTATGGGGAAAATGTTCCAGTTTTGCTTTGCGGTATCTCCGGTTCCCGGGGGGCTAGCGACGCGGGGCTGGACTCGTTGGAAAGCCCCAGTCCTCCTCTACAAAATGGGCCTATTTGGAGAGTGGGCCTGGAGCTGTAGCTCCATCAGTCCCATTGTTAATCCGGCCCTGTGTATACCTCCCAACATGACCCTCTCCAGGAGGGACAGAATGCTCTATTCCTGGACTTCTTTCTTAATTAATGATTGCAATCACCTGTGTGGAATCACCTTTCTTATCCATCAACCTGTTCAAACAGGTGATGGGAACCATAAATAATGAGGGAAGTCCAGAAACAGAGCATTGTGTCCCTCCTGGAATGGGCTTGAAGCCATTTATCAGCTAGTGGACCTGCTAGCTCATAGTTATCATCTGATCATACCCAGCATTAAGCATTATCTCTGACTGCTGGCTCTGGAAAGTTTGCTTATGATGTCTGTTTTTCATTCACTTATTGATTTATGGGCTAGTCTGGGGATTGAATTAAATTGTTCGCCAAATTAATGGTCATATAAGTAGTAGGAAAACAAATTCCAAGATTACTCAATCTGTAGTTAGGGACAGGAAATAAATACACCACATAACACGTTGAACTCTTATACCCCTTTCACACTGCAGCTCTTAACCAGTATATTGCCATTTTTTTAGCCTTTTAAACCGTTAGAGCAGCAGTGTGAAAACGCCAGTCTGCATTTACCGGTTACGAATTACCAGTACTTGCAAACGGGTAAAAAGCAGTCCTACACTGTTCAGAGCCGTTTTTTACGCAGTGTAAACAGCTCTAACCGGCAGTTAGCAATGAGCTGGCTATCAGCGCAGTGAATATTTAATGATATTTAATGATCGGGAGCCACTAATTATATGCACATATGTAATGAGCAGCTCATTCATATGTGCGTATGTAATTAGCGGGATCCGCTCCATCCTAGTGACCCGTGCACGCTGCCAACCTACCAGTGGAGGGCGGGGGTGTTACTAGGTGCTGGGTGGGGGGGGGGGGGCTGCTGCTGCTTTACCGACACCTGTGGCTGCTGCCCCGGGTCACCCCCTGAACCCGTTCTGCCTACTGCATGGTATATTACTGGTTAATTACCGTGTACCTTTCAAAACGGGTTCGATGCATACTTGCCTACTTTTGAAAACTAGTTTCAGGGAGATTGTAGTTGGTGGTAGAATTTAGCATATCGCCACATTGAGGGGGCGTGTCATGCTCCTCCCAAAGGGCGCGTCTAGATCCATATAGGGAGAGATTGTGAACAGAGATTGTGAACGTGGCACCTAGAAGTGTGGCTGTGTACTGCTATATCTGAGAGGAATCTTTTAAATTGACTGATATCCAAATGTAGATGAGCCCCAAAGCAGTTAGTAAGAGATACTACACTTGCTAAAGTGCTGGGAAATGGCGCTGATGATTTAATGTAAATGTATCTATCTCTCATTCCTTTTCCCCCAAAAAATGTAACAGTGTAATGTGGGCTAGGTGAAATGAGGGAGACTGGTAGACTAATGAGGGAGAGAGGGAGATTGCTGTTATTTCAGGGAGTCTCCTGCAGAATGCAGGATGGTAGGCAACTATGGTTCAATGTGAAAGGTACAAAAACGGTAATTAACCATTAATATACCGTTTACAACATGCAGTGTGAATGGGGTTAAACTTGCTCTGACCCGGTTAAAGAAACATTTAAAAAAAACGGGTCAGAGCAGGTTTGGCAGTGGGAAAGCAGCATCAAAAATGTGAAAGGATTAGTTACTTTATTTGTACACCCGGCTGTGAGTGAAACTGATGCTAAATTCTGTCCTGAAAAGGCTTCTACATGTTTTTAAGCAGAATTAACGGTACTTGCTTCCTAGCATGGCGCCCGTCGTGGGTCATCGCATACCTTAAGTTAAGGTATGCGATGGACGCGACTGACGCGATTTTAGGGCTATTTTTAGCCTTTTTCCCGACAATTAAAAAATCGCATCCATCGCATGAATTAAGTTAAGGTATGTGATGCGACCGACGCGATTTAACATTGAATGCATTGTATTCAATGTTTAATCCCTTTGTAAAATCGGGTCCATTGTATGCCATTATGATGCAATGGACCCGATTTTACATAGGGAACAATGTTAAATGGCCCATTGGACCTGATTTTTGTTTGTATACCCACCCTGATGGGTAATTTGCGATCGCATCGCATGTGATTTGGTTGCATGCAATGCGATTGACGCAATTTTTTAGGACCCGATGGATACAATTTTTTGCGCTGGCGCCGTGCTAGGAAACAAGTACCGAATTAACTTGATAAATATAAATCTTTATACTGCTAACTCGATCTGTATTACAAAACATCTATTACCATCTATTACCATCAAATGTACTTGGTCTGGGCCACTGGGGGGCGGTAGTTGGGAGCAGGGCAGGAGGGAGAGCTGGAGGTCTGGATTAGCGGTCAGGAGGGAGGGCTCGCTGCGCTGTGTGCAGTTCAGTCCCGGTGCATGTTAACTGACATTTTCCTCCACCCGCACCGTGTACAGCCGCTCAGCCGGGAAGAGTCTGAGGGTGAGCCAAGCGCTGCCCGGCTGAGCGGCTGTACACGGTGCGGAATTCCTATACTACATGTCTAAAGGCCCATACACACTGGGCGACTTTGAGCTGAAAGTCGCTCAAAACAGCAGGTTTGAGTGTCTTTCCGTTCAAAGCATAATACCAGCAGATGAGTGGCTTTGAGGACGGCTTTGCATAGCGCTGCGCTATGCAAAGACGTCCTCTCTCTGCTGACGGCACCGGGCAGGGGGAAAGCAGCTCAGTGTGTATGCACTGAGCAGCTTTCCCCCACAGCGATGATAGCGATCATCGCTGTCCATACACGCTGGGCAAAGTCGCCCAGTGTGTATGGACCTTTACAATGAGATGCAAAAACGTATGCGATGTAACCTGCTTATTTCATCATTACTGAGACAGGGGTTTATGTATTAAGATGGGTGTTCTATTGCATATAGGATGTTGCTTTTGGCAACAATGTGATTCTATCTATTATCTTGTAGAAGGTGCTAAATAAATAAATTAATAGTAAATAAACCCTAGAGTCAAATAAAACACCCTCAATTTTTGCAAAATGAAGCATCACTTTTTTGTCATTAATAAAAGATCCTTATAGTATAAAACTGCAAAAGTATAACCGTATAATCTACAAACAAAATTGTACACTAATTATACAATTTAGTATAACCTTGAAGGACTCTGTGTCAACACCTGGTGGTCAAACGTGATACTACATATATATTTATTTTTTAAGTGATACTGCATTTATTTAATTTCAGGAAAGCTACATTGGGTACACATACACACTGGGCAATATATAATTAACAATATGCCCAATACTGATATAGTTAAAGCTATATTGTGAACATTGGTCACTGCGTATGCTCAATATTGTTAACTATGCGTGCTCCCTGTCTTCTGTACATGCAGCTCAATCTGATAATATCATCAGTGACTGCATGTACGGAGCGGGAGACCAGTTGTAGTCACTGACCGATATCGTTAACGATGGTTATCAATTCCTGGCGGTGCCGGCTCAGTGTGTACCCAGCTTAAGTGACGGCTCTATTATTTTACGTGCTACTTTTTGTAAATCAAGCTGGTGATTTATGTAATAAGTGTGGGGATATGACATTTTCCAAGGGATAACTGAGTTATACAAGGTTAGTGGGTGGGTTAGTGGGTTATGCAAAGTCTCTTATGCCCCTTTCCCACTGCAGGCTTTACACGGTAAAATGCCGTTTTTTTAGCCTTTTTAAACGGCTAGAGCTGCAGTGGGAAAGCTCCAGGTTGCTTTACACGGGTAACAAATACCGGTATTTGTTAACCGGGTAAAAAGCAGTGTTTTTACCGTGTAAGAGCCGTTTTTTTGGCAATGGGAAAGGGTTTTAAACGGTATTTAGAAATAATAATAAAGGTTAAGAACATGATTGGTGCATGTGATGTTTTTAATGACAGGCAAGGTTTACTAGAGAGTTTAAACGTGTTGCTTTGTGGTTTACACGGGTAAGTGTGAATGGGACATTTACTGCTTTTAAACGGTAATTTACTGTTTAAAAGCTGCAGTGGGAAAGGGTCTTTGTGGCTCTTACCCGGGTAAAGACCCATTTAAAAAAAAGTGTCTTTACCCGGGTAGGCAGTGGGAAAGCAGCATTAGAGGGATAGAGGGTCTGGCAGTCTTCAGCCATAGGGCCTCAGAGGTTTCTACCATAGGGTTTTTTTCCTCTCCTGAGACTCTTCATGAGTCTTCCGCTATCTTGTTCCTCTTATAGGACAAGTGAGTAAGAGTTCTGGAACAGAATTTCCTATATTATATTGCAGAATAAAAATAATATATAGTTTACTTGAAATAAAAGTTTGAATTTCTACTTTAAATATATTTTGTGTGATTTTGTCTTTAGTTGTAGTAATTAATGCTCCCAAAGGTGACGAGGCTGCAGTGAGGGCTAGTCGGGTAAATGAGAGCAGAGGTGGTAATGGAAAGTAATACCACTTTTACACCCAAATCCTGGATCCGACCTGGTATTTGGAACACGGTTCCAATCTGGGTCAGATCCAGGATTTTCCCCATTTACAAGGAATATTCCCGGGCCTGCACCGTTTACACTGCACACGGGTGCATGCTGGGACTGCCAAGCTGGGGGCAATCCCAGCACCAAGGTAAACTGCTGGGCTCCCTGCTGGGAATGGATGTTTATGCTAAACATCCATTCGCATGCCTGCAAGAGAACATGGCGTGCGAGGGGTCAGCGGCATTACATTCACACGCAACACTGTGAATTTCAAAGCATTGCGTGTGGACCAGAATAAGGTCCTCGGTCACCCACTGTCTCTCTTTCTCTCTCTATCTCTCCCTATCACCTACTGCCTCTCCCCTGTGTCACTATTTCCCTATCAACCTCTCTCTCTTCTGTCACAATCTGACTCTTCAAGGCATACTGCTATGGCATTCCCTTTAAAGCCACGCCCCTTGTTGCGAGATCACACACAGTTTAACAGGAAAGGGAACCCCCCTGTCATTTTGTTCTGGATCTGCCCCTATCCCATTCTTTAAATTGTTGCTAAGGGGACTGTGCAGTTCACTTTGGTGAACAAGAACCTAAACAGCTGCCTGGTAGTACCATCCCTGGTGACAAGTCATATGCAGAGCTGTTTCTAGACAGTTTGTCCCCCAGTGTGAACAAATAAAAATGTGCCCCCTTCGGTGTGTGCCGCAATTAGGGGTGTGGCTTAATATAAGGGGTGTGTTCTACTTATAAGGGTAGTGGTCTACCAAGAAAACAATTACCTTCTACCTCACTTATGCAACCTGCATGACCAGACATTGGTTACCGCAGGAATGGTCGTTGTCTTCCCATGCTTAAGTTGGGCAGCTGAAGGCCACACAGTGACATATAAACATAAAGGCCCACCAGTGACCTAGTAGGCCTCACAAATCAAGCCCAAACAATGAGATGCTACTTAAATCTATGTAGACAGTTTATCCCTAATGCCTATTACACATTATGCCGCACACCATGATGCCCATTACACATTATGCCCATTATCAATTATGCCCCACACCATAATGCCCATTATACATTATGCCCCCCCCCACTGTAATGCCCATTACACAATATGCCCCACACCATAATTCCCATTACACATTATGCCCCACAGCTTAATGCCCATTACACATTATGCCCCAGAGCGTAATGCCCATTGCACATTTTGCCCATTATGCATTATGCCACACACATAATGCCCATTATACATTATGTCACATAAGTGGCACTTACCTACATGGTAATTGCCAGGAGTTACATGCTCATTGCAATTGGGGATTTCCTGCTTGTTGCCATGGGTTGATTACATGCTCGTGGCCCAGGGTTGATTTCATTGCATGGGGGAAGGGTTTACATGCTCATTGCCTGACCTCAGGGGGTTACTGGTGCACTGCATGCCCAAAGCCTAAATAAAAAAAAATAACAACACAGGGCCAGGCTCCCAGCATCTGCTATTAGCTGCCCAGGTTTTGACTGCAGGTAGAGTGCTATGACCAGCGCCGCCTGGGAGACTGGGCTAAGATGATAGAGTGAAGAAGGCGCACTACCCACCGCAATACTTTGGTGCTCAGGAGTCAGCTGTGCGCAGGCGCCGAGAAATCTCTATAGTGACATCCTCCTCCCGTTCCTGAGCAGAGACGGAGCTAATCGGCCGTTCCATAGACTGATGCAGAACGACTGTCACACACACACACATACAATATGTATATAATTTAAATATGCACATTTATGAAGAAATCAGTATTTGGACTTCATATTCCTACACATAGATATTATATTATCTGTGCTAAACTATTTTAAAGATAATTTGGTACTTGTGTAGTTTTACGGCGCCAGCATGGCGCCGTGCGTCTGTGTCCCCTTGCGGGGCCCGCTTCGCTCACCCATGCTGCGGGCTCGGTGGCTCGCTACGCTCGCCACGCTATTTAAAATCAACTCCATGCCAACATGGATAGTGGAGGTATGAACTATCCATGTTGGCATGGAGTTAAGTTCGTTTTTTTAACATAGTTTGTGGCGAGCGTAGAACCCGGTAGTAGCACGGCGCCATGCTGGCGCCGTGAAACTACACAAGTACCGATAAATTAACTGCATTATATCAGCTAGAACTCAATTTCATACTGTACAGCATATACTGTATCTGCATTTTGCTTATTGATTTACCAGCAACTACTATACAGAGAACTCTGAGGACTGGAAGGCCAGGAGAACAGCCTCGTGATTGTCTATCCTGTAACAATGTATGGAGATAGCAGGTGCATAATATGTAATATGCTCTTTTTTTGTCATCCATTAGATAGAAAACATCCCAGCTTTCAGTTACATAAAACACAGTGGGATTGTGTAGCATCAATGCAATGTATCAAACAAGAGACTCAATTATTCAGTGTTATATTACAAGAGTGTAGGTGTTAATTTAATACAAATCGATAACAAGTACAGTATATGTATTCATATTATAAATTTGTCTATCTCTGACACTCAGAAAGTCCAGTGTGCCTTCAAATTGTAGTGTGTCACTTTTTATGCGATCATCGCAGCAATGCGAATGCGTTGGAATCTCATAAAATGTGGCCATATGTCACTAGTGGATGGAGGCCTTAACAAGTCAGATTGCCGGTCCTAGTAGACAATTCTTCTATTTTCTTAAGTGCGGTCAATCTAATTCATTACATGTATATTTTAACCTGCGCAGCATCACACATATACATATTACATGAGAACGCTATGCAGGCCTAGAGTATAGTCTAAAATAAGAAAAACAAATTGCATGAAGCTATTTACATATGTAGTTACAAACAGGTTGGGAATAATACAGATGCAGGTTGTTATGAGTCATTGTTTTTACTGCACAGGTTAACATAATAAAACACTAACCTGCCACAAGATGTCATCAGCCCACGTTTTATATAACATATATCTGGATGTGTCATCATATAATATATATATATATATCCATAAATAGAAAGCAAATGCAGAGTTGCATTACATAAAATAATGGCAATGAAAAATGTTAGAAGTAGAAAGAGACTTCATGGACTACTTCTCTCAATTTCCCCTGAGAGGGATCCAATCAGATCCCTCCCTGCAACCCAACGGCCACAGTGGCCAGCTGCGTATGTCAGAGATACTCCCTGCTTCTAAACTTAAAATTCCCAACATTGGACAGGACAGGACAGGACAGGACTTATCAGGAGTGCTGTCCTTTGCAATACTAATTGCAAATGTAAGTAAGTACAGAATGTGATTAGTATGTCCGTGGTAAGTTGTAGAATTTACCACATTGCGGATGTGATGCTTAGCATCTAAAAGAAAAGACTTCATAATCCTGATTCTGAGTTGCATTTTTGGTGTTTGCAGATGGATCGCTCTATTTTTAGCAACTGTGTATGCTTGGAAGCCCTGGGTTTAAAGTAGGGATGTGCACCGGCCACTTTTCATGTTTTGGGTTTTGGGTTCTGATTACCTTGAGGTTTTGGGTTCTAATGGGTTTTGCCAAAACACCCCCTAAACGTTTTGTGTTTGGATTTTTTTGGTTTTGGGTTCTGATTCTTGTTTTAAAAAAAAGCATAAAAACGGCTTAAATCTCAGATTTTTTTTTTCCTACGTTATATTAACCTCAATAACATTCCTTTGCACTCATTTCCAGTCTATTCTGAACACCTCACACCTCACAATATTGTTTTTAGGGCAAAAGGTTGCACCGAGGTAGCTGGATAACTATGCTAATATATAATTAAATTAATTAAATATTAATAATATAGCAGCCTAGTAGGTAGAGAAACTAAACTACTAGGTAGGTAGGCAGTAGCACTGCCAGTGGTCACCACAAAAGGTAGTTACACACCACCAGTAGCAGACTATTATGCACCAGCAGAATTTATAATAATTAATTTTATTATTGGGTACTGCTTGGCAGTGGCACTCAGTGGCACACGTCAGTGCACCAGCAGCATGGAATTATTTTTTACAGTCACACGCAGCACAGGCATTATTTTTTAATTAAATTATATATAGCCGCCTAGTATGTACTAGGTAGGTACACTTAGGCAGTAGCACTGCCAGTGGCAACAGTAGACTGAGTAAATAATACTGGCAGATTCAGTGCAGACTGCACCAGTGGACTATATATATATAATATAATTAATTATTAATATAATATTACAGCACAGCACCAGAGGTAGGCCCCAGCACAGAGGAGACAGTAGTACTACAAGTACACAGTTAGACTGTCCTCCTTACTAGGGAGATCCCACCCTAAGCAGAGAGGAGAACAGAGTAAACAGCAGCACTGAGGGAGACAGCCCCAGCAAATAAAATAATTACAGCACAGCACACCAGAGGTAGACCGCACAGAGGAGACAGTAGTACTACAAGTACACAGTTAGACTGTCCTCCTTGCTAGCGTGATCCCACCCTAAGCAGAGAGGAGAACAGAGTACACAGCAGCACTGAGAGAGACAGCCCCAGCGAATAAAATATTGCGTTCAAGGTCAAGCTCAAGTTTAAGCCCCAGCAGCAGCACCAACACACCCTCTCCCAACCCACTACTAGACTGGAGTGAAGATGGCAGGTCTCTGAGCGCTTCTCGGAACCGGGCTCATAATGATGACGTCCGTGGGGGCTCGGATCTCTGGAATCCGAGTCTGCACATCTCTAGTTAAAGTGGTCCTGGAGAGGTGGTGGAAGTTGAACTCATTTCTCCTGCCACCTACTCCCCTTTCATTATTACACAGGGGAGCCTGGGTCAGCACTAGGATTTTCGATAAAGGTGCAGGATCGCGGTCACACAATAGTACTCCCAATTCAAATTCTGCCACACAGTAGCACAATCTTATTCACATTAAACTGCATGTATTGCCCAATTCATATTACACCGCATAGTAGTGCCCCTTATTCACGTTATACTACACAGTAATACCTCTTATACATGTTATGCCTCATAGTAGTGTCCCTTATACAAAATGCCCACAGTAATTATTCTGCTTATAAACGTAAAGTACACAGCAGTAGTGCCCTTTATACATATAATGCCCACAGTAGTGCACCTTATACACATCTCTGCCAGTCACTCCAGCACCTCCATACCCTGTGCCCCTCCAGCAGCTTCTCCACCTCTCTCTGTCCTCCTAGCACTCTCTTATCTAGTCTTCGGCTTGCTCAGAGCCTGCTCCTTTTTAGTGGCTCTTTTTAACTTTGGCTGCAGCGATGGTATGACATCACGGGAAACGGTCATCTGTCAGACCAGACTTAGGCCCTTATTCTGATTCGGTCGGTACGGCCCGCGTGCGGCCGTACCGCCGATGTTTGGACTCTGCACATGCGCAGAGGTCAATCTGCGCATGTGCAGCCCCCTTCGCCGCAGACGTATTTCGTCCGCCGCAAAGGGGGCGTATAGGGGCGTGAGAGGCTTCATGCCCTCATTTCCCTATGTGTACGCCCCGCGTTTCATGGGCGTTCCCATGCAAACGCGGGGCGTATGCATGGTAATGAGGGCATGACGCCCTCATTACCATGACATGGGGGCGGAAAGCTGACGTCGCCGGATGTCAGCTTTCAGCCCCCATACAAGCTACCACACGGACGATTGTCCGTGTGGTCTTAGCTTGCGGGAGCTGCCGCAGCGTGCGGGCCTGCCTTCGATGGTCGACGACCATCGAATGCAGGGGGCAGCTCCCACCATGGTGGAGGCGTAGCCTCCACCATTTTAATGCGGATCGCCAGCCGTCCGTGTACGGACGGCCGTGGCGATCCGTCTGGTGGGCGGCCCTTGGTTTGTGCGGTCGGAGCCCCGTGTGCGGCTCTGACCGCACCAACCAGAATAAGGGCCTTAGGTTGACAGTCATTAGGTCGACCCCGGAAGGTCGACTGTCACCAAGGTCGACAGGGTTAAAGGTCGACATGGCTCAAGGTCGACATGACTTAAGGTCGACATGGGCCAAGGTCGACATGGTTTTAGGTCGACAGTCATTAGGTCGACATGAGTTTTTCACTGTTTTTTGAGCCGACATGTGCCGACAGGCGGTATTTCATGCCCTACCATCCACTAGGGCATGGTGGGAGAATAAAATAGTGTGCCGAGCGCAGCGAGGCCCCATGCCCGAAGCATCGCGAGCGAAGCGAGCAATGCGAGGGGCTACGGTTCGACTCCAACTGTGTCCATGTCGACTGTGTCGACATTCGGGTCAAAAAACAGTGAAAAACTCATGTCGACCTAATGACTGTCGACCTAAAACCATGTCGACCTAGAGCCATGTCGACCTTTAACCCTGTCGACCTTGAGGACAGTCGACCTTCCGGGGTTGACCTAATGACTGTAGACCTAAGTCTGTTCTGACAGATGTACCGCTTCCGGCATCACACATGCATTGCTGGAAAAGGAACTTGCTGAGACCTAAGGTGGGGACAAATGCCACTAGACAGACACAGCATGTGTGAGTACCAGGGGGAGGAGAACCATGAAGCCACCCGGACCTAAGGAAGGGGGAGGTGACCGCAACTCATTAGTGACACTAGCACTACCTGCATCATCTATTGATATGGGTGGTGGGGCATTTTGTGTTGATATTACTGTGCAGGACTATGGTGAAGGTGGAACCAGTCCCACCTACAATTACAGGTGGTGGAACTCAGTTCAACCCCCCTCCAACACACATATACACTTTAACACCCATGGGAGCCAAATGCAACTTTCAGCAACTGATGACGGTTACTTTCACAAGACTTTCACAAGACCATGTACAGATGGGGCCGGGCTCTTCTTTGCTGGCGAATCGGCAGAACGTCACCGCTGGCGATCCGCCAGCAGCCCGGCTCGCCATCTGACTGAGACGCACGTGCGTGTGTCTCAGTTTCCGTCGGCGGGGCGACGGGAACCCTGTCCGTTTCCGCTTCAGGGAGACGGACAGGGTTAGGGGGGGGTGCGGGGAGGCGGTGGGGACCCCGGGTGACCGCCGACAAGCCGGCGGTGACCCGGGGGAAGCGCCGTCGGAAGGGGATGCGCGCGCGTCCCCTTTCGCTGTACAGGTGGCGGGGGATGGTGGCTGGCGTCATCCCCTGCAATGATGAGACCTGCCCCATCTGTATATTTGTGCAGCTAACTGCGAATATACACAGAGATTAGATTTATTTCAGCGCACATTATGTATAGACAGCCAAATTAATGCAACTCAGGAAAAAAATTATCAAATGCAAACAAATATTAAAAAAATATACATATACTATTAATAATAATACAAATAATAATTAATAATAACAATAAATAATAAAAAGAACTTGATCAAAGCTTTTTACTTGATATTTTCTGATCATTATTTGTCGTTTATTTTAGTCTCATTTTAGTCTGCTACAGCCTCCTACTACTTCTTTCAGGGTAAAATGTATTATATGCACTTTTACTGTAAATAAAAAGAAACCCTTGGAAAGCTGGACTGTACGTGTTTGCGTGGCCAACAGATGGCAAAGGCTACAGAAATTTCTTTACAGGAAGTCTGCATTCAGCACATGGATCTAGTTTATCTCTAGGACACTTCCAGAGCCAAGAGGGGAAGAGCTTTTATTAGGTAACCGGTGATGAATGAAAAGTGTAATCATAGTTGAGAACCTCCTAGTAACAATTGTTCTTGTGATTTGTAATTTTGGGGAATACATTAGCCATACTTTCCTACTTTTGAAAAGTAGATTCAGGGAGATTATAGATCGCACTGTAAGGCATCATGTGGAGCACCGTTGAGGGGGTTTATCACATTCTACCCAAGAGTCATGTCTATCTACTCTCATGGGCGTGTCTGCTGTCACTCAGGGGTGTGTCCTAAAAAGTGAAGTACAAATCTTATCAAATCATATCAGTGTGTAGTGTACTGACTAGGGGAGTTGAGGTAACCAGGTCTTTCTATCTTGCTGCATTTCACTCATATACTAGCATTCTCCACTATACCTACCATTATACCCTCCTTAAAATTGTGGTATTATTCTCTTTGCTGGCTAAACTCTATGGCACAAAAAAGTTAGTATATAGCCACCATTACACTGTTATTCACTGCATTACTTAACAGAAGGGTATATTGTTTTCAAACATGCAGCGATAGATATATGCATCTTCTCTACTTCCCCTCTCTTATATATTTTTTCTTTGATACCAAACAAACTAGTGGGGTCCGCTCACCCGTTATACCTTATTGGCCCCTCAGTGTCACCTGACCCTGACAGGAAGCCTGCATTTATTTGGACCATTTGAGTACACGGAGGGGGTGACCCCTCTGCAGGAAATTTGTGAGTCCAGTATTGCCACAGGTATAGAAACGGGCAGCAGCCACCCCACCTCCTTCCCACACAGATCCCTAGGCCATTTGGGGTCCGCTCACCCGCAATACCTAAAAGCCCATCAGTATAAACTATATCCTGACGGAAGCTAGCAAAACCTGGGACTTTCAAGTACACAGAGGGGGTGACCCCACTGCAGGAAACCATTGATCCCCAAACCTTGCTATAGGTATATAAAGCTTGGCAGCAGCCACCTCAAGGGGACTCATAGGGAATTAAGGTTGACTTCCCACAATACCTGTAAAAGCCCACTAAAAACATACCTAGTGGTAGCCGGTATGGGGGAATGTGACCAGTAGCAGTCAAGGAGACTTGACTGTGAACAATTACCTTCCTATCCATACTATAGGTATACAAAGTCGGCGTAGTGTCACCTTGGAGTGTTCTGTTTTGGTTATCAATCTTTATACCTTGATTCGTTCTGCCTCTTTTTTCTTCTTTCTCCTTTTTTCTTTTTTTCTTCTTTTTTCCTTCTTTACATTTTCTTTCTTTCCCTTATTTTCTGTTGTTGAAACTGATACATATACTGCCAAAAAACTAATACTAGCCTTCTTTCTAAAAACCCACTAATTCTCTAAACAGTCGATAAGAGTTTATTAAACATAACTATATCAGTTGGAACTGTGTAGGAGAATGGTGGCGAATGCAGCCGAAACAAGGGAACTTTACATGAGCATAATATATTAAAAAGTGCAAAAACTTTGTTCTGTCTAAAGTATTTCAGTGTATCCAAACAACATTCCAAACATTGAAACTTTTGATACAAGTATGAAAACACTGTAAATTTTTGATGTAAGAAGTGACTACATATAACACTTCAATATCATCATCTTTTACATAGATTGTGAAGCACTTGTTTTATAGATTATGAAGCAATAATTTTTTCTCTGTATATACGTTGTCTATGGCTGTATTGTGTCTGACCAATTCAGACTTGTATAAAGAAACACCCAGAAATTTGCTAGAGGGAGCCTATTCCTCAAATATCCATTAGAGGGATTACATCCCAGGTATAATGTTGGCCTAGGCGGTTGTATCTATTCATGTTATCTGTTTGTGTGTCCATGTCTAGTGTCTAATTTTACTGTAATCTAATTAAAAGCTATATTTTAACAAATTAAGAATACTTGTATCAGGGAACATCCCTGAACATACCAATAGTGTATAACTACAATTTGAGGGTTTTACCACAATTGACGTAGCTGTGTCTGTCACATGCTCACCCATCTTTACTAATTCTCTTTATTAAACTGTATTAATTACTGTATAAGAGTGCCCCAACAAAAAGAGAGTCTTTCCCTTCTTTCCCAATACTATACTATGAAAATTGGCAGTGTAATGTGGCACAATATGAAATGGAGGCACTACAGTGTGGCATAATATTTACTGGCAGCAGCACTGTAATGTGGCATAATATGAACTGGGGACACTGTGGGGCAAATGTATCGAAGAGACCAACTAATCAGCTCCTGACAGTTTACAGGCTGTGTTTGAAAATGAAATAGGCTCATTAGTTGGTAATTTACCTCTCTGTGGGGGTAAAATGTAAAATGTGCAGAGAGAATTAGATTTGGGTGAGTTATTTTGTTTCTGTGCAGGGAAAATACTGACTGCTTTATTTTTACACTGCAAAATAGATCTCACTTTAAAGTAAAACCAAACCCAAATATAATTTTATCTGCACAAGTAACATCTACCCCACCTGCAGTGCACATGGTTTTGTTCATCTAAGAAGGAATTTGTCAAAAAGAGTGAACTAGAATAAGGCCCATGTTTTTTTGTTCCATCTAAGAAGGAATTTGCCTGAAGGAGTAAACCAGAATAACCCCCTATATCACACTTTATACCTGCCAGTGGCTATGACTTGATTACTAGGGTTAATGAGGGCTAAACTGTCAGGAAACATGGCACTGACACCCGCGTTGGTCTGTACTCTGCAGCAGATCCATTGCTGACGCCGCGGGCAGTGCAATGGACTGGTATGATGTCCTACTGTCATCTCATTGCTGTGGTCCAGTTAGCAGCCTGGCATCTCACGCCGGTGTGTGGTTGCTTGGGCACCGCCATAACACCCGGGGTCAGCTGACCCATGCACTCCAATCCCCGAAGTTCAGTGTGTTATGTGACTCAGGTCCAGTGTAACCTGTCTGAGTCCCATGCTCCAATACCAGTCACTGCTGCGGTCACTTGACAGCTCACTAATCATCCAATCATTGAGGGGGATAAAAGGAGTGAGTCTTGTTCAGTCCAGTGCCTTGAATAATTTTCTTCCTCCTGAGGGAGATCGCAGAGGCTGATTTCTAGTTTACCTGACTCCAGTGTTATCTTATTCTGCTGCTGCTGCTACAGCTTTTTCCTGGTTCTTCAATTACAGTATCTGCCTGATATACTGCTTATATACCATCTCTATCATCCTGAGTTATCCCCAGAGTGCAGCGCCGGTTCCCAGACCGGCCAAGAACCATTGGTTTCCAGACCTACACAGAACCATTGGTTCCCAGAATGACCCAGAATCATTGGTTCCCAGACCGACCCAGAACCATTGGTTCCCAGAGTGACTCAGCCCGGGGGGTAGATGCCCTCCGGCCCAAACCACACCTGCTTGAAGACCACTTGAACTGTGGAGCTCTGGGCATATGCCCAGTGTGCCTATACATTAGGATGACCCTGGCTCGGGGGCACAATAGGTGATATATTATTGCAACTGTCATTTCTATAAACAAGGAATGGGCTGGAAAGAAAATATGCACTAAATGTCTTCTTTAAAATCTTTATTTCATCATAGAGATTGTATATTACACATGATACATGATATTTGTGATGCTCTACTCTGCCTATGCCTGCTGCTCCACACCAAACATTTTTGTACAGGCCGCCCTAGTGTAATCACCCAATGATTTCTGGGAAAAAGGGGAGTGACATAAAACTAGGTGGCAAAGAAGAGGCTCTCCAGAGGAAGGTAGCAGGTGAGGTACTGTAGTATATATATGGAATTAAGTCAACACAAATAATGTATTTACTAGTATAGTATGTACAGAACTTAAACCATTCAAGCGCAATTGTGTTAGAACACCATATAAGATGGTATTCAAAGTGCAAAACACACTTGAGTCATAGTAACAACAAAAAAATGTACAAACCTAATCTATTGTCCATAGACAATAACCTGCCAGATGGCTTAAGCTGGCATTCACTGCACTGAAGTCAATCATACCACTCAGGAGGCTTAATAATTTTCTAATCATCAAGACACAGCTTTTCAGCAAATAATCCTTCTAGCCGCAGGAAAATGAATGTGAATAGGTGAAGCATTCTCTTCAATAAAAAATAGTCTCCTTGTAATAGAAATAAATATACTGTCACAATAGAGGAAAAACAGCAACCACGTAATCTTGCGGAATAGACGGATCATCTTGTAATACTGGTTTGCATTAAAAATAAATTAAATTAGAATAAAATAGTGTTCTGTTTGCAAATGGAGAAAATGGCAGGTGGTTTTAATTATAACAGATTTGGGGGCAGATGTACTATGCCTTGGAGAGTAATAAAGTATAGAGAGATAAATCACAAACCAAACAGCTCCTATCTGACAATTAGGAGCTGACTGGTACTTTATCTCTCTCCACTGTATCCCTCTACAAGGGTAAGTACATCTCCGCCTCAGTGTTTAGAACGCAGTAATCATAGATTAGCTACTCATAATTTAAACCATAATGGTATACTGTACAGCAGTGTTTTTCAACCACTGTGCTGTGGCACACTAATGTGCCTTGAGCTGTTCTTAAGTGTGCCCCCAGATCTAGAGATGCCCAAACCAGTTTACAGCCACCACCAGTTCAACTGTTATTTACTGGTCTCTTCTTTTCATGTAAAGGGCCAATGTATTTTATTTTTGTTACCTGTGGGGACCAGTGTGATTGTTTTTTTATATGGTGGCCCATATGTTTTTTTTTTTTTCCCCTGTGGGGGCCAATGTGTTTTGCCCTGTGCCTTGGCAATGTGTTTTGGTGTGCCTTGGCAATTTAAAAATCTTATTTAGTGTGTCGTAAGGCAGGGGCGTAACTTGATATTCGTAGGCCCCATAGCAAAAGTTTTTAAGGGCCCCTATTTAGCAAATGATGGCGTTAAATGTGCGTAAAACATTACTTAAACAGTAAAGATGGGCGCCCTTCAGCTCTGGGCCCCATAGCAGCTGCACCCCTTGCACCTATGGTAGTTACGCCTTTGCCGTAAGGTAAAAAGGTTGAAAATCACTGCTGTTCATAAACTTGGACATACATTTGCTAGCATAACATTATTACCCTTGTATCCAGACACTAAGAACAATTTCCTAAAACATCATAAGAGTAAATGTCCCCTCTTATACATTGTTAACTTTGACAATTACATTTCCACTATTACTTTAAAAATTTTGCGGTCAGAATTCTGTAGTTTTATATGGAAGAAGAAATCACAAAGCGGCCGATTTAGACCTGTTCGTATGGGTCCGAATTTGGCCCAGTTTTTGATCATCGGGGGGTCTGTGCATGCGCGAATATGCTCATGTGCAAACTCCCTATGCGAACGCCTTTGGCGAGTATCACACTTGCCTAGGTGTTTGCACAGTGAGGTGAGGGGCGGTGGTGGGAAGGGAGTTGTAGCAGGGGAACGCCCAGCATTTTATGGGAGTCCACATCAAAACGCTGGGCATTCCCCATGGAACGCAGGTATGTTGACATGATGGCTCTAGAGTGTGGGTTGGTCTTGATGCCGTGTGTCTGAGACTGCTTTCTCCCACTTCCCTCCTTTGGCTCCCAAGCCCGGAAAGGCATGCAGTCATCTCATAGTTTCCCAGATTTTGATGATATGGGACTCTGCAGCTCAAAACTTTGGTCTCTCTCCACCTCCCTCCACTATCATCCCGCTGTTTAATTCTCCAGAATTCCCTCCTTGCATATACTGTACCCTCACCATTTTTTCCCATGACTAGAAGGTGGTATAAAATGGCTGCTATTCTCTGGCACCCAATCTACATTTCATATCTCTTTTAAAAGATTTTTCTCAGTACTTACAATCTGGTGGCTTCAGAGAGGGGTTGCTGCAGCACAGTCCAAATTTCAAATAGTGGAGCCTCACCATCTGCCACCCCCAAACATTGCCTAACTGGTGTCATAGACGAGAATTTGTGAAACCAGTGAATATGTGAGGTCTGCGCGAGTAAGTGGGAAACAGAATGTTGGAGAGACAAAGCAATCCCTGACCAGGGATCAAACCCGGGGCCTCGGCAGAGAGGGCTCTATCCTAACCACTGCAGCATCAGGGACTTGGTGTAGGTTACGTTTTGAAGATGTACTGCTGGATAAATGGGACTGGATTCCTGATTTGGCTGGACTGAATTACTACCGGATATGACTTGGTTGAGCTGGATACATGAAATGAGTGAACCAGACTAGACCGGATAGAATACTAGATATAAGTTGACCAGACTGAATGCTGGATATGACTGGAAGCACATTGTGAACCAGGCTGATTACCGATATAACTGGAAATGGTATGAACCAGGCTGAGTACCAGTTTAACTGGAAGCACTGTGAACTGGGCTGAGTACTGATATAACGAAATGGTATGAACCGGGCTGAGTAAAGGTGTAACTGGAAGCACTGTGAACCAGGCTGAGTACCGGACGGTATAACTGGAAACACTGTGAACCGGGCTGAGTACCGGTATAACTGGAAGCCAGCTGAGTAACAAAGAGTAGAGGGTAACAGGAACCAGGGTAATCACTATTACCTCCCAGGGAACTCAGCGGCTAGGCTCTCACTAGGCTGTTTAGAACTATCAGCTGTATTTCTCTCTACTTATACCTCTTGGTCCTTGGTAATTGGTGACTAGATTCAGATGATTCAGAGTCTCAGGCAGTCACAGGATTGAATATCTATTAGTCAGGTGATCAGACCCTGTCATGTCTCTACTCTAGGTTAGGCTCAGATGAGGCCTAGTAGGCTGATAAAAAAACCCCCACTGAATCCTACATACCTAATCATGCACGGAGAATACTGCACACAGGTTCCTGCTAAGTACTCAGAGGATCTCCACTCAGGTAGCTAATAAGAACCAAGCAACACAGATTGCAGTCTGCATGCTGAGCTGAAGGGAAAGGAAATGCTTCACAGAATTTCACAGGATATGCTGAGGTAAGCCATAGGACATGAGAAACACAGTCAGGATTGTGACCTATGGCAGTTGGTGTGGCTCTCCTATTTGAAATTTGTTTTGTTCTGCAGCCTCATTTTCACAGCAAAGTCTTCAACCGTCTTACCCTCCACCACCTGAGTACTGCTGAACAGACTTCCACTGTAGGACTGATTTGTACTTGACAATATAGTCTGAGCTTATAACAACGTCATAGAATCTACATGGGCAAATCACTATATTCTGATGACTTGGCCATGATTGGAGAGTCTGCCTCTTCAAGCTCAGTTTGTGTAAGGAAAAAAGAGAATGTATACAATATAATATATATAGGTGGTGCTATGTCCCCTCCCCACTTAATTATTCACTCAATTATAAGTAGGGTCTGGCAAGATCATTACATGGAATTCTTATCCTGCATACTTAACCATACCTCCCAACTTCTTTGCTTCATAAATAGGGACACTCGCGCGGCGAAGCAACGCGAGCGCCCGAAAAGGGGGCGGGGCATATGCAAATGAGGGTGCGGCTTATGCTAATTAGCTGCAGCCTCATTTTCATACGAGAATATTCTATTAGATTGGTGGGTCTCCCAACTGCCACCCCCCGCAGCGGGACAATGCCTGCCGCGGGTGGGACAGAGGGCCAGGACCCGAAAATCGGGACTGTCCCTCTGTAATCGTGACAGTTGGGAGGTATGACTTAACACATAGTTCAAGTATTTTGACAAGGTTTGGGGGCCTTAGCTGTCCTTATATCATTCTAGTTTCCCCTTCACTCAACTCTATACTCCCCTGATAGTTTTAGCCACACTGTCCCTTTCCTCCCCATCCCATAGTTTATACTCATTCACAAAAATGGTTCTTACGTTATTACATAAGTACCATATATACTCGAGTATAAGCCTACTTTTTCAGAACATTTTGTATGCTGAAAAGGCCCCCTCTGCTTATACTCGAGTGAGGTTCCCACTTGAGTCAATAAGTTTTCCCAGTTTTTTGTTGTAAAATTAGGTGCCTCGGCTAATATTCGGGTGGACTTATACTCAAGTATAAACGGTAACTGTTTTTTTAATCCTGCCTTTTTTTTTTTTTTTTTGCTTTAGATCAACTGACACGTGATTGTATTGGGTGTGGAATAATAGGTCAACAGTATCTAAGTTGAGCCAAAAGGTCTTTAGGCACAAGTTCAACATAGACATAGACAAAGAGTTGACAAGCAAAAAACACCTGAAAAGGTCGACATGCGTATTTTTAAAGTTTTTTGGTGTCGATTTGAAAATTTCAGCACATGGACCCACATTTTATAGACTCAGCTACCGCTGTGCTTAGCATACTTTAATGTTAAAGTATGAAAAAGTGCAAAATAACTCTCGCTGACCTTTTCATTTATCGATCGTTTAACCACATTGACCTTTTGACCTGGACAGTCAACCTATTATCCTGATAGAAATTGTAATTTGATTTTTTTATTCTGTATATCGTACTGACATTTAATAAATATACTTAAAAAAAATTGCAGTGAGACTGTTTCTCCATACCAGAGTGTGGGCAAGTGAAATTTTACTGAGAAGATCACATACAGTTGCAAAAACCCTCCTAATAAATCTGATGTAGTTATTACTACTTACATATATTGCAACTGCATTTATTATCACTTTGTTTTTTTTATGCCACATTGATGCTTTCTGAAGACTACTACAGAACTGTTGTCTGATCAGATTCTGACATGTATCCTGATATAAGGATAATTTTGGATATTGTTGAGTGATCCCATACAATACAAGAACAAATCTGTACGGCTTTCTAGCATCCAGAAAAGTGTGATAAGCACCTGATGGTTTTTGGCCAGGAATAGTCTGGAATGGAATCTCTTGACCTTTTGATCCAAAGAAACTGAGATGAAAGTCTATGCTCAGATCTTTTTGAAGAATGTATCGCAAAACCTTAAATTCCACAATGCCTGTTGGAGGTTTGGATAATACTAGTCAACAAAAAAATATATAGAACACAGTGCTTTTTTGATGAGAAATTAAAACACCATGAGATAAGTAAAAATGTATTTAATAATCATTTATTATGATATGTCAAATACATAAAAACATAATAAAATGACACATAATAAATTGTAATAATAAAGGAGCAGTCTCTCACTTTAGTAATAGTATGACCATATAGTCCCATTCCTAATTGTGACCTCTGGTACCTTGATGACCGTACCCTCAAACAATTTGCAAAAGTCTCAACACTCACTAGATGTGGAGCCTCACTTTTTGTTGGTGCTGCTGGGGGGCAGTATGAGTTCCTGGAGTGGAGAACTTGATCCAGAGTTTTTTTTTTTTACCTAGTTTAGCAGTACGTCAACACTGCAAGCTTAAGGTCCTGAGGTCTGGTTCAGGGCAGTAGGTAGGCTGGACTATCTAGAAATAGGTCCACTGGTTTGGATGGATGTCCGATAGACAAAGGTTTCGCCAGCTATACTGGCTTTTCAAAGGTGATCTCTTAGGGGGGTATTCATTGTCAGGGGAACGGCTGTCGAGCAAGCTCGACTGCTGTGCCCGTCCCGTTCTTGCTTTGCTCGACTTGAGCTCGGCGGTCGGGATTCAATGTCCCGGCCGCCGAGCTGCGAGAAAGGGGCGTGGCCACGAGCTGAGTACGGAAACAGACGAGCTCCAGCAGGGAGCTCGCCTATTTCCGGCGAACGAGCCCGACAGCTCGTTCTGCGGAGAACCCCTGTTCAATGCTGTCGGGGAAGACAGCATAGAATAGGGCCCCGCAGCCATCTCCCCCCGTGGGGCGATGGCTGCGGGAGCACGACTACCATTGAATACCCCCCTTAGTGTATGTGTATTCATGGCAAAGGAAGAAGAGAAAATACTTTCTTTTTGTTGGGACACTCTTTAGTTGACTTATTGGTATAGTGTGGGATTGTGTATCTATTGAAAGTAACTCCTAATCAATGTACTGGTTTGAAGTGTAATTGGGGTAATACCCCTGTGATGTAAACTGTAACTTGAATGACTCAAGAGTAAAATAAATTAGGATGGATTGACACACACAGATAAAGACACACACAAAACAAAAAACATAAAACATATAGTATATACACTTATATACACTGTGTTGGAGAAAGCTTAGTAGTGTTTAGGTTTTTTGTGTTTTTCGTTTTTTTTTTTATCTTTTTATCTCCTTCCTGGAAAGATAGAACAGTTGGGTTAAGCTGTCAATATGGAGAGTATGACACTGTTTCAGAAAGAACTCTTTACAGTGCAACACTAAAAAAATGGCAACATTATTATCTATCTATTGATAAATGTATCCAGGTAGTGTATTTAGAAATCAGTGTAGTAAAGACACATTGTTAGCAGATATTGTAGCAGCTCAATTGTCTGATGAATTAGGCAGAATAGTCTGATAGGTAACAGAAATATAAATATAAAGTTTTTGAGGAGACAAAAGGGTATATGCTCAAATCACATCAGAGTAACCTGTAAGGAAGATATATCTGAAAAACAATTGGTAAATCTTAAGGCCCATACATAGGCGAATCTAGGGGGTGGTCCGGGGGTGCACCGGACCACCCATTAGCCAATTTTGTAGCTGAGGGATGGGGCTTTCCAACGAGCCCAGCCCCGTGTCTCTAGCCCCCTGGGAACCGGAGATACTGCCAGGCAAAACTGGAACGTTTTCCCTATAGGATAACATGGGACCCACTAATTCCGACCCCCACCCAGTTCAACGGCTGCCAGTTCGCCCTTCGGCATCACTGAAGCTCGAGGTTGATCTCAGTCGAACCCAAATCGCTGGGCCTTCATTCTGATACCAGGCTGGATCCATATGGGTTAATTGGTTCCAGGGATATTGAGGTTTCATTTCATTTCTTAAATGTAATTTCTTAAATGTAATTTCATGTTCTTTAGGGCAGATTTCTCTGGAACCAAACAGCCCAGTTTCACGGGACCAAAATCATTCGAAGCCAACTCAAAAGTTCTTCAATATGATACTGGTCTCATATAAATGGGTCAGTTGGTTCCGAAGATATAGCTAGTTGGTTAAAGGGGGGTAGGGAGAGGGGAGTGGTTGTCTCTCCCCCTCACACCAGAAAATGCAGGGACTAGGCTGTATAAGGGTCAGCCTGGGAATGTCCCTGCATGATCCTGGAACCATATTCCCGGGTAAATCCCTGCATTTTCTGTTGTGAAAGGGGTATTATTTCAAACAGCCGTGACCTGCAGTGCTCTGAATACAGCCGGGCAGCCCCCTGCTCTCTGCCCAGCTGTCAATGACTGTCACCCCTGCAGCTTCCGCTCCAATTCTTCTCATCGCTTTCACCTCAGCCCGCCCCCCCTTTTAATCATGTGGTGCCAGCGCCCGGCGTGCTCCCCCGACAACACGCACAACAACAGCGCGTACAATATTTCAAATGTCCACTCGGCTAGAGGGGACACCAGGAGGGGAGTGGGAGCATGCTCTGCGCTGCGCTCTGCTCCTCTCCCCATAGAAGCAGCTGCACTGCTCTCTATCTCTCCCTGCAGCAGCAGCGAAGGCTCATATTAAAATTTACAGTAAGTGGCACTTTTGGGGGCATTGTTTAAGCGACGCTACAAGTGGCGGTATGTGGGGGCATTACGCATAATGTGTGGCTTAATGTGTAAGGGGCATTACGGTGTGCAGCATCATGTGTAAGGGGCATTATGTGTGCAGCATCATGTGTAAGGGGCATTATGTGTGCAGCATCATGTGTAAGGGACATTATGTGTGCAGCATCATGTGTAATGGGTACTATGGTGTGCGGCATCATGTGTAATGGGTACTATGGTGTGCGGCATCATGTGTAATGGGTACTATGGTGTGTGGCATCATGTGTAATGGGTACTATGGTGCCATCAAGCAAGAACCCCCTAGCAATGAGCACATAGGTAAGCAGCACTTATGTGGCAAATATGTAATGGGCATTATGGTTTGTTATATAGTATGTAATGGGCACCATGATGTGTGGCACAATGTGTAATGGGCATTATGGTGTGTGGCCTTATGTGTAATTGGCATTACAGCGTGTGGCTTTATGTGCAATGGGTATTACGGAGTTTGCTAAAATGTGTAATGGGCATTACTGTGTATGGTCTAAAGTGTAATACCACACCCCTTTTTGTGATGCCACGCCTCCTTCCCATGAGGCCATGCCCCTTTTTGCCTCGCGGCTATGCCGCGCAAACGTCCCCCTACTATTGTGTCTAGATCTGGGACCACACATTACCATAAATCTAGATTCACCTATGGGCCCATACACACTGGGCGACTTTGAGCTGAAAGTCGCTCAAAACACCCAGTTTGATTTAAATCATTTTTGCAAGGTCTTCTCTCCCGGTCACGTGACCGCAATAATGCAGCAGTCATGTGGCCACGGTCAGGGCTGGCTCTACCATTAGGCAGCTTTAGGCAGCTGCCTGGGGTGCCGGGATCTGGGGAGGTGCCACCAATTCTGCCTATAAAAAAAATCAAGGCTGTCTATGAGGATCCGTGTTGTACTTAATGCAGGTGGCTGCTGTGGAACTAAAACTTCACCTCCATACTTTCCCTTGAGACATACTGGCCTACATTTCTACCGCCTCCTCCTTGTACTCTGATGTGGGTGGCAAAGGGAGGCCTCCAGGGAAAGCTGGGAACTTACCCACCTTCCCGGGGTGGGCCTGGGAGGACAACTCAATTTTTGGGAGCTTCCCCGCCATTCTGAAATGTTAGGCAAGTATGCCTTAAGGCAGTGGTTCCCAACCTGGGGTACTAGTACCCCTGGGTGTACTCTGCAGACCTGTTGGGGGTACTTGGAAATAATGACGTTGTGTCATTTCCAGTTCCATCTGTAGCTTCATCGGCATCTCCTCGTGCTTTTGCCCAACCAGCAATTCACTGAGAGCTTCCTGTGAACATCTGCCCCGCACTGACATGGGTGGAAGAAGCATTAATCCTAGAGGTGTTATCGGTAACTCTGGAGACAATACACAGCCAGCGGCCAGACAAAGACGGACCTAATTCCTGACCATATACTAGTCCACGGCTACTCTTTAATATTAGGACACACATACTGCTCACTTCCACTCATAAGTACTGTGGAAATTTCAAATTGAGAGGAGGGGTACTTATAAATGAAAAGCCTAAACAAGGGGTACGGGAGAGTAAAAAGGTTGGGAACCACTGCCTTAAGGGATTGGAAAGTAGGTATTGGTGGTAGTATGGGGGACAGTGCCTAGCTCTGTCATGGGCTGGTCTTCAGTGATCATGTGACATGGCCTTCACATGACAGCAATGATGCAGCACAGGACCCCGTCATAGATCATCACTCCTGTGGTCACGTGACTGCGATGGTGCAGCTGTTACGTGACTTCACTGACACGGTGCATGAATATGACATGCGCACATGTGTCACAACAAGCTGTCATGCGCAGATGTACTGAGAGTTCCCTTTTGATTGTAATGGGGGTGGGAGTATCTAGCGAGAGGCCCACTATATGATTTGAGCATTAAAAATCCTATTGTAATATATATATACAGACATATTTTTTTATAAAACTTTCAATTATTTAACATTATTATACACATGTAAATAAAAAATATAAAAGTAAAATAGAAGGACAAACAGGCCTTATTAAAGATGGCATATTGATAAACATAATATAGTTTTTTTATATATATTTATTATTTTTATTGTTATTTTTATTCTGACAACATCATTATTAACATTGGTGATATGCATAAGGTATACATATAAAACAAGATTTTATTCTTTGTTTATTTTATTTTACTATTATTTTCGATATTAGAGGTTAGATCGGGAGAAGGAAGAGACGGAAGAATAAATAACCTGAGGTCCATTAGCCCTTAGTGGAGGGTATTCTCATTCTTCATTGTTTTATCTATATTTTACCTTTATACCTTCGCCTTCTTATTGCACTGTCCAGTGGAGTCCACTGTTTTGACTGTTCCTTCATTTCTGGCATGTAGTGATGAATCCTTCGCGTTAACTGCGCAGAAACTCCTTCGGATTGTGCTTGATCAGGTCCAAACCCTGCTCTGAAGTTGTCATTCGATTCCGCTTTTTATTCACAGTGACAAAACGAGGGACCCATCTTGCTGATAGCTTTGTCGTGCCCAAATGTTTATGTAGGATATTCTGCACACATTCAAAATGAGATACCTACGATTTCCCCAGTCTCTCTGATCTTAACTCGGCAGTCTGCCAATACGATATCATGGATTTTGTTGATCATTTTATCCATAGCCACCTCAATTGGGCGACTAGGACTCTTTTCATCGAGGGTGGATATAAGGCCATGCTTTAATTCATTGAAACAATATATGATGGCTGGCATCAAAGGTGAAAGGTCCCCATAAACAACTTCCAACTTTTCTTTGATTTCTTTGATTTCCTCACACTACTTACCCATCCAAAAACAAGAATCTAACCACCGATCGGTACTGCGCTTTCTCCATAGTTAAAAAAAGCTAATACTTGCTCACTTCCAACAGCTAGCAAAACAAAAGTACACAATTCATTTATCTGTAAATTCTGACATTCATTTGACAGATGACACTAAAAAATGATATATAGGTTTGACCTCAGTGGCGCCATCTGTCTTCAAACGCTTGTACTTATCAATCGCCCCACATACATACTTGTATTGTGAAATTAGCACCTTACAGATGTAAGAAAGGACTAGACATTGTTGAGTTCCCTGACCCTTTCTCTTAATCTTGATGCTAATGGCATGAAAAGACAGGGGCCCATTTAGACCCATACCTACTGGTCTGAATTTGGGCCCATTTTCAATGTTGGGGGTTCTCCACATGCGCGAATATGCGCATGTGCAGAACCCTTGTGTGAAGGCCTTCCGCGAGTATCACACTCGCTGAGGCATGTGCACAGTAATGGGAGGGCCGGGGGCAGCATTGGGGGGAACGCCTAGCATTTTATGGGTGTCCCCATAAAAACGCTGAGAGTTCCCCTGGGAATGCAGGTGTGCCGATGCCTGTGTAACGACAATTTGTTTATAAAACAGAAGGTTTGTCACTGGGTGGTGCACCAATCAAAGAATAACGACAATATAAAAAATTACCTTTTATTGTATATTCATTAAAAAAGGCTGCGAAAAGTGGATACAGTGAGATAATTAAAAAAGTACGTGCAGGGTCAACTAGCTCCTGCCTTGACTTGGTTTATTTGAGTGGTTGTAGATGGCACTTAATATTCCTTTATTAAGTAAATCTGTTTATTAGGAAAAGTGTCTCTATCTATCTTCCTAATTTTCTATCATCAATTCTGTGTCTGTAAGTCTGATTGGGAATTCCTCCAGATCAATTGTCTGTCAGACTATAATTATATGTAGTACCAGCTGTATGGCAATGCTGTTGGATTTCTGTGTGTGGTAGGTGTCCGTATTATACTGTACAACCCTGACTGTGACTGTTTACCCAGTTGACAGCGCAAGAATATATTATCACTTCCATGAAAGTACCGCATATATATGGTTAAGTATAACGAGGCATCTTATGGATTATTCATCATATGAGTTATGTGAACATTCATACATCCAGTGCCAAGACAATATAATGTCAACGTAGTTGGTGCCTGTTAGTTGGCACGTTAGGTGCCCTTTTATGCCACTGTGTATTTCTAATGAGCGGAGACCCGCTCATTCAATATGCACTGCGCCGGGGCCCGCTCATTCAGTATGCACTGTGCCGGGTCACGCTCATTAGATATGCATGTGCAACGACCCACTCTAGCAGCAGGAGCGAGGAGTCCATGCATATCTAACGGCTCAGTGTATATTGAATGAGCGGGTCCCGGCGCAGCAACATGGGCTGCAGGGTCTCTTGGCTTGGAAAATGGAACATCGGGAGGCAATAGAGCCAGTGCCTTCCTTTAAGGCTGGCATCTGGTGGCAGACAACTCCATTGCCTAAAGGAGTTCCGCCACTGCATGCACAGTACATAAAGAACGCATCAACTCAAAGTGTTTATCAGACTGCCCAAATTAGTTGAAAAATTAATGTGACAATCTGATTCAACCATACATTTATCTCACTTATCTGCACTTACAGTACCTTACAACCATTCATTAAGTACAGTGGGTTTCTGTCTAGTACCCAATCCTACCACTTAGGAACTGATATAGTGCAATGACTTTAGTGGGTGGGGAGATCAATCGAGTTGTTCTGAGGCAAATCTTAGTCAGGCCCTGATAGTCAGTTTCACATCACAAATGATATGTCCCAGCTTGTTATAGTCTTTTTGGGGCTACCATCAAGACTTGCAGAACGACTTTTAGCATCCCAATAAAGTTTTTTTTTTTAAACGAGGCTCTTTTGAACTATTTAAAAAAAAAATCTTTTGGCAGAACTGCCTTTAGGCTATACAAAAGGGTTGTGGCTAGAACCCCTCCTGTCTTCTGGAATTTCCCATCATGCCTGGGTATACATATACCTGGAGGGAGAATATAAAATGTGGCGAGCGTACAATTCAGCCGCAATCAAAAAAATAACCTACACCTACAAAAATTAGAGATAAAATAAAAAACCGCTGTGAGAGCAACTACTGTACAACTGTCGCTCTCGCCTAACATCACATCCTTGTCAAAGGATTGAAGTGGGTCTAGACACAACCTATACTGAAGATCTCCCAATGACCATGGTTCTGCCAAACTATCATAAGAAAAGGCAATTGTTTAAATAAATCTAGTTGACTTACACTATTATTCGTAGTGCCTCATCTCCACAGCAGGTTGATGGTGTTGCCAGTAAAATAAATTAGAAGACATTGTTGTGTTTGGTAAAGTCTTAAATGCTTTCTTATAAAAGTCCTTTCAAATTTTATGAGTACAATTTAGACTGGCCTTAGGCTTCTTATAAATGTACTCGCACAGCAGCGCTACCAATGTACAGTTCCTGGCACACACAAGTTGCCTGGAACACTACATTCCTTGAAGTGCAATCAAAATACTTTTATTTCTGACTTCTCTCCTGTTATTGTAATCAGAGGCAGCATTTTTAATCCTGTTGAAGCCATGTATTTTCTGATTTATTTGGCAACTTCTTGTGCTATCTGAAATTAGGATAATAAAATGATTATAATCCAAAACTGGATGTGCATTCACATATCAATGGAGATAAGAGTCAGAAGTGATCTGTGTGTTATATGGCAACATCTTTCTTCAGATACACACAGAAAATGCAACACAAAATGGCAAAAAACAACTGTATATAGCAATAGAAAATATACTCCAGGTTGCGCTAGAGCAGGCGTGGGGAACCTCAGTCCCGGGGGCCGTATGTGGCCCCCGTAGCCGGTCTGAGTGGCCCGCCCGCTCGCCCCGCGGCTTTGCTGGGAGTCAAGTACAGGGGAATTCTCGCAAGAGGTCGGTAGATCTCGTGAGATTCCGCTTCATCAACAGCAGCCGGAGACTGTCAGTCCTATTCAGCGGTAGCCGCTGGAGCGTGGGACGGCTGAAGCAGGACAATTTGTAAGAGAGATTTTTACATATGGCCCCCGAAGGATTTTTTTCCCCATACAAACGGCCTTTGCCACAAAAAAGGTTCCCCACCCCTGTTAGTAGAGGAAAAGTGAAGGATAGAGAAAAGATAAAGAGGTGCCCTTAAGATATACAATATAGTTGTAAATATAATGATTTGCTTTATATACCAAATAAAAAAATGTTGGTTTGAAAAAATATTGTATTTATTTTTCTTTGTTCATACACTTTCAAAACATGGTATCCACAAGTTCATCCACAGGTGGTTCACAGAAGTATTTCATTTTGAAACAAATCATCTATTCATAAATTATGAAGATAGCGAGAAGAAAAAACACTAAGCATTTTGTCTGTTAGGACTTCATCAGGGGCAAGGTCAGTGGCTGATGAATAAAGGATTTAATTTGTGAAATATAATACTTCAAAGATAATAATCTATAAGCCACCATGAGCCATAAAAGCTAAAAATAATCAATAAAATGAGACGTTTCCATAGAAGGAATTCAGCCAGGTATAAATTAGACAGACATGCGGACCTCAGGAGGATAAATAACAACTCTGGGTGATGCTATACCAGTATGAGATGCACGCCATGAAGATGAATGATAACTCAAAAACTTTTCTTTCACTCATGGTTAGTGGTTGGGTGAAGCCAATTATTGTCAAACAACTGTGTTTACTCTTTTTAAATCATAATGACAACAGAAACTACCCAAATGACCCTGATCAAAGTTTACATACCCCAGTTCTTAATACCGTGTATTGCCCCCTTTAACATCAATGACAGCTTGAAGTCTTTGTGGTAGTTGTGGATGAGGCTCTTTATTTTCTCAGATGATTAAGCTGCTCATTCTTCTTGGCAAAAAGCCTCCAGTTCCTGTAAATTCTTGGGCTGTCTTGCATGAACTGCATGTTTGAGATCTCCCCAGAGTGGCTCAACGATATTGAGGTCAGGAGACTGAGATGGCCACTCCAGAACCTTCACTTTATTCTGCTGTAGCCAATGACCGGTCGACTTGGCCTTGTGTTTTGGATCAGTGTCATGTTGGAACGTTCAAGCACGTCCCATTCGCAGCTTCCAGGCTGATGAGTGCAAATTTTCCTCCAGTATTTTCTGATAACATGCTGCATTCATCTTGCCATCAATTTTGACCAAGTTTCCAGTGCCTTTGTAGCTCACACATCCCCAAAACATCAGCAATCCAACTCTGTGTTTCACAGTAGTAATGGTGTACCTTTCATCATAGGCCTTGTTGACTCCTCGTCAAATGTAACATTTATGATTGTGGCCAAAAAGTTCAATTTGGTCTCATCACTCCAAATGACGTTGTTCCAGAAGTTTTAAGGCTTGTCTCTGTGCTGTTTGGAGTATTGTAAGCGGGATGCTTTGTGGCATTTGCGTAGTACTGGCTTTCTTCTCGCGACTCGACCATGCAGCCCATTTTTCTTCAATAGCCTCCTTATTGTGCATATTGAAACAACCACACCACTTTTTACAGAGTCCTGTATTTCAGCTGAAGTTATTTGTGGATTTTTCTTTGCATCACAAACAATTTTCCTAGCAGTTGTGGCTAAATATTTTGTTGGTCTACCTGAACTTGATTTGGTTTCCACAGAATCCCTCATTTTCCACTTCTTAATTAGAGTTTGAACACTGCTGATTGGCATTCTCAATAGCTTGAATATCTTTTTATATCCCTTTCCTGTTTTATATAGTTCAATTACCTTTTCCCGCAGATCCTTTGACAATTATTTTGCTTTCCCCATGAATCCAGTCTTTCAGGAGACCAGAAACTCACTGACTTTTTATACACACTCACACACACACACACACACACACAATGATTACAAGCAAGCAGATCACAGGTGAGGATGGCTACCTTTAGTAGCAATTGAAACCCGTTTGTGTCAACTTGTGTGCATGTTATCAGGCCAAAATCTCCAGGGTATGTAAACATTTGATCAGGGTTTTTTGGTTAGTTTCTGTTGTCATTATGATTTCAAAAGAGTAAACACATTTGTTTGACAATAAATGGCTTCACCCAACCACTAACCATGAGGGAAAGAAAGGTTTGTGAGTTATAATTCATATTCTCTGACAAATGGCCAGAAAATTACAAATTCTGCTAGGGTATGTAAACTTATGAGCACAACTGAATGTCTAGTGCTCGTGTGTTTCCGAAACACTGCCATCTGTTGACAGAAAGTCACAGAGCCGGCCCTAGCCTAAATGACGTCCTAGGCAAGATTTTGGCTGGTGCCCCCTAGCACCGCCTCTAGTTCCGCCTCTGACCCTTCTCCCCTTTACCAGCACCATCAACCCTCATCATAGCAGTCATCGTTTTGGTGCTCCTACCAGCAATATTTTAAATAGAAACAGTGCACACATTCGGTGCGCAGCCCAAACAGGGGTGTGTTCTTGCTGGGAAGGGGCATGGACACACAATAGTACCCCAATTCAAATTATGCCACACAGTAGTGCAACTTTATTCACATTATATCATGGGATGGTGTCCCTTATTCACGTTACATCACACAGTAGTACCACTTTACCTTATGTACATTACTCCACACATTATTCACATTATACCATTAGAAAAAAATCCTGAGAAAATATTGTATTTTAAGCACCTCCATGGCCACACTGCAACCCAGCACAAAGCAATGTGTGCTGGGCAGAGGAGAAGAGCTGCAGCTGCTGCTGTCACTTAAGGGGAGGGGGCCCTTCCATCAGACTTTGGCCTGGGTAATTTGTACCCCCTACCCATTTCTCTTGGCACCCCTGATAATACCACACAGTAATGCCCCTTACACATAACACACACATGTCCTTATAACCATAATGCCCCTTACACATTATGCCAACCTTTATTAATGCCCTTCATACACATAAAGACACACCTAATGCCCCTTACACATATGTTGCACATTATTAATGCCCTTATACACATGACACACATAATGGCCATTACACATATGTTGCACATTATTAATGCCCTTATACACGACACACATAATGCCTGTTACATATATGTCGCACATTATTAATGCATTTATACATGACACACATATGCCGAACACTATTGCACAACCAACCCACCCGCAGACAGCACTCGCACAGCCGCTAACACTGTGACCACTGCATCTGATTGGATACAGATGTGTCCTCATACATCTTGCCTCATATGCGGCATGCCTATATTCTGTGTGCGACTGTGGCTGTACCTGCATACGGAATGCTATGTTACAGTAATTTCCATGAATACACTATTTCATATGCAGATACAGCCTCACTCACACACAGAATATAGGCATGCTGCATATCATTTTAATCAGCAGAAGCTGCTGATGCCCCCAGGCATTCCAAATGCCCCAGGCAATTGCCTAGTTTGCCTATGCCTAAGGCAGGCTCTGGAAAGTCAAACTTCATCTACTAGCTTTGGAAGCATTTGCTACAAGCGGGCTCACTAGTGTGTATATATATAGATAGATAGCTCTATCTATTTATCTATCTATCTATCTATCTATCTATCTATCTATATATATATATATATAATTTATGTGTGTATGTTCCCTATGGACTCCAAAATGGCCTGACCGATTTTGATTACATTTTTTTAGGCAATCTTCAGATTAGCCCAGCGGGTGATAGTGTGAAGTTTGGTAGCGATCGGATCAACAGAATTTTTTTTTTTTGGCAATTAATTGATTGCGCCATGAATGACATTTCGTTCCTGCCGAACTTCTGTCAAATGCAACTGAATATTCAAGCCGTTGTCGACAACGTATTCCCAAATCTGACAACCAACTACAAAAATCCAGATTGGCTGTGTGAATGTGCAATTTTGGCACCAAAAAATGATGATGTCAACAAGCTGAATGAGCAAATTCAATTGAAACTGCCTGGCAAAACAGTCAAATACAAATCGATCGACACAGTAATGAATGAACAAGCCGTCAATTATCCGATTGAATTTTTGAATTCATTGGAACCACCCGGAATGTCACCGCACGTATCAACATTGAGGGTTGGATCACCGGTGATGCTTATTCGCAACTTAAACGCACCAAAGTTGTGCAACGGAACCAGATTGACCATCGGCACTGTACCTATAGATATCTGCTAAAACTTTGTCACATGATCACCCCCATCCATCCACCAGAAGTCATCTGGCTATAGATAATTAGTGCTTCCCGTGCGAAGCTGGGCGAGTCGCTAGTATACATATATATATATATATATATATATATATAAGGAAGTCAGCAGGAAAATTGCTTGATGGCAGGTATGTGCCACTGAGACACTGCTGAGGTCAGTGGTATAAATCCCAGACTGGGTTGAAATTGATGGTACGTCCAGGTTTTGGTATGCTTGTGTTGGTTCCCTCCTAGCCATTCCCATAATACACACCAGATTAATCAACTCCTGAGCTGCGAGTTCAAGAGGTACATCGAGGATGTTTTTCTGATCTGGTTGGGAGAGGAAACATCATTTCTGAACATAGTATCATCATTGAATGGGTTGGCAACTCCAGTCTGTTTTACTTATGCTTCTGACCCCTATAGCATGAGTTTCCTCGATATTACGATATTGAAGAAGGATAATTGCCTGGACTACACTCTGTTCAAAAAACCAACAGACAGGAACACGTTATTGTGGGCCACCAGCCATCACCCTGATTCATTAAAAACGAAATTGCCCATCTCACAATTACTGAGGGTTATGAGGAATAACTCAAATATACAGGCGATGGAGGTCCAGTTGAAAGCTGAACGCTTCAAGGAAAGGGGGTACAGCTCGAAGGTCATTCATAATAGCCTCACCAGAGCTAGGAAAAGGTTAAAGGAACAAGCGGTGAGAAGAGTGGAGGGTACAGCTCCTACACATTTAATTGTGAATATCCACTGTGACACCAACCTTAAAAGTACCCAGCAAATTATTAAAAAACCAATGGTCGCTGATTTCGGTTGATGATGCATTTAAGAAGATGGGACCTGTGCAACCTCTCCTGAGCATCACGAGAGGACGGAACCTACAAGACCGACTTTTACGACCAAATATGAAACCGATGAAACCAGACAAAGAGAAGTGGCTCAGCAAAAAAAACGGATGCTACAAGTGTCTGGGCTGCACTACGTGCAGAGCACTGATTACTGGCCCATTCTTTTGTCACCCTCATCAAGGAAGATCTACCTCAAACACTGCCTGTATTGCCAACTTGATCACGTAATTTATTATTTGATCTGCCCCTGTGACTAAGGCCCTTATTCTGGTTGGTGCGGTAATATCCGCGTGCGTTCGTGCCGCCGATGTTTTGTGTCTGCGCATGTGCAGAGGCGTCTCTGAGCATGTGCGAGCTGGGCGTACAGCCAAATCCCGCATGAAATGTGAACACTCCGAACAGGGGGTGGAGAGGGGCGCGAAGGGCTATTTGGGCTCATTACCATATGCATACGCCCCGCGTTTCATGGGCGTTCCCATGAAAACGCTGGGCGTACGTATGGTAATGCTTCCGTGACGCACGTGTAGGGGGTGGACATATGACATCACCGGATGTCAGCTGCCCGCCCAGATCCCTGCTTTTGCACGGAAAAATGTCCGTGTGGTCTGAGGTTGCGGGAGCTGGTGGACCACTCGGTCCTGCATTCGATGGTCTGCGACCATCGAATGATGGGGGAGGTTCCCTGAGATGGAGGAGGCGTATTCCATGAAAAATACACATGCGGTCCGTTCGGCCAGCTTCTTACCGCGTACGGACGGAGTTGGCGATCCGTATGGAAGGCGGGGTTGCGCACGCACTGTCCTGGCCGCATATTCGGATCCGGCCGCACCGATCAGAATAAGGGCCTTAATGTATGTGGGCAAGACGATAAGGACTCTAAGGGAGAGGATAAATCAGATGGATTCATCTACTGGATACGGTGTATCCAAGGGGCTTAAACGAAAAGACACACCTGAATATATTTTTATGATCAAATTTTCATGCAAAGTATTGATGTTTTTTCATGATTTTAGCGATTTGCTTCAGTTCCTCTCTATAGTATGGACCGAATAGATAGAGCTGGTCATTATCTATTTATTACCCAGGACTTGATAAGTGGCCCGCCTATCCCTTGCGACCGTTGCTACCTGAACTGGGGTCCATGGCTGCTTTGGGAATATACGGCTCACTTTTTTTACATGTGTGTATATGTTGTCTGTTGTAGTTTAATATGTTCATATATCTTTGGCTCGCATGATATCATGAGGGTATGGAAGTGTCCCTCTTATCATGCCACAGGTGGTGGGACGCCAGAGAAAGCCGTCTCACCCCGCTGTCAGTGCAGGGTGAGCTGTCTCTGCAGAAGGGAGATTAGCGCTGGACCCTGGATTGGTAAGTATATTGGTGTAAAAGTGAGGTGTGTGTTTGTGTGTGAAATAAAGTTATACTTTTCTGTGTGTGTGCGTTTTAACATTCTTTTACAGGTGGACTACAAGTCCCATGCATACTGGGACTTGTGGTTCTCCAAGTCCCAGCATGCGGGAGAGGTCTGCTGGCACTTGTAGTTCGCCTGCATAAAGCAATGTTAGGTATGTGAGTTTTAACCCTATCAGGCTGGCGTTCACTGGCCACTGATGCTGGTGACAGCCCGGGCTTCAGCCTTGGATGGGTGAAGCCTGGGGGGGGGGGGGGGCCTTTATTGGGTGGGTCCCTACTCCTCCAGGTACCCCGTCCAAGGCTGACCAGCCACGGTGCTCATGTTTCGGCCGGGGGACCCTTACATAAAAAGTGTGGCATGACACATGGCAGCTGTGGCTTGACACATAGTTACATAGTTACATATAGTTACATAGTAGATAAGGATGAATAAAGACTTGTGTCCATCGAGTACAACTTGGGTATTAATAGCTTATCCCTTGTAAAAGAGTATGATTCATTTTTAAAGACAGAATATGATAAACGTAGTTATTGTGTCCGCCAACACCACCTCTCCAGGAAGAGAGTTCCACAGTTTGACTGCTTGGACCGTAAAGATTTTTTTTCTTTTGAGGGAACAAAATATTCCTTCTTCTAATCTAAACTCATGCCCTCGCATCCTAGATTAGTTTCTTGCAGTAAAAAGTGTGCTTGACAGTTCCTTATATTGGCCCTTGATATATTTGTACATGTTGAGCATGTCCCCCCTTAAACATCTCTTCTCTAGTGTAAATAGTCCCAAAGTGCTCAATCTCTCCTCGTAGTTTAAATTCTCCATTCCCCTGATTAGCTTAGTTTCTTAGTTTCACTTCTTTGGGTTTTTTCTAATTCTCTGATGTCCTTTTAACAGTGTGGGGCCAAGAACACACTGGGGGCCCAGAACGGTTCTGGGCCTGCGGAGCCCAGAAACGGACTCCGCTGGCTGTTGGAGCCTAGTGCTGGTTTCAAAATAAGGGGGACCCCCAGATTTTTTGTCCCCCTTATTTTTGGAACCAGGACCGGTCCAAGAGTCCGGGGCTGGTTTCAGAAATACGTTGGACCCCTGTGCTTTTTGTCCACCATATTTTTGGAACTGGGGCCGGCTCAATGAGCCCGGGGCTGGTTATGCTCAGGAGGGGGGACCCCACGCCATTTAAAAAAAAAACAAAAAAACTTTAACACATTTTTTAACACAGGACCATGCACAGATTGCAATGATCTATGCAGGGTTCTGGCCAATTCGCATATCAGAACCTGGTCTAAATGTTTGGCGTTTTTTAGACACATTTTCCCGAATTTGCATCTCATGAAATATGCGAATTGTATACTTTTTAATGGGAAAACATCTGGATGCGAGTTCCGGCGTGACTAAAAAATCACACTTTCAGAAAGTACGATTTTGCTGCAGAATCTGCGGTTTTGCCGTTTTAAGCAAAAATCACATTTTCGCATCTCATTAAATGTCACCCAAGGGATCTTGGGACGCAAGTCGGAACTAGGCTTTCATTATGAGTGATCCATTTTACATAGTTTGTTTTATATATTTTTTAACCATTATTAGAGGACTATAAATTTCATTGAGCCTATTTATTAACCCTCATCCACGCAATGAACTTCTGTTGTAGCAATAGTGTTCTTTTGTTTGCTTTGATGTATGTATTCACCTTGTTTTCACATGTAACTTGGCCCACAAGCTTCTGCATGGGACACCTTATTATTTATCAAGCTGTGCGCTGCTTGCTTATCGCAGGCATTGCCTGTGTGTACATAAAGGAGGCTTATGTCCTGCAACCCTGTACAGCCTATGATGCTAAAGCTTTACATAGTGGATCTGTTTGAACTTTGAAGGTTTTTTGAAGTATCCCACATTGTGCTCTGGTCACATCATCACAATATGATCTTTAAGATATACTGTAAGATAATATAATCAAGACTGACTCCTTTACAGCACTGAAGCTAGTGCATGCACTGAAACAGGAACACAAAGGTTATAAATGGAACAGAATTAATGAATATCAAAATGTGCTCTTATGAGGAGTTGCTCAGAACTGAGAACAATAAACAATAGGGACATAAAATAAGAATATCATTGTGTATACAGCCCACTCCTGGATTCCCACCATTGCCTCCATTCATAAAACAGGGAAGAGCAGAGGAGGGCATGTCTGTGTGACGCCTAAGCCTTCAGCAAGTCTTTCATAATAAACTTAAAATAAAAGCTGGCGTAATAAAATAGACAAACATCCAGGAGCTAACAACATAATGTTCCCATTAACTATTCTAATACTAAGTTTCCTCTATCAACCATACAGTATGATGCCCCAACCCTTGTTACAAGAGAAAGTCTGCTACCTTTTGACATTCCCAAAGTGAATGTGAACAAGTCAGGTAAATGTTCTTTACACAAGTTTTTTATTTATAAGATGTATTGTTATACAGTAGGTGGCTCTGCAGCTTGAGTTCAACATGACTGCAGAGAGTAAAGTCACACTTCTGCAGCTCTCCAGAATCCTGTGGATATTTGTATACAGACCACTTAACAGGTATACTAGAGGGTATTGCTGTAATGTGAAAGCTGTATAACCAATTGTGGTAATGTGTAGTGAGGGAGATTATATTTACTTGCTATTTCTTTCTTGCTCCCAACTCAGAATCAGGACCTACAGAACAATATGTTACTTAATCTAAAAAAAAAATCAGTTTTTGATTTTTCTTTTTTGCATCCAACACACTGTCTTTAACCTGTTTATTGTTATTTATGTTAAAAAAATGGGATGTAGATGTACAGGGCTGTGCTAGGGTGTCTGACACCCTCCTGTAAATGCAAACCATACATTTTTCACCCTTCCACAGTGCCATAGCTACAAGATGCACCATGCAATCTTATGGATCTCGCCCAGCACAGGGCAAGGCTGTTCTACTCACCGGTTCCAACTTCGTGATGTGCCTGCAACATTTTGCACTGCGCAGGGTGTAAGGAGGGCCGGGCGCCGTTCTTTGTTGTTACGGTTCCACTCAGAGCCGGCCTTAGGCATAGGCCAACTAGGCAATTGCCTAGGGCATTTGGAATGCCTAGGGGCATCAGCAGCTTCTGCTGATTAAAATGATATGCAGCATGCCTATTTTGTGTGTGTGAGTGAGGCTGTTAGCGGCTGTGCGAGTCCTGTCTGTGGGTGGGTTGGTTGTGCAATAGTGTTCGGCATATGTGTAAGGGGCATTATGTGTGTCATGTATAAATGCATTAATAATGTGTGACATATGTGTAAGGGGCATAATGTGTGTCATGTGTATAAGGGCATTAATAATGTGTGACATATGTGTAAGGGGCATTATGTGTGTCATTATGTGTATGAAGGGCATTAATAAAGGTTGGCATAATGTGTAAGGGGCATTATGGTTATAAGGACATTAATAAGGTTTGTCATGTGTAAGGGGCATTACTGTGTGGTATTATCAGGGGTGCCGAGAAAAAGGGGTAGGGGGTACAAATTACCCAGGCCAAAGTCTGATGGAAGGGCCCAGTGGGGGCCCCGGGCCCCGTCCCCTTAAGTGACAGCAGCAGCTGCAGCTCTTCTCCTCTGCCCAGCACACCCTGCTTTATGCTGGGTTGCAGTGTGGCCATGGAGGTGCTTAAAATACAATATTTTCTCAGGATTTTTTTCCAATGGTATAATGTGAATAATATGAGGAGTAATGTACATAAGGTAAAGTGGTACTACTGTGTGATGTAACGTGAATAAGGGACACCATCGCAGGATATAATGTGAATAAAGTTGCACTACTGTGTGGCATAATTTGAATTGGAGGTACTATTGTATGGCCATGCCCCTTCCCAGCAAGAACACACCCCTGTTTGGGCTCCGCACCGAATGGGTGCGCTGTTTCTATTTAAAATATTGCGGGTAGGAGCACCAAAATGATGACTGCTATGATGAGGGTTGATGATGCTGGGAAAGGGGAGCAGGGTCAGAGACGGAACTAGTGGCGGTGCTAGGGGGCAACAGTCAAAATCTTGCCTAGGGCGTAATTTAGGCTAGGGCCAGCTCTGGTTCCACTGCCTGTCATAATGTATGGCAGCTGAGCTGACAACTTATAAGGGTCCTTCTGCTAAGGAAGAGGGGGCTGGACGCTGGAGAACTTTTCACTGTGTAGCACAGACCAGCTCTTCATTCATGCTACCCGCTCTTATATCTACAATATGCGGCGCAGGCAGCAGCTTGAGCAGGGCAGGGCAGGGAGAGCTCCTTTTCAGCATGGCGCCTCACTGCTTTGCCTCCCAGGCGCCGGCCCTGTAGATGTATGCTGTATGCATACAATTGTTATATGGGAAGTGTTATGTTATACAGGAAGTGTCTCTGCAGCCTGGCTTCAGCGTGACTGCCGTGAATAAAGTCACACTTCTATAGCTCTCCAGGGCCGGTGCAAGGCACCGGAGCGCCCCAGGCGAGTCTGGGTGGGGGCGCCCCGGTGCCGGGGGGGGGGGGAAGGTTGGTACCTGTGTAAAAAAACTTGTGTCCCCGGCGTCCCTGCTGAGTGCTGGTGCGTGCAGGGGTGTCCGTGCCGCCGGGGGAGCCTGCGGCGCTGTTATTGTGTATAAGCTGGCCGCGGCCGGCGGGGTCCCTACAGTGAATAGAAAATAACTAGCGCTTCCCGCGCCGCCGCGCGCATAGCGCTAGTTATTTTCTATTCACTGTAGGGACCCCGCCGGCCGCGACAAGCTTATACACAATAACAGCGCCGCAGGTTCCCCCGGCGGCACGGACAAGATTCTTCACAGGTACCACAGTGCTGGGGGTGAGGGGCGAACTGTCGCCCTCCAGGTGCCGGCGCCCTAGGCAAATGCCTAGAGCTGCCTAGTGGTGGCGCCGGCCCTGTAGCTCTTCATCGACTTGTGGCACACAGATGACTTCAGCTATTGCTAGAAGGTATCACTGTAATGTGGAAGCCGTATAACAGATTGCAGAGCAGAAGGGGGGTTGTGATTAAACAGAAATAAGCACTATCATAAAATGGTAACTTCTTTGATATTGGAAGGATCATAAAATGTTTAAAATCACAGGTGACACTTCTTAGTGGTGGTACCCACATATTGTACAGGTAAAATAATAAAATAACTTGTTTTACATGTAGAAGATTCTAAAATAGGTAAAATGTAAATAAGAAAGTCCCCAGGTATTTTTCTTATGAGTGAGGAGGTGTTGGTTGATGAAACTTCCCCGTTATAGTTGAGAGTGACGAGTTGATGGTGTGGAGATGTATACACATATGGGGGGGGGGGGGATCTCATTGAAGTGTACCAAGCTCTTGCGTACCCAGACTCACAATCTCTAGCATATTTGAATAAAGACATCAAGGTATCACTCACAGATAGAAAGGTGGCAGAAGATATGCAAAGGTTTATGTTTTCCTTAACCATAAGAGTAGATAAAAGGTATTACTTTATATAGGGAAAGGCATACCCCTAATCACGGTCAGTAATGCTGTGGTAAACATATACAGGGTCTGTCCAGAAAGTAATGAGACTAAATATTTGTGGTTTTTTTTTAATACATACAGGTAGGTATAATCTTCCAAGTATGACCCTTGTGCATCGATACACCTTTGCTAGCGTGTCTGCCAAGCTCAGTATGCCTCCTGAAAGGCATTAACCAGAACATCCTTAAGTGTCCTTGTTACGGCCGCTTCCACTTTGTCTACGGTCTGAATACGATGTCCTTGGTGAAAGTTGTCCAGAGTGTGGTTCATCCTGGATCCTGGATGTGGTCCCGGCCGCAGCAGCCCGGGTCCTGGTTGTGGTACAGAGGTGAGCGCTAACTAATCCCTCCAATGCACCGCCGTGCTGCACTGCATGCATTGCCCGACACCCCCGACTCAAGCCGCAACACTCCCGGCACCCCCCCCCCCATGGAGCGGGTGAGCGCCGGGGCTACCCTCCCACCTTGCACCAGCCCTGTCCAGGGGTCTTGTCCTGGTCCGGTTTTTACCCATACCCTATAGGATGTAATGTACATGTAGCATCAGGAATTAGATGATCCATCACAATATAGCTTCATACTGTCCCCTCTTGTAATAAAAAAGGCAGCAGAACACTGCACCCTCCCCCTCAGTCAATGCTCCAAATATTGCTACAGCCACTGTAGTAGAGGTGTAATTGCACACATTGATCATGTGTGCACAGCAGCAGCCTCCTCTCAGAGCTTCGATAACTACTCCCTGAGGGGAGAGAAACACTAAGGCTGCACACACACTCCACAGACACTCATCTCTGCATAATTATTATGTGAGAGGAGGGGATCAGGGCATGGTAATTAGTCACTTCCATCTCGCATACAGGAAGCAAAAAAATCAGATGAATTAAATGAAACTGGAAACCTGGAGAGAGAACATGTCCTGTCGGTACCTTATTAGTGAATACTACAACTCCCTGCATACTTTGTGATCTGCTGTCGGCTGAGAAGATAGCTAAGGTAATAATAATAATAATAATAATGATAATGATGATGATGATGTGTTGGCATGCACATGATAAAGGGAAGTGACAATATTGATTTACATAGATAAACTTCTGTGGCATAGAACACACTGCTTGCTATGGAAATACAGCAGACCGATGCTTGGGACGTTGATCTATACACAGTGACTGGAAGCAATCACTGTTGTCATGCTGCCACCTCTCTGCCGTAGTGTTACCATCAGCTGCTGTTCTATTCTCTATCTCAGTACACTGTTGCTGCTGTGCCCTCATACATCTACATTAGTTTGTTATCTCCTCTGTACCTTGGTTACTGGCATCCTCTTCCTAATACTGTCTAACTTTGTATTATTCCAGCAGTGTGTTTCCTTCTCTCGGAGGGCTCCGACTTCTTCTCTGTTGGGAAGAGAAGAGACAAGAAGTAAGGCATCTTTACAGTTGGGTTTCTTCTATGTCCTGTTGTGTCATCTGACATTATCCTGATACTGATGATATGGGCTATGGTGACTTGGGGTGCTATGGAAACCCTATTTCCCTGACTCCTAACCTTGGCCAAAAGGATTACAGTTCACAGTGCTCTGCTGCCCAGGTGTGTTCACCTTACAGGTAATGCCTTTTGGGGCTTCTTCTAAATTTGGGAGTAGAGCAAAACAATAAAGAATAAAAGGAATAACTTGGCACTACGGCAAATCATTTTGCAATGCAAGGTGTGAAAATATATATTTTTTTATGCATGCATAAATACGAGCTGTTTATGCATGTAGTCCACAAATTACCTGTTTTTGACTTTAGAGATGGCCATCGATAATTAGCAACCACTAATGGGTTACCAACGAATGATGATGGTTTTACAATTGGCTCAGATCTGGTTGACAGAGCCAAATATTCTTCAACATCAGTGACAGAGTTCCACCCCCTGATGCGCAGCTTAGCCCTGCTCCTCTGCCCCTGAGTCTCACAAGCAGGGATATTCATTCATAGTGAAAACCATCATCAATGTAATCACTATTACCATCTATGTTGCACCATCCGGTAGCCACCCCTAATTTAGGATTATGTTTTGACATACCTCTGTGAAATCTAAACCTATGAACATTATCTGCTCCACCTGCAATGCAACAAGGTGTAAAATTACTCTTTTAGTTTTAGTTTATTATGCTTCATTATGCAGGGCCAGGCGGGAGGGGTACCCCAGCGCTCACCCGCTCCACGGGGGGGGGGGGGTCATGTGGCTGCCCGGCTGCCAGGGGGGTCCACGATGTGGCCGTCGTGCTGCTGGGGGCGCTAAGTGGCCGCCGGGCCGACGGGGGGAGGTGTGTGCGATGCTGCCGGCGCACTGCTTGGGGGGGGGCGGTCCCGCGATGTCGCTGCCGTGCTGATGGGGGGTGCTTGACGTGGCCGCCCGGCGCCGGGGGGTGTGTGTGCGATGCTGCTGGCGCACTGCTCGGGGGGAAGTGGTCCCGCGATGTGGCCACCGTGCTGCTCGGGGGGGGGGGGGAGTGCGATGCTCACTCACTGATCACCTGCGAGTTCCTTCCTCCAGCTCTCCTGCTCCTCTGCTGCTGATGCTGTAGCTTTCCTGCTGCTGCTGGCCTGCAGCTCACTACCGCCCTCCAGTGGCCGGCGCCCTAGGCAAATGCCTAAACCTGCCAAGTGGTGGCACCGGCCCTGTCATTATGCTTTGTTCCAAATTCCGAATCATGCATTTTACCTTCCAGAGCAAAATTAAACCCCACCCTGATCCTCATTGCGTAGGTCAAATTGGACTAGAGTCTCTAAATTGCTCTAAATATGAATCTTATCCCATAGAGGTTTGTGGACTGTTCATCATTATATTAATATTATACAGATCTATAAATTTAATTTTTTAGTGCAACATTAGAATGATGAAACAGAACAGAAAAATTAATGGACTGAGAGCATATTTGCTTACACTCCCTGTCACGACTGAAGGGCTGGATGAAGTCGTGTGGTGTGTAGCAACCGGAGACGGACCAGAGGAGGAAGGATTAAATCGTGCAGGTTTAATAATAGAATTCATAAATAGAACAATACACGCTTGAATACTTTGTCAAGTGGCAGTTTAGCAGTAATAAGAATTGAGCCGGCACGGCACTTTGTAAAGAAGAAAAAGTTCATTTAAACAATGACAGTTCAAGCACTGCGGACTGCAGGCTGGGGTCTTGGGAAATGAAGAAATCCGGAAAGAGAATGTACTTGATGGTAATGAGGGATCCTTGAAGACTGAAAGAAGATGGATGATGACAGAAGAATGGGAAGTTGCTTGGAAGCAGACGACTTGAAGAACTTAGGCCAGGAAGCTCAGGGATGCAGGCAGAGACCAGACTGTGGAGAGATCCGGCAGCGATGGGGTTAAGCTGAATCGAGACCAACACAGAGCACTGAAGCAAGGCACCAAGTCAGGAGAGGTGAGTCAGAGAGCCGGAGTCAGCTGGGAGCTGTGAACGCCTCTGGAGACTCTTTGTACTGACACTGAACAGGCCTAGGCAGATCCCCTATATCCCTAGAGGGCGGCTGCCATTGGCTGTCAGGTCAGTATGGGCGGAAACCTCAGACAAGGACCAATCTGCTATTTGCCCTTAATCAAGATGGCGGCGCCGGCCTCCCGGCGCCCCTACAGCACATACCACTACACTTGCTGGCGTCCCACGCTGCCTGCTGCCCACCAGACTGCCGCTGCCTGCTGCCGCTGACCTGGAGACCACTACACGCTAGCCGACGGCGGGCGCGAACGGGTGAGTAGTAAGCCCGCCGCGCACCGCCGCGGCTGCGTGTGACAGTACCCCTCCCTTTCTGGGTGACCCCAGGGCACCTACGCACCTTGTGTGGATTTCTTTGAAAGAACTGTCTCACCAGACGAGGAGCATGAAGATCTGCAGCATCAACCCAGGAATTCTCTTCAGGACCGAATCCAAGCCACTCTACCAGATACTGAAGATGGGTATTGCGGCAACGTGAGTCGATAATGCGCCTCACCTCGAACTCTGTTTCTCTTTCCGAGCCAATTTTGGGCGGTTTAGGCACCTTCTTCTGATATAAGTTCAAACGCAAAGGTTTCAGAAGAGACACATGGAACGAATTTGATATTCTTAAGGAAGGAGGGAGCTGTAGTCTGTAGGCCACCGGATTAATCACCTGAGTGATCGGGTACGGCCCGATGAACCGAGGAGCCAGCTTCATGGACGGTAACCGAAGGCGTATATGGCGGGTAGACAGCCATACTCGATCTCCAACCTTTAACTTAGGAGCTGCTCTTCTTTTCCTGTCCGCCATCCTTTTATATCGAGCGGATGCTTTGAGGAGAGCTGTATGGACGTCTGACCAGATCTTTGCAAACCGTTGTAGGGAAGAAGCAGCTGCAGGGACTTCGGACAATGATAGATCTGAGAACTCCGGAGATCGGGGATGCTTGCCAAAGACAGTGAAAAATGGAGTGGTGCCGGAGGAAGAATGATAAGAATTGTTGTGCGCAAATTCCGCCCAAGGCAGAAGGTCTACCCAGTCGTCTTGAGAGGAAGAGACGAACAAACGAATGAAGGCCTCCAAGTCTTGGTTGACTCGTTCTGTCTGCCCGTTGGTTTGTGGGTGGAAAGCAGTGGAGAACTTGAGCTTGACTTGTACAGCAGAACAGAGGGCCCTCCAAAACTTTGCGACGAACTGCACGCCACGGTCCGAAATAATCTCTTTGGGCAACCCATGGAGTTTGAAGATGGTGGAAATGAAGAGCTGAGCCAACACTGGAGCAGATGGAAGACCTTTCAATGGGAAGAAGTGCACCATCTTTGAAAAGCGGTCGACCACCACCCAAATTACTGTATGCCCTTTGGAGGGAGGAAGTTCGCAGATAAAGTCCATAGACAGGTGGGACCATGGTTCTGTTGGTATGGCTAGAGGTAGAAGAGGACCGACAGGAGACGTTCTGGAGGACTTATGCTGAGTGCACTTTACACAGGAAGCGACAAAGGAGTTTACATCACGACGGATGGTAGGCCACCAGTATGACCGCAATAGGAACATTAAGGTCTTCTGTGCCCCGGTATGCCCTGCGAAACGGGAAGCGTGTGCCCAGGACAGCACTCTCTTCCGGAGATTGAGAGGAACGAAGGTCTTGCCTGGTGGAGGTGAAGGCTGGACTGTTACTTGAGCAAAGACCAGAGGATCGAGAATGGGTCGAGGAGGAGTCTCAAGATCAGCGGAAGTTTCAAAAGAGCGTGAAAGGGCATCGGCTTTGGCATTCATCGTCCCGGGTCTGAATTTGATTTGAAAATCAAAGCGTTCGAAGAACATGGCCCAGCGGGCTTGACGAGCTGTAAGACATTGGGCCTGCTTGAGGAATGAGAGGTTCTTATGGTCGGAGTACACCGTAATTTTATGTCGTGCCCCCTCCAGGAGGTACCGCCACTCCTCTAACGCTGATTTGACTGCCAGTAACTCCTGCTCTCCAATGGGGTAATTCTTCTCCGCTGGAAGAAACTTCTTGGAAAAGAAGGCACAGGGATGAAGCACCTGGTCCTCCCCTCTCTGTGACAAGATTGCCCCTACCCCCTCTGAGGATGCGTCCACCTCAAGAATAAAGGGTTTGTCGAGGTTTGGCTGGAGAAGGATTGGGGCGGAGACAAAAGCATCCTTTAGTTGTTGGAAGGCTTGAGAGGCTTCAGGTGACCACTGAGTTGGATCAGAGCCCTTACGGGTTAGAGCAGTAAGAGGTGCAGCAAGGGTGGAGAAGTTCCGGATGAAACGACGATAGTAATTTGAAAAGCCCAGGAACCTCTGGATGCCTTTGAGCGTGGTGGGCGCTGTCCAGTCTAAGATGGCTCTTACTTTCTCTGGATCCATCTCTATCCCAGTGCTGGAGAGGATGTGGCCAAGGAATGGAATGGAAGTAACCTCAAAGACGCACTTGTCTAGCTTGCAGAATAATTTATTTTGGCGAAGGCGCCGCAAGACCTCAGCTACTGTTTGCCGATGGAGATGGAGGTTCGATGAGAAGATGAGAATGTCATCGAGATACACCACAATGGAATGATACAACAAATCTCGAAATATATCATTTACAAATTGTTGGAAGACGGCTGGAGCGTTGCAAAGGCCAAAGGGCATCACCAGGTATTCATAGTGGCCGTCTCGGGTGTTGAACGCCGTCTTCCACTCATCTCCAGATCGTATACGGATCAAGTTGTACGCCCCTCTTAAATCCAGTTTAGTAAAGATGGAAGCCCCTCGGATTTTATCGAATAATTCGGTGATCAGAGGCAAAGGATAGCGGTTCTTGATCGTGATATCGTTCAGGCCCCTGTAGTCGATACACGGGCGGAGGGTTCCATCTTTCTTTTTCACAAAGAAAAACCCCGCTCCGGCTGGCGAAGTGGACGGGCGAATGAACCCCTTATCCAAGTTCTCTCGAATGTAGTCAGACATGACTTTGGTCTCTGGCAGAGACAAGGGGTAGATGCGGCCCCGCGGTGGGAACTTCCCAGGTATCAACTCTATCGGACAGTCCCAGGAACGATGAGGCGGCAGGGTATCGGCACCTCCTTTGCTGAAGACGTCAGAAAAAGAAAGATATGGTGTGGGTAACGACAAGGGTGGAGCTGGTGAAGATGAAAGACTGGAACCTCCTACTTCTTGAGGATTAGTTTGATGGAGTGGAATGACACGAGGCATGCAAGTAGTTAGGCAGTTCGTACCCCAGGCTGTGATCTCCATACTGGTCCAATCAATATGAGGGTTGTGCTTAGTAAGCCATGGTAGGCCCAGGACTACCTGGTGTGAGGACTGAGGAAGGACAAAAAATTCTAGAGTCTCTTGATGTAAGGCACCGACGAGAACTGTCACTGGATCGGTTTGAAGGGTGATTTGCCCGCTGCTGATGCGACTCCCATCTACTGCAGTGAGAGCCAACGGATGGGCCAAAGGTTGCACCGTCAAGGAATGTTGAAGAACGAAAGAGGAAGAAAGGAAGTTCCCGGCTGCTCCGGAATCTAGTAGAGCCTGGACCTTGATTTTTCCCTGAGGGCACACAAGAGTAACAGGAATGGTGGGCACAGTTGAAGAGGGAGATGAAAGCAGAACTCCTAACCTGGCCTCCCTCGGGGAGGTTAGGAGCGGTCGTTTCCCGGACGCAGTGGGCAGGAAGACAACAGATGAGCGGAAGAACCGCAGTACATGCAAAGATTCTCACGACGTCTACGGGATTTTTCTTCAAAGGAAAGCCGAGAGCGGTTGATCTGCATGGGTTCGTCTGGTGGTGTGTTTGTGGAGGACCCAGGTCTAGGAACAGGAACAGCGTTGGTGGTGAGACGAGGGCGGAGACGGTCGGAGCGACTTCTCTCTAGTTGACGCTCCTGCATCCGTAGATCTACTTTGTTGCACAAGGAGATGAGTTCAGCCAAAGTAGCAGGAGAGTCATGGGTAGTTAATTCGTCCTTGATACGACCTGCCAGCCCATTCCAGAAGGCGGAGACGAGAGCCTCTTCGTTCCACTTTAGTTCCGAAGCCAGAGTCTGGAACTGCACAGCATATTGTCCCACTGAGCGACTACCCTGGCGAATTCTCAGGATCTCAGTAGCGGCAGACGACACTCTGCCAGGTTCGTCGAAGATGTGACGGAAAGAGGTAATAAAAGCTTCATAGTCATCGAGCAGGGAATCAGCACGTTCCCAGAGAGGGGACACCCAGTCCAAAGCTGACCCTGCTAGGAGAGACACAATATAAGCCACCTTTGCCTTGGAAGTAGGAAAGTGAGAAGACTGTAAGGTGAAATGCACATCGCATTGGTTCAGAAACCCACGGCATCCTTTCGGAGAACCATCATATTTGCTGGGGGTTGGTAATTGCATGTGATGAGGAACTATTGGTCCAGGTGTAGGAACAGGGACTGGAACCTCTGGAGCTGGAGCCACAGAAACTGAGGGAGCCGCCGGGGGCGAAGCCAAGACCTGAAGGAATTGAGCCACTTGACGTTGGGTAGCCTCCACTTGCTCCAGACGAGCCATGATGCTGTGAAGTGCGTCCGCCATGGAAGCCTGTTCTTCACCCGACTCCATCGGGTCAGTACAAACTGTCACGACTGAAGGGCTGGATGAAGTCGTGTGGTGTGTAGCAACCGGAGACGGACCAGAGGAGGAAGGATTAAATCGTGCAGGTTTAATAATAGAATTCATAAATAGAACAATACACGCTTGAATACTTTGTCAAGTGGCAGTTTAGCAGTAATAAGAATTGAGCCGGCACGGCACTTTGTAAAGAAGAAAAAGTTCATTTAAACAATGACAGTTCAAGCACTGCGGACTGCAGGCTGGGGTCTTGGGAAATGAAGAAATCCGGAAAGAGAATGTACTTGATGGTAATGAGGGATCCTTGAAGACTGAAAGAAGATGGATGATGACAGAAGAATGGGAAGTTGCTTGGAAGCAGACGACTTGAAGAACTTAGGCCAGGAAGCTCAGGGATGCAGGCAGAGACCAGACTGTGGAGAGATCCGGCAGCGATGGGGTTAAGCTGAATCGAGACCAACACAGAGCACTGAAGCAAGGCACCAAGTCAGGAGAGGTGAGTCAGAGAGCCGGAGTCAGCTGGGAGCTGTGAACGCCTCTGGAGACTCTTTGTACTGACACTGAACAGGCCTAGGCAGATCCCCTATATCCCTAGAGGGCGGCTGCCATTGGCTGTCAGGTCAGTATGGGCGGAAACCTCAGACAAGGACCAATCTGCTATTTGCCCTTAATCAAGATGGCGGCGCCGGCCTCCCGGCGCCCCTACAGCACATACCACTACACTTGCTGGCGTCCCACGCTGCCTGCTGCCCACCAGACTGCCGCTGCCTGCTGCCGCTGACCTGGAGACCACTACACGCTAGCCGACGGCGGGCGCGAACGGGTGAGTAGTAAGCCCGCCGCGCACCGCCGCGGCTGCGTGTGACACTCCCGGAATGGCCGGGAGGCTCCCAGACTACTTCTTTACTTACAGTACTTACATCTCAGCTATATTGTGTACTGAGAATTGTGGTACTAATTCTTACCTGTGCTTTTTGTTTTTCCATTGTTGTAATGTACAGCATCAGTTACTTATGTATCAAACTTCCCTTTTGTTAGAGATCAATACTGAAAAATGGAAATTGAATATGAGATGTAATATAAAGTTCTGTGTACCCTGTGTGCCACACACATATATATATATATATATAGATATATATAGATATATATAGATATATATATATCTATATATATATATAGATCTATATCTATATATATATATATATATATATATATATATATATCTTTGTGAGACAGGCAGCACACCTCTTAGATAGCCAATATGTATCCATTTAATAGAAGGACCAATTCATGGTCATCAGAAACAGATTGGTTTGTACCACAGTTCAATTATCAAGGGGCATAAGCATATTCACCCATCCAACACAAGCAGTCAACGGACCGTTTCAGCTTACATAGCCTTCATCCTGGATCCCAGTGCGGGTAGGCACCACAGTGTAAACAGGGTAAATCCCGGATCCGACCCAGCTTGGTTTTGTCCATTAATGAAGGAGTTTGCTTTTGCGAGCATACCAGAATCAGGAACTTGTTTTGATTTTTTGAAGTACAGTGTGAAACTCCAGTATGTGATTTTAATGTTCCTCAATACCAGGCCTGAGACAAATTTGAGGAGAGAGGAGGTAGTTTTGGACTCCTGAAATGTGGCAAAGTACAACTTAGGTAGAAGACGTGCAAGTACATGCGATAACAGCCACGCACGCAGGGGAAGTTTCCGGGTATCTAGCAATCTCCAAGCGCCGGGACTGCGGTGATCCCCGCCGGAAACACTGATCGCCGCGCTGGGGGCAGCCCAGCACCAAGGTAAGCTGTTGGGCTGCCCCTAGCCCCCGTACAACCCCCAGCCGTTGTCCGGGAGGTGAAGGGATGCCGCACACAGGGAGAAGCCCGGAGAGGAGACCCAACAGTAGTATGACAGCAGGGCGGTGTGCGGCGAACGTCACCAAGCCCCGTCGCCATGGCAGTCAAAGCAATTTTTGGGTCCGCAGTTTGGGGGAGGGGCTAAAATGGGGTGAAATTACGTGATTTGCGACATTTTAGCCCCGCCCCATGAAAATATGAATTAAGTGCAGCACGAAGGGGGGTGGCGGAGGCTGCGTGGCCAATGTGGAAGGATTGCCCAACTTTCTGGGGGGCGGGAGGAGGATCCGATTTTCAGGAGCCTCCCGGCAATTCCGGTGGGTAGGCAAGCCTGGTTAAATACCGGAGAGTGCTTTTTTTCTTGATATTTCCTCTCAGCTCCTGAAGCTCCACGGCAATGTCCACCTCTGAGTTTTATCATGCAGTGTAATCCCTGATAACTGAATTGGCTGGTTTGGGTAAATAGCTGCGCGGGAAAACGCAATTTCTTACTAGCCTATGATGTTACATACATGCAGACATAGGGGTGCATCCAATTAGCCATAGGGGCTAATTGGTGTGTCCCCCCCCCCCCCCCCCCATATGTGTATATATGTATTAGCTGGACAATATAACATCACAGGCTAATAAGAAGTTATGTTTCCATGGTAACTGCTATTTCTTAATGCTCCTTGCTGCACATAGATGAATGCTGCCTGGGCTGAACTTACACTGTTATTCACTGCTTGCCATCAGATGTCAGTTGTTTCACAAACTATACCTGCTATAAGCGATGTGAGATGTGAATGTGGGGTAAGCCTAAAACCTAAAAAATTATGAAAATATTGTGATCTTAGCCTAGCAATAAATAATGAATGGTGCAAATTGATTTTAGAGGGAGAACAAGTGAAGCACTAATGTTTAAATTAATTTATCATTCATGTGGGAACATTGCTCATAACAGTGGCTTATTGGGACCACAACAATGATCAATTTACTTTTGGGGGTTGGTAACCACTGGCATGCAGAGCACTTTTAAGTGGCATGTCATCTTGTGGCCTCTTGGCTGAAAACGAAGCAGGATTAAGCCTTGTGGAAGGGTCTGCTGACAAATAAGGAGCATGCTAAGGGATCTGTTGGTATATAAGAGGTATGTTAAGTGTTATGATGGCATATCAAGGTCAACTCAAGGGGTCTGATGTCCTATATGTAGGGGCAGTGGCACCACAAGGGAGGTGAGAGCCACACTCAGGTGTCACCCTTCAGTAACTCCATGCATACTCACTTACAGCCAGGGACTGGTGATTGGTGAGCTGGTGTGGGCCACCGGTCACCGGGCCTCCAGCGCTGCAGAAGGACCCGATGGCTAACCAGAGCACTGATCACTGGTCCCTGGCTTCAGGCGGATATAAGTGGGATGTTCTGATGCACATGGGGGGGGGGGGTTAGACATGATAGGAGTTTACCCCGTAGTGGCAGCACATGTGGCTGTGGAGAGCCATTGGTACACAATCTGTACCAAGATAATATGGCAGGCATCGGAACAACATATCATTACTAATGAAGGAGAGAACAATGATTGTTCAGTCCTTCATTAGCATACACCCTATTGCTAGCATTTTTGCCCAGTTGGGCATTGCTAGAGACCGTGAGGACCCACATATCGGGTATACACACAAAATTATATGTCCATCCCCCATGATGAAGATCAGGAATCAAAACGCATTTGGGTGGGACCAGCAGAACATTGGTGTAGTCTCATCATGGAGTCTGAAAGAGGTTTGATACGCAGTGCGGACACCAACAGTGCTGGCTATGGTGATAGGACTGAAGAGCCAATTGTGAGTAATGTGCTTATTGTAGGGATGTTTAAAGATAGGAGGAGGCTCGTGTGCAGCCTCCTCTATCCGGCCCCCTCCTCTCTGCTTGCAGCGGCACAATGCTATAGAGTTTGAGCACTAGTGTGCTCAGCATGAGCAGATCTCTGGAAAAGTGGCACAGCTGTAATTTTTCCTGTGATTTCCTCATTGATGTTGCCCTTGTTGCGGTGCTACAGAGGAATAAGTAATACAAAAATAGGTGCAGCTTGTGTATGGTAGGACTCCCCTGGACTCATCGCGCACACTGCACTCATTATAAATACGACACTGGCTTATTGTGAATGATATCTGTGTATACCGCATGTTTTTATATATTGTGAAGTTAAGACTGCATCTTTTATAAAAAGTTCTTCATCGTTGTGCTAAGCCTTTCTTGCTTTCTGTTTTCATGTTATTAGATTGGCCTGTGGAATGGACTACTACAAAGTGCAGCACTTTAGATACCTCTGGGACGCTTTACTTATATCTGTGCATAATTGGATCCCAGAACTCTTGATTGCTATATAAAACAGTGATTGACTGTTTACCTGCGTGTCTCTCACTGATTCAGGTACCTTCAAGAAAAAATATTTCAGACTTGATAAGCATTTTTTCAGATTGGAACTTTTTATTATTAATACGCACCCAAGAGTTTTTGGAGGTGAGGCTTTCACAATAGCCAGATTTATTAATTTTAGGTGCATTACATTGGACAAATGTAATAGGGTGTGAGAGATTTTTTGAAAGTTTTTTTAAAGTAGCACATGGGCTTCTTTCCCCCAAATACTGGGTCCCCGCATGACTTCTGTCACTTGCAGGACCCGGCAGCCAATCAGGGAGTGCCAGGTCAGCAGCACTCCCCTGATTGGCTAAGCTCCGCTGACCTGACAATCAAGTGGAGCTCACTTTCTATTAAGAACAGGGAAGGATTTCCCCTGTCTAAATAGGTGTAGGAACTTTGTGGTTTCCTAAACCACAAAGGTTCATCAGGTCAAGTTTGTGGTCTGACCTAATTAAGTATGTATGTTTGTATGTATGGGTTGTGTAATACAGTTATACTCTGTTATATGTGTGGGTCAGTTCTTTGGGTATTGGTTCTGTAATGGGGCTACAAGTCCCAGCAGGCCCATTAATGCTCTGCATGGTAGGACTTGTATGTAGTTCTACTTCAAATCCCAAGACCTTATTTAAAAAAATGTTAACACTTTCAATGACATCAGCCCGTCAGTGGGGCCCAGGCTTCAGTGTGGGCTGGGGGTGCCATAGGGAGGGAACAGAGCCTTTTATTGGGGGAGTCCCCACTCCCCCAGGGACCCAGCCGGGACTAACAGCCACGGTAGTCATGTTTTGACTGCGGGACCCTGGCTGTGTGGCATAACACCACTGGCTATTGGAGCTCGGTGCTGGTTTCTGAAATATAGGGGGGGGGGGGGCTACTCCTTTTGTCCCTCGTATTTTGGGAAACAGGACCATTCCAAGAGCCTGGTGCTGGATATAGAAAAACAGAGGGATACCAGTTTTTGTTACCCTGAATTTATGAAACCAGCACCAGCTCAAAGAGTCCGAGGCTGGTTATACAAGTGAAGAGGCCATGCCATTTAATTATTCACTTTTTTTACACAGAGAAGCGATCCATGAGGCTTCTGCAAAATACGGATGGTAATTGAGGTGTATTTTCCATTCATATTTTCGACTGAATTCCTGGCCAAATTCAGATAGAACTCTATGTCCATATATCCTTGGTTTATTCGTTCATGAGCCAATTACGGATGAGCTTGCTAAACTTAAATAAGGCAAATCAACCGAATTCGGCTGATTGTAAATTTGCAGGGTTCCCTGCCGTATTTAAGATCGAATGGGTACAAATGATTGCATTCGATTTTAGTAAATTCCCCCCCTATGAATATTGTAGAGATGAACAGATCTCGAAAGGATTTAGGATATGGAACATACGTAGCATAGGCTGGTACAGTATACAGTTATGCAGAAAGTGGATAGCCATACTAAATTAGTTTTCTATTGGCCTTGAAGAAATAATCTCTGCTTTTGAAGCAAACAATAAAGCAACATTAGTAAATGATACTGAGACTAATTGGATGGTGAAATTAACTTCCTAAATCGCACAGTATAAAGCACAGCTTATCAAATTATTAAGCATGAAATATTAAACAGGATTACGTATGTACAATGCTAGGTTTATTCCTGGTGAAGTTCTACAAATGAGCAACACACAGCGTATACTGTAAATATTGTAAACATGAATAAACCCCAAGACATCTAGGGGAATCCACCATACCATAAAAACCAGATCAACCAATCAAAACCTCCAAGACACCACAGACGTGGGAACCACAAACAAAGGCAAAACAGTAACTACCAATAAAAACACCCCCACAGGTGATGAATAAGCAGGTGTATTGGAATAAGCAGAAGAATAAGCAGGTGTATTGGGTCCAATTCCAAGGGCACTGGTCAGAGTTGCACCGATGCATTTCGCTGTTAAACTAGCAGCTTTATCAAGGTGTCTCACTGCTGTAATGCTAGTGATATTTATACTATCAGGCTGACCGAGGCCAGAGCTGACATCTCACACCCTGCCTAAAAACACTAGGGCACGCCTGCATTTTTCCTGACGCTCCTTGGAAACAGCCGGTTGGTTACTGCCCCTAAACAGCAACTTCCTGTCAGTGAAACTGCGGAGGAATGCAAATAGATTCATTGCTGTTTTATTTTACGCTGTTTGGCCTGCGCAGTTGTCCGATAATCCCTAGGATTGTGAACAACAGCGATCAGGACTGAATAACCCCCTTAAATAGAGCTTTGCAATTAAGAAAAGCCATTTGCAAAAACTAATCACAAAAACACAGATCAGTTCAATGATGTCCTAGGACACTTATAGGCAGTATAACCTAAATCAAGATTTTGAGCAACATACACAAATGCATCTCTTTGCAATGCTTTCAAGTTTTTTTTTTGTTTTTTTTTTTAAACAATTTTTATTGTTTTGTAAATTAAAGCAATATAGAACAATACAAATAAAATATGGCAGAAATAGATGTATACAATTGTGTGACAAGTTTCCAAGTGGTTTAGTATACATATTTTCCATATAAAAATTGTAAAATATAAAATATTATTGTTTCTGTGAAACATTTTTAACAGACTAGCATTATTCTATGCATCACTCTAGAAATAGTAACAAAGGGGTAAGATAAGGTAAGGGAAGAAAAGGGAGGAGAGGGAGGGGGGGGGGGGAACACAAGACAGAACCTAACATAGTTTTCAAGTATAGAGTACAGTTCTCTTCATGTAACCTATCATTTCTCAACAATTAGATCTCTCTGGGTCAACTAACATCGCATTAGGGAGGGGATAGAATCTAGATCTGTCGGAGAAGAAACCAGGTAGTGGACTCAAACATTTTTTGTATTTGTAATTGAACCTGATGTTCAAGACTCAATATATAGGTTTCCCATTTTTTATAAAAGCGCGGAGCCCCTTTCTCCAGATCTGATCTCATTGCTTGCCTTTCATAAAACAGGGTATTCATGATGGATTTTTTTAACTCAGTAATAGAGGGGCCAACTCCATGGATCCAATGTGTTAGGATCAATTTTTTGGCTAGGGTTAGAATAATGGACAAAACAGGTATGATCTGTGGTTTCTTGGGGCCGAGGTCCCAGACCTGAAAACATAGAAATAGGCATGCAGTCGGGTGCTTTCGTAATTTCAGCGAATATATACTATTTATATAGTTGATGACTTTGTCCCAGAAATATCTAATTTTCCTGCACTCCCAAAAGTTATGAATGTAAGAGGCATTGGATTTTTGACATTTGTAACACGCCCCAGTATCAGTGGGGACATAGTGCGCCCTCTGCGCTGGGGCCATGTATGCTCTATTTATAAATTTGGAATGGGTTTCTTGTAAAGCAGCCGACTGCAAATGCCTCATGGAGAATGACAATTTGTTACTTTATATAAAGTATTTGGCTCTGGAAGGTCGGGAACATCCAGAAGCCATCTAGTGTGAAGTCTCTGAAGTTGTAGATCCTTTCCTGCCAGAATAAGTTCTGCATATAAATATTTGATCCGATATCCTAACACATAATCCGGGCGTAGCAAAGATACAATTGGATCTGTCTGAGTGGTCAAACTCATGGAGGGTGGTTGAGACTGCACAAAGTGCCTCGACTGAAGGTACATGTAAAATTGTCTGTTAGGTAGATCAAATTTTTCTACCAGTTCAGAGTATGGGCGTATTGAGCCACCCGGGTCAAATAGTGTACGAACATTAGATATACCCTTGTCTCTCCAACCACGGAACTCCGCGTTCTCAAGTCCCGGGAGGAACTGGGGGTTCCCCCATAGAGTTGTAAATGGGGATGAAGTATATTGTCTGTGCAATATTTTATTAATTTGCCTCCAGGACCTGTAAGTGTCTTTAAATAGGACTAAATCTCTGATTGGTTTGGGTATTAGTCTTATTGGGGCATGTAATAACGCTGCTGGTGAATAAGGATGGAATAATTTTTTTTCAAGCGAGGGGGAGGTATATTCTGACCTAGCTGTGAACCAGTCCGTGATATATCTGAAATGTGTTGTCAGAGCAAATGATTGTATGTCAGGCATGCCAAAACCTCCATCAGCCTTGTTAAGCTTTAATCTAGTATACGGTACACGTGCCCCCTTTCCCGCCCAGGCAAATCTAAGAAACAATGATTTGAATCTTTGCAGATCTTTCTTTCTGAGCTGCAGTGGCAACATCTGAATGAGGTAAGATAATTTGGGAAAGGCTATATTTTTAATTACAGCTATTCTGCCCGCTAGAGACAGAGGCAACCCCATCCAGCCATTGCTTTCAAGTTTTTTATAGGATTCGGTCATAGAAAAAAAAGAACAAAGAAACATGGAGCATGATTTATAACTGTTCACTAGGGTGAATATACTTGAGAACAGGTCAGTGCCGCCCACCGCCCCACAATATCAGTTCATTTGGTCTTATTTTTATTCAACTAATGCCCACATATTTAAAGGATACCACTGATTTAATAATTAAACAGTATGCACCTCAATGACCATGTCCATTATATAGTGCAGATGTCACAGGTTTATATACATGTAGGCTACACACAGGGCCCAATACAACAGCATGTATCCCTAATACTTGAGAATCAAGCAATTATCGAAAAACTACGCATGGGCATGTGCGAGGGGAAGTAGCGAATGAAATTGCATGCGGGTGGATTGTAAATGTAAATGTAAAGGAATTCAGCGTTCTGTGGTGTAAACCCGACAATTTTTTGGGTGTGTTTGGAAAAAACCCCCGCAGGTGTGCCCAAATGTTTTTGAGGAGGGCCTGTGACGTCTTCGATGATCGCTTCCACCCTGTCTCAGTCACAGATTAGTGGAAGCCTCAGACCTACTCACATTTGCAGACAGCAAAGTCTCTTCGATGTTTCGTCAATTGCGAAGCATTTGCGAATGAACCATATTGTATAGTATATAGTGTGTTGATATTAAGGACTTTAAGAACATTTGGTTCACCGGGTGCACGCACCCTACATGGTGAGCGGGGGGCGGAGATGGGCGAGGGGGTGCCGGGCAGCTCCATGGCATTAGCATATGGGAACGCCCAGCATTTCATGGGTGTTCCCATGAGAATGCTGGGCATTCTCAGGCTAATGAGGCTGTGACAGACATGCGGGGGAGGGGGGGGAGGTGGGCAGCTGACATTATCGGATGTCAGATGTCCGCCCTTCCCTCGCACAAGGCGCCCGCAGTTTAGAGGTCACTATATAGGTGTCTCTGAGCTGTGAGCATTCAGAACAGCGTAGCAGTACTGTGCTACAGTAACGCAGATTAGCAACACTGTGATAACGCAGAGTAGCAGCACTGTGATAACGCAGGGTAGCAGCACTGTGATACCGCAGAGTAGCAGCACTGTGATACCGCAGAGTAGCAGCACTGTGATACCGCAGAGTAGCAGCACTGTGATACCGCAGAGTAGCAGCATTGTGATACCGCAGAGTAGCAGCACTGTGATACCGCAGAGTAGCAGCACTGTGATAACGCAGAGTAGCAGCACTGTGATAACGCAGGGTAGCAGCACTGTGATACCGCAGAGTAGCAGCACTGTGATACCGCAGAGTAGCAGCACTGTGATACCGCAGAGTAGCAGCACTGTGATACCGCAGGGTAGCAGCACTGTGATAACGCAGGGTAGCAGCACTGTGATAACGCAGGGTAGCAGCACTGTTATACCGCAGAGTAGCAGCACTGTGATAACGCAGGGTAGCAGCACTGTGATACCGCAGAGTAGCAGCACTGTGATAACGCAGGGTAGCAGCACTGTGATAACGCAGGGTAGCAGCACTGTGATACCGCAGAGTAGCAGCACTGTGATACCGCAGAGTAGCAGCACTGTGATACCGCAGAGTAGCAGCACTGTGATAATGCAGGGTAGCAGCACTGTGATAACGCAGGGTAGCAGCACTGTGAAGAGGGTTTTTTTGGGGTGACTGGTCGCACAGAAATTATTGAGGAGTATTTAAAGCGGCCCCCTAAATAAGCATTGACGGTAAATCAGACATATGTCAATTAGGGGTGTGCTACCACTGGACACAGCAGAGTTGCAAAACAAGGGGGGAAAGGAGGAGTGTCTCGGTGTGGTGCACCTACAAAGTTTTAATAAAATATAACCTTTAATTGTTATTTTCTAAAAGCTGCGAAATATACAACACAAATACGAATACAAATATGACACGGACAGTGAGATTAAAAGGAATAATCCTCACACCGTGGGGCCCCCAGGATCTGTATCCCTTCTTTTTATCTGGGTTTGTCTGTAGTGGTGCTTGTGAACATTGGTACCATTAGGGCTTGGTTTTATCTGCACTGTGACAGTTGAAACAGGGATGGTAATAATCACAACAGTATCCAAATGCCAATTAATAAAGGGAGAGGCCTCCTGTCAATTAGTGAGGGCAATGAATCTTGCTAGCAATATTAGTTACTGTTGGAGCAATCTAACAGATCTATGTCTGTTGTCCCGGTGCCAGGCAGCCCCTGTATATAATAAACAGTGAGGTACCTGTCTATCATAAATACAGCAGCGGCAGTTATCTGCCCCGTCCTCCCTGTGGCTACAAAGACAGCCAGTTGGGTAGTGACGGTAGTAGGCAGCAGCCGCGGCTAGTCGGCTTGGAGTGACAGCGGTAAAGTACACCCGCTTCACTCCCGATAAGCCGTCTGCCTGCTTGTCAGCACTGAGCGGTGTTCAGTGTTACACACCGTGTCTCAGGCTGGAGGCAGGTGGGAGAGCCGGCAGCGGGACCGCACCATTTAAACTAAACAGATCAAAATTACATTTCAGAGGGAGGGGAAGACTGGGAGCACACACTAAGTGTGTCAGGTCTGCGTACGCTTCGCAGAGAGCTTCAAAGCTTTGTAGCTCTCTGCGAAGCGTACGCAGACCTGACACACTTAGTGTGTGCTCCCAGTCTTCCCCTCCCTCTGAAATGTAATTTTGATCTGTTTAGTTTAAATGGTGCGGTCCCGCTGCCGGCTCTCCCACCTGCCTCCAGCCTGAGACACGGTGTGTAACACTGAACACCGCTCAGTGCTGACAAGCAGGCAGACGGCTTATCGGGAGTGAAGCGGGTGTACTTTACCGCTGTCACGCCAAGCCGACTAGCCGCGGCTGCTGCCTACTACCGTCACTACCCAACTGGCTGTCTTTGTAGCCACAGGGAGGACGGGGCAGATAACTGCCGCTGCTGTACTTATGATAGACAGGTACCTCACTGTTTATTATATACAGGGGCTGCCTGGCACCGGGACAACAGACATAGATCTGTTAGATTGCTCCAACAGTAACTAATATTGCTAGCAAGATTCATTGCCCTCACTAATTGACAGGAGACCTCTCCCTTTATTAATTGGCATTTGGATACTGTTGTGATTATTACCATCCCTGTTTCAACTGTCACAGTGCAGATAAAACCAAGCCCTAATGGTACCAATGTTCACAAGCACCACTACAGACAAACCCAGATAAAAAGAAGGGATACAGATCCTGGGGGCCCCACGGTGTGAGGATTATTCCTTTTAATCTCACTGTCCGTGTCATATTTGTATTCGTATTTGTGTTGTATATTTCGCAGCTTTTAGAAAATAACAATTAAAGGTTATATTTTATTAAAACTTTGTAGGTGCACCACACCGAGACACTCCTCCTTTCCCCCCTTGTTTAGCAGCACTGTGATACCGCAGAGTAGCAGCACTGTGATACCGCAGAGTAGCAGCACTGTGATACCGCAGAGTAGCAGCACTGTGATACCGCAGAGTAGCAGCACTGTGATACCGCAGAGTAGCAGTACATTTGCTGCTGTAAAACACACCTGCCTCTTAGACATCTGTAGGTGCTAATATGCCAAAATACCCATTAGGACCTGGCTGAAACCTGGTTCATTTATTCAAATAAAAATACCAGGCTTAATGATGATATTTTAATCACCATTATTTTTTCTATAATATAATATGATGACATGTTAGAGACCACAATCCATTTAGAATGGTGCTTTGATAAGGCTTCTCAGTTAAACAGTAAATAATATGGGAGTATTGAACAGACAATGGAGCATGGCCATTCGTTAATGTCACTGGTGAATACTAATTAGTTCCCTCTTTCTCTTGTGTTGGTTGTTAAGTCGATAGTGTCTAGGTTGACAATAACAAGGTCAACCACTATTGGGCAACAGACAAAAGTTTGACACATGAAAAAGGTTTACATGCATTATGCCGACATGGTCAAAATGTCGACATAAGGAAAAGGTCGATATCGAAAAGGTCGACCTGAGTTATTTTGAGTTTTCTTTTGGTGTCTGTGTTGACTTGGACAGGTTGAATGGACACCGTATAAGTGTACGCATCCCCACGCATGGCTCGCTGTGCTTGCCATGCTTCGGACACGTTGCCTCCCTGCGCTCACCATTCTGCGGACATGTTGCCTTGCTGCGTTCGGCACACTATTATATTGCCCCTCCACGTCCACTGAGATGGTAAAGGATGAGCAAGTAATTTTAAAAAAAGCTGAAAAACGAATTTCAACCTTTTTCATGTTGGCTCTTTGCTTATATCGACCTTTTGACCATGTCAACATAATGAATGCGTTAACCTTTTTCATGTGTCAACCTTTTCACTGTCGACATAATGACCTCATCCCTTGTAAGCTGCTCAGAAGTTGAATTAGACCACCAATGGTGCGTTTAGTATCATAGATCCAGTCTCTGTACTTGGAGGAGCTTTATGCACTTTAGAACACGTTTTGCTTAAATCTGCTCTGCACATCCTGCAACTGACCATGCTTTAAATCCAGTATTTGTGTAAACTGGCATTATAAAGAGGCACCGCTGTGTTCCTTCCTTCCTACAATATACTGTAGCCATGCAGATTCACTGACCTCACATGGTAGTGCAGTAAATACCATTGAGCTGTGGTTATGATACATCAAACATAACTGTTCTCAGGAGAATCTGCTCACAACAGCTTCTGACCCACAGCCCGATATCTGTACATGCAGAAAACACAAGTTCATTGGCTGATGTATCAAACTAACAAGACAGATATTCTCACAAATCCCAGTGGAGCATGTACAGTAAGAAAGAGTCAAACTGTATCAAAGGCAAAGGTAGCTGTGTCAAACGCAGACAGACGTAGAAGTAGGTCACCAGCAAAAGTCCTAAAACTCAGTCAATTGTTTCTTTTGGTGTAAGTATTTTTATACCCAACATTATGATCCTATGTTTTAGGCCATTTAGGCCATTGGTAACCTGTATTAATTAGCCTTAGTCAGTTTAAAAAGATTGATATTCATTTACTGTATATGTTAATCATTTCCAGTGATATGTGTGAGCTATAATGCTAAAATATTTATTGACATATTTAATGCACCCTGGTTAATAATGAGATAAGAAATCTATGTCTATTGTAAATAGATTTACTGTAAGGAGAATTTTGGTTGCAATAACACAAATTGTTCCACAGAAAACAATAAGAGAAACAATTGAATTGGTTGTTATGGGCTACACCTACCTTACTTTGGGTATGGGTCATTGGGTCCACTTAATTTAAGTCGACGTGCATTGTGTCGGCCACGGAAAGTCGACATACCTTAGGGCGACGTCTGAAATAGGTAGACAGGGTTGGAAGGTTGACACAAGCTTTAGGTTGACAGTCAAAGGTCATGAGGTTTCATGTTTTTTTCCCATCCCAAATGTCGACATCATCAAAAGTGTACTGCTGCACTTGGCACGCTGTAATATTTTCCCTCCATGCCCTAGTGGATGGTAGGGCATGAAATACCGCCAGTCAGCACGTCGGCTCAAAACAAACGTGAAAAACTCATGTCGATCTTTTTAATTTTGGAACTGGGAGACGGGCGGCTGGGAGTTGGGCCAGAAGAGCAATGCTGAGCAGCTGTGCGACCTGTGCATCGTGGAGCCGCATAGCCGAGGACAGGAGAAGTCATGCAGCGCCTGAGCAGCAATTTTGGGGCCAAATCATGGGATCCTGACGATCTTGTTCCTGGGATTGGACACCCTAGCTCAGATTATTTAATAAGCCATAAACTCATGTACATAGGCAGCTGGGCTCATAATGGCAGCACAACCTCAACCATCTTTGGTTAGAAGTAGCTACTGTCGGACATGTAATTACGTCCTGGACCACCAGATCATATATCAGGGCTAGATTTAGAGGCGGGAGCAGTTGATACAGCAGCTGTAGGGTGACCGCATTGTATACATAAACACAGCATTCAACAGTCACCAAAATCAACTCATTCAGCACAATAAACAGTGTGGTGTTAGTTCATGAATTGATCAATGCATTTAGTATATACACAATCTGGTGGATAGGCTCTCTAAGGCCATTCATTGCATTCCTCTGAGGGGGTTACACTCAGCACCAAAGTTGGATTAAATGTTCTTAATGGAGATTTTCAGGTTACATGGGTTCCCCAAGAACATTGCGCTTGATTCAGAGTTGATCGCAAATGCTAAATCTTCTCAATGGGCAAAGCCATGTGCACTGCAGGTGAGCAAATATAAAATGAGAATTCCACGTAGTGATGTGTGTATGGGCAATCTGTGCTAACCAGTTATCTCTACTTAGAACACTGGGGATTTGGCTAGATCTTGACTAATGTAAGGGCATTAGCTGGAAACAGCGAGTGAACCTCGCCTCAGGGGGAGTGAGTTGAATACTCTGATGGCGAGTTATTGGCACTTCTCACCATCGATAACTCTCCATCAGGGCACTGCTCAATAAAATAAATTGCAATTTCTGAGTTCAACACCTCCAAGGGAGAAAAAGGGATTGTCACCAAAAATCTAGAAATAATATATATGATGCTTAGTGAATCATTGGTCATTAAGTTTTACATGGTATGGGAAAGGTTTCTTGATACTCTCTCCACACCAACATCACATTTTTCAAGCAATGGGTTGGAATGAACTGTATCTTTGGGCCTTATTCTAGTTTGCTCTTTCTGACAAAATCTGTCTTAGATGGTCAAAACCATGTGCACTGCAGGGGGCAGGTGTAAAATGTGCAGAGAGAATTAGATTTGGGTGAGTTATTTTGTTTCTGTGCAGGGTAAATACTGGCTGCTTTGTTTTTACACTGCAATATAGATCTCACTTTGAAGTAAAACCCCACCCAAATCTAATTCTCTCTGCACAAGTAACATCTGCCCCGCCTGCAGTGCACATGGTTTTGTCCATCTAAGAAGGATTTTCTCAGAGTGAACTAGAATAACTCCCTTTGTCAGGGAGATTGGTCTGGTCTATCGCTGTATGCCACTGATTGTTTCATTTCCTTGCCCATTACTATAATAGTATGGCAAAGCAATATGGTATTGAAAATATATGATAATATACAGGCTTACATAAGTACTTAACTGTGCTGTGCTCCGGTGCCTCTGAGAGTACTGCATATGCATGAGTTTCCTATCATCCTTTGTTTTCTAGAGAACCCAGGCCCATGGTGTAAATGATGTCCAACCCTAGTACTAAGTGCTAGGTGATTGTCTAGTTAGTATGTTTCTGTTCTACTCTATTCTAGCTAGCGATCACTGATTTCTCTGTATACCGCTATGGCTTTGGATTTGTTTTTCTCTCCTTAGCTGTTTGACGGGATACGGTCATTAGGTCAACAACATGTTGGTCGACAGTCATTAGGTCGACATTCTGAAAGGTCGACATGGGTCTAGGTCGACATGAGACAATGTCGACAGGTCATTATATCGACACAAGCATTGTCGACATTGGTCTAGGTCGACAGTCAAAAGGTCGACATGGGGTTTTTCACTGTTGTTTTTCTTTTTTGAGCCAACGTGTGCCGACAGACGGTATTTCACGCTCTACCATCCATTAGGGTGTGGTGGTAGAATAAAATAGTGTGCCGCGTATAGCTGCGCTTCGGGCATGGTGCACTTTATCCTATGTCCATGTTGACTGTGTCGTCATTCGGGTAAAAAAACAGTGAAAAACCCATGTCGACCTTTTGACTGTCAACCTAGACCATGTCGACATAATGCTTCATACTAAGGGGAAGTATGAACAGTTCAACAAACTAATACGTGTACTAAAAGGAGAAATATCTTTCTTAATCATCATCATCATCATAGTTTAAATTGTTAGAACAAACTTGAAACATTGAATCCAACTGAAAAATATAACACAATGACAAACATAATTGTATGTCAGACTGGATATGCATCTAAAATAACCCCATATTGCAAGATCTGAGGACAGCTCCCTCTTGACACTTCAGTAGTTGCTAGCAGCTTCTAGCTCTGGGGAGACATCAGCTGCTGAAGAATTAGAGGAAAGCATCATAGTGACAGCAGATTGTGATTTGGACCATTGCTTTGATGGTAAAATAGCTGCATCCTTACAGTGGATGCAGAGAAGGTAATTGCAGTAAAAAAAAAAAAATGGTTGAGCTTAGATTCAAACTCATCATATGTGGTCTTTAGTAAGAGGTTTCCCAATATTTGGTAAATACATTTGGACACAGACCCAGCCTTTACGTATTTATATTTAGTAATAAATAAATGTAGTGTTTTTGTTTTGTATTGTTTCCCTCCTTTTAAAATGTGTGACATGGTTAAGGGTCAGCAATCACTGGACCCTATGGAAAGATTGGGTACACACTGCCTGTATTAGACTTTTGAATATCTAAAGAGGGTTTAAATAGTAACCGGTGTCATCTGCATGAATTCATTGGATTGCCCTAAAAAAGCAGTACATGTCTTATGATTCGTTGCATGATTTTTTTACATTTTATTTTTTAAATATTTTTAAGCTTCTTGTGTATTATACTGTCAAGGAAAAAAATTCTAGGCAAAAAAGATGGTACTTGTTTCCTAGCAGGGGGCCCAGATTTATTACATATGCAAACGTAGTCAAAATCTCATCACATGCCGCGTTATAGTAGCATGCGATGCGATTCGATTTTCCCGTTCCCGGTCATTCCCGCCCCCTGTCAGAGCCTCTCAGAAATCACTCTGAGGTGATATTCTGTCTTGACAAGAATCATTGCTTTAACTTTATCGACCCGTCCACAGGAGTGCATACCCAAAATGTGGAGCGAATGTGGGGCGCGTGCAAATGGAGCAACAAGCACCACAGAGTTACGGCACGCCACATGCTAAATTCTTACCTCCAGGAATTTATGTGGAGAAAAACATTGGGTGGGGATAAACCATTTTACAGAATCCTGGTTGCATTGACCCTCCTTCCTAAGGATGACTAATTGATTTTTACTGTGATTGTTATTAATTGATGTTTTATTGTTTGTAATTAATTCTTGTTATTATCTTTATCGTTCTGCTTTTTAATATATTTAAGGAAATTTACAGTTCTTCGTTAACACATGTCGTCATTACTGTGTCAGCTGTATGATTTTGCAGGTGTGAATGTGTTCCTAAAACACCAGCATTATCCACGCCACCCCGAAGTGTGGCGAGCGGCGAAGGAACGCGTCCTCCGACCTTTTTCATACCCCCACTATCCATGTTGGCGTGGAGTTGACTTTATATAGTTTTGCGAGCGCAGCGAGCCACCAAGCCACCGAGCCCGAAGTGTGGCGAGCAGACGCGGATTACTTAACATGTATTCTGCGTCCGCTCGCCACACTATAAAAAATCAACTCCACGCCGACGTGGATAGTGGGGGTATGAAAAGGTCAGAGGACATGTTCCGCAGCCCCTTGCGGGGCTCGCTGCAATCACCACGCTTCGGGGTGGCGTTGATACTGGGGTTGACGCTAAACAATGGCATAGGTGCAGGTACAATTTTAAGCACCCATCACATCTCAACCTATGCACACATTACATCTCATACCATCACATCTCATTGTAAGCACCCATTACATGGAATGGGTGCTTGTACAATAAAACATCGCATTGCATGTGGTGCACTGAGATCGCATTCGATATTTCATTGTATAAGCACTCCTGTGCACTTTATATGGACATCACATCGCATGCTACTATAACACGGTATGTGATGCAAGTTCAATACGGAGAATCGCCCGTTACGCTAAATGCGTACTAGGCGCCCTGCTAGGAATCAAAAAAAGATTTATTTGGAAAAAAACGCTCAGTAGCAAATTTTATACACCATGTAATGGTATACCTACAGTATATATCTTATGTATATGGGTATATGTATATGGGTATGTAGCAAATGAAAGGTTAAATAGTAAAACTAGTGTGTATTGCTGCTTTCTGCTGACACCTTGCCACTACTACAGTTATGCAGTTCTATCACATAATGCAACTGGGCTATTTATCAAGTTGCACTTTGTGACAAGGGCAAAACTACTTTTCCATGGTTTGGGCAACATTCAGTGACCCCATTTAATGGCAACATGATGAGAATCGCACATAATGGGGATGATTCTGTAGTCAGACACTGCTGAGACCACATTAGCGTATTTTGCTGTAGTTGCATCTGTAACTTTGGGCCTTATTTTGGTTCATTCTTTCTGACAAAATCCTTCTTAGATGGACAAAACCATGTGCACTGCAGGGGGGGCAGATGTAACATGTGCAGAGAGAATTAGATTTGGGTGAGTAATTTTGTTTCTGTGCAGGGAAAATACTGACTGCTTTATTTTTACACTGCAATATAGATCTCACTTTGAAGTAAAACCCCACCCAAATCTAATTCTCTCTGCACATGTTACATCTGCCCCACCTGCAGTGCACATGGTTTTGCCCATCTAAGAAGGATTTTGTCAGAAAGAATGAACCAAAATAAGGCCCTTTATGCTAATGCTAGCATCAGCCCTTCCCATGGTGTATAGCCATGTTTCTGACTGCAGAAGGGTTGGGACACCCACTGTGATTGGCTGCCGCTGCAACTATCAGAAGCACCATCAAGACTTGTACCAGACCCATTCTAGGTGCTGAATTTTCAGTACACCAAATCACACCCAGAATAGAATATCTTGGTGTCCCTGGAGAGCCACCTCCCTGTTACCACTCAGGACAGAGGCAGAACTCTGGGAGGCAATGGAGTCATCTGCCGCTGGGCTCCTGCTCTCAAGGGGGCACCTCTCCTCCCCTGCAATTTTAAATCCATTAATTGAAGGCCATTGATATCACTTCTGGAGTTCTGAAATGTGTTCTATCTGTCTCTCTGTCTCTTTCTCTCTCTAGATATAGATATACTGTCAGTGGCGTAACAATAGCACCGCAGTCGCGGGGAGGCGCAGTGTAAGTGCGGGCGCCGGGTGGCTGCAGTGCTATTGTAATCCCCCCCCCCCCCATATGCACCGCAGCTTTACCTGTCAGCGCTGCGGTGGTCCCGGGTCCCGTCCTGGCTTCATTCTGAGCCTATGGAGACAGACCATTACAAAATGTCCGCCCCCATATAGCAGACAGTTCTCTGAAACTGTATGCTGTATGGGGGCAGACATTTTGTGATGGTCCGTTCTTCATATTATCAGAATGAAGCCAGGACGGGAGCCGGGACCACGCAACGCTGACAGGCATCCCAGCTCCCACCCGCACCGATGACAGCCCGGCTCCCACCCGCTGCCCGCATCGCTGACAGCCGGACTCCTAAGTATATAAGTATGGCTGGTGGGCGAGCGGGCGGGCGAGCAGGTGGGCGACCAGGGGGGGAGGGGGCGCACCATAAACTTTTGGCGGGGGGACTCAATGTTTGAAGTTACGCCACTGGATACTGTATATATGCCTGTTATATTTCATAACAGACATACAGTGTAAACTTATGTAAGGCTTTGTGTGTGTATTGGGGGGGGGGAGATACGCATCTTGCCTCCGGGCGACTGGGTCAAACTTATGCCACTGACTCAGGAATACCCATTCCATAATGCATGCAGCTCAATCAGTTCTGCAATGGATTGGGCAAAGAAAGCCTGGAATACATGAGCTGTGTGCCTTTTTAAGATCTTAAACAGATGCAGAGGTCGCAATAAAATTGCCACCTTATAGACAATAATAACTATACCTATGCACCAGTGTGGAAGTGGGAGAGGGGATAGATGGGGTTGCGGATTCTGCACTCAAAAGATTTAGATTTCACCCTGTATTACCGGGTTTTTTACCGCTATTTATATTCTGTGTAGCGGGGGTGCTATCCTGACCAACTGGGGGTCAGAGATCAAAAATTATGAAAGGGGAAAGGGAAAAGAAGGGAAAGGCCAGTTATTGATGGATGCACTCCTTATTTTGAAAATTGATACTGTATTTTTAATGAATTGTTAATTTTTCTCTGTAAGACCGTGGGGACTCCTACCATCTTTATTGATTGGGTATTTAACAAGGAGTTACCCACAGGTGTGCGAAAAAATGAGAGGTTAAAAATATCCCAACATACATATATACCTGGTGATAGAAAATAAAGAATAGTGTTGAAAGAAAGTTACTTTTAAAAACGTGTAGGCAGACTCTATAGAATGATTTCAATTGACAATATTCTGGTAATATTCCTTTGTCACTTGTGTTATCTTATTTTATGTCACACTGTTCGTGAATTGTGGTTCATTCCAACCCTAGGAGTTTAATATGTGCCTATTGGCAGTTCAACAGGTTTGTCCAATACCATTAGACAGATATATTTAAACTTCTGTCAATATATAGGAATTCAGTTGATATGTGCTTTGGCCTTACTTTATGGCTCTATATCGCACTTTGCTGTTTTATATTTATTGTGTGCTCCACAGTCTAGGGCTGGTCTTGTACCTGTCTGACGATATATACAGTAACGCAGGTGAATTTATGGAGCTTTTTTCACGTGTACTGGTTATAGCTTTATTTATGTCCATGGAATGGGCCGGGTGATTTGGCCATAAAATTGGCTCTATGTCACATAGGAGTTGTTAACGTGAATTATAGTTTGTGAATTCTGTGCCTATTCAGCTGTTAATCAGTATTTGGCAATTTTGAAAATATTGGTGATTTAGCCTTGGTTCAGGCTCTATGTCACTTATATCACGTGCATTCAGTTTTAAGCTATATCCCAGTGATTCGGTCTGTGGTCTGGCCACAAAATTGGCTCAATGTCTTATAGATGTTATAGACGTGACTTATAGCTCCTATTTTATGTGCCTATTTAGCTGTTAAGTCAGTGTTTGGCACTTGATAATGTTTGTGATTTGGCCTCAATTCTGGCTCTATCTCACATTCACCTATATTCACCTCAGTTTCAGTATTTAATTCAGTACAATGCGTGATTCAGCCTTCTCCCCGTTCTGTGTCACACATTGACTATTAGGGGTGAGGAGGCTCTGTATAATTCTAGCCACTTAAATTCAACTTCTGCCTTTTGGTATTGGTAGGGTTGGATAGTGTGATTACTTGGATAAGGATACTTTTTATCCTATTACTGTAGCTTTCAGTGGGTAATTTATTTTGTTACACTCTTGTTTCTATTATTGGCTTCTTGCCTGGGATTTTTCAGAAGAGTGGACTTTGATACATATTGTTTGTTCCCCACTGTTGGCTGCTGACCTCTACTGATGGTTTTTTATCAGTGCAGGTTTGAGCACTGTTTTATCGGCTAAATTGCCAGTGAATTATTATTTATTTTCTACATATGCAGCTTTTACAATAATAATTGGTGTTTTAGTATATTAATAGCTCTGCTTATAGGTACACCTTTAGATCCCACCTGCTATCACCTCTACCAGCTGTTCTGGTGTTAGGTGATTTGTCAGGTATGTGGATATTGCCTTAGATTGGCGGTGCACTATATTCAGGTTATTGCTAGCATATGCTATGTGCCTTGCAGGTTACCCTATGTAGGGAGACTGCTTGGGCAGCGGTTGTTATAATTCCACCAGTACTAGATCACAGACAGCCACGCTAACGTTCTACCACATAATGAATTATTGACATTGATAATATGTAACACAATTACATCCTATACAGTCTGCCTAGCACGGGTCTAGGACACGTGTTTCACACTTGGTGCTTCCTCAAGCTAGCCTGAGGAAGCACCAAGTGCGAAACACGTGTCCTAGACCCGTGCTAGGCAGACTGTATAGGATGTAATTGTGTTACATATTATCAATGTCAATAATTCATTATGTGGTAGAACAGGGGTCCTCAAACTTTTTAAATCGGGGGCCAGTTCACTGTACCTCAGACCATTGGAGGGCCGGACAATAGTAAAAACAAAAACTAGGTGGGAAAGAGGTAGAGACCACGGGGGCAACAGTGGTCAGAGAGAGGTAGAGACCACAGGAGTGACCATTTATGAGAGAGGTAGAGACCACAGGGGGTGAGGGGTTGTGGGGGGGCGACAGCAGCTGTTGGGTGGGAGAGAAGTAGAGACCACAGGGGGTGACAGTGATGGGAGATTGGGAAGTTTGGGTGCAACAAGTAGTTAAAATATACAATATATACAGTGCATGAGTGTGTGTGTGTGTGTGTGTGTGTGTGTGTGTTTGAGAGAGAGAGAGAGAGAGAGAAAATATAAAATATAAATACACACACTAGCTCTGTAAAAATTAAACACACACACACACACTTGTAGCTTACTGTATAAAAGTCAGCTGTGAAAGGGTTAAAGCTGTTTTCAGTCACTCTTGGCTGGTGCAGCAGCAGCATGTAGAATGCAGAGGGGGAGGGCTAGTAACTGGAGTGTAAGGGGGAAGAGTTCCGTGCTTAATAGCAGGAACATAAAGCAGCAGGGAGACTGCTGAAACTTCTACTGCCAGCCTGTGCGGACGACGCCGGGACGGACATGGGAGGAGGCGTTATTGGGAGGGACAGAGGTTGAAGGTCAGGTCATGCTTCCGGAGCTGCCTGTCATAGACACAGTAAACACTGACAGTGCAGCAGCCGGGCCGGCAGTAAAAGCAGGACAGCAGAGAGATGCAAAGTGGGCAGTGCGCCTCTCCTGGCCAGCGCCTCCCTGCTTTGCATCCACTGCTTTAGTGGGTAGCGCCGGCCCTGGGGCTCAGCAGAGAGAGTAAGCAGGATAACCTCCCCCCTCTCGCCCGATGACGACCCCCCCCCCCCCCCAGCGAACCGGACCTTGTCTGCAGTAGTAAGCAGGCAGGGCAGTGGCAGCGCTGTGATGTGGTAACATAGCTGCCTGGGGAGGAGGGAAGGAACATGCTGGTTCCGACACATGAAGAGAGAGGGGAGATGGTGGAAGGGCAACTCCGGCTCTGACAGTCAGGAGGGGGACAAGGGGGGTCAAGCACCCCCAACATACCCCCAACCAGTCACGGCCTCTACTTACCCAAAGTAATATGCACTGCTCCGCTCCACTGCTCCCTCGCTGCTTGCTTCGCGTCGGCTCCTCTCCCGATTCTCCTCAGCCACAGCGTGTGACGTGTTGACGTCACACGCATAGGAGAAGCTGAAGCAGGGAGACGGGTCGGACCAGCAGACACTGCTGCTTCCACCCGATGTCACAGGCCACGCCCCCGCCCGTCCGTCCATTCGCCAGCCAGCCTGCCCGTCCATCCTCCCGGTCCCGGCTAGTGAGGCAAGTCAGATTGATTGCCTGGGCAGCGGCAAGCAGGCGGGCCACATGAAAGTCCTCTGCGGGCCGCATCTGGCCCGCGGGCCGTAGTTTGAGGACCCCTGGTAGAACGTTAGCGTGGCTGTCTGATCTAGTACTGGTGGAATTATAACAACCGCTGCCCAAGCAGTCTCCCTACATAGGGTAACCTGCAAGGCACGACTTCCGGTTCCGCCCTGGGATGAAGCGGTAGCAGGAGAAGTGAGCTCCGCTGCCAGGCTGCCCAGAACACCGTTTCACTGCGAAATAGCCTCCCATCAGCCCGCTCGCCACCCTCCCTACCTCCATCAGGAACCCAGCGCTGCATGAAACGCTACTACAGCGCCATGCCAAGCACCGCCAGCAAGCAGAGAAGAGAGAGAGAGCCCCGGACCCCTGCATCCAAGATGGCGCCGGACGCCTCTTCCCGCAGCGCGGCTCCACAATCACCGCAGCAAAATCCCCAGCATGATGCCTTATTGATGCCTGCTGCCCACCACACGCCAGACTGGGTCACAAATAGTGAGTACTCTCCCCCAGATCAACCTCTGCCACCCTCCAGCGCGCCAGTCACATATGGTGACATGGTCGCCGCCATAAGGACTGCAATAGGACCCCTGCTTAAGGAACAAACAGCGGATATAAACCGCCAAATTGCTAACCTGCAGCAAAGGGTCCTTGTTACTGAGCAAACCGTAGGAGCAACCTTTGCTGATGTAGCTGATATGAAGCAAGCACTGCACACTGCCCATAAGGATATCAACTACCTGCATAATAAGGTGCAAGACCTTGAGAACCGCTCAAGAAGATGTAACTTAAGAATTATAGGGCTCCCTGAAACCATGAAAGGACAGGAACTTTTTGATTTCATCAGACTGACATTACCTGAACTTTTACAAATAACAGATAGATGTAATGATCTTATAATAGAAAGGGCTCATCGCCTAGGCACACTCAGGCCACAAGAGGGGGCCAGACCCCGAGCCGTGATCTTTAAAACCCTAAATTTCCTCCATAAGGAGTTGATCTGGTCAGCTTCACGTAAAATACGTGACATCACCTGGCAGGGGAACAGGATCCTGATATTCCAGGACTTCTCAGCCGAGTTGTCCAAATCCCGGAGAGACTTTGCCCCTTTATGCTCTCAGCTAATACAGAAAAACATCAAATTTGCTATGTTATATCCAGCCAAGCTTCGTATTTTCCAGGGAACGTCCCACAAGGATTTTACCTCTCATCAAGATGCTGAAGCAGATGCTGCTACCCACCAAAACACAGATTGGGCAGAAGATTGATACCATCCTGATCTCTTACCCTGACACGTACCCCCCCCCCCCCCAAACATGTCCCCTTCCCTATCCACCGGAATTCAGATCTGCCTATCTACAGCTGAACAACCCCCCCCCCTCCTTCCCCCTCCCCCTGAAGCAAAAACGGTGACCCTGAAGCATCTGAACTCAGAGACTAGTATTGGAACTTAACCTAAGTCACCGCCTCACCGCCTCAACCAGACCTCTTCGCCTACGAGACAAGACCCCCAACTGAATGCCCCGGCTGTCCTCCAACCCGACCGCAGACTTCAACCCCCCCCCCTTCCCCCCCCCCCAACCACTGGAACCTGATTAGCTTTACTACAACTGAATCTTACCCCCCCCCCCCCCCCCGAAGCAAAACTGGTGTTCTCGAAACATTGGAACTCAAACGCATGCTTTGAAACCTTGCCTTAAAATACCAAGACTCTGGAGCAACATTGACACCACCAGATTTCTACTCCAAGAACCAAACTGCCCATCATGACACTCCATTTGAAGATCAGCCAGACACATCTTTACCGCAAGACTAAATTCCCCCCCCCCCCATCACCCCTCTCATTGAGAGATATGACACGGGACCCTCTCCCCACCCCCCTCCCCCCCCGCCAGACACCCTACCCCCCACCCTAGCGCTTGTGGCGAGCGCACTGACTTAAAATGTTTCACCTAATAATGTTTGGGCTTCTCCTGGCCTAGGAGCCGCCCTCCAGTTTGAAGTTACACACGCTCAGAGAAGCGTGCATCTTTTGCACTTTTCCACTTGGAAGTCGTATTTGTTGTTTGTGTTATCCTTCCCCATGTTTCTTCCCTCCCTTCACCCCACCCTTGCGATGACTAATCACATTAACAATGTTCTTTCTCTCCCCAACCACTATTTACTTCAAGAATTGTACCATATTCTAATGCCAATCTTGTATTATGATGTCTTCCCTAGCTATCGGTAGTTGGAATGTGGGGGGCATTAACTCCCCCCCAAAAAAGAAAACGCATCTTGATGTATTTGAACAAGCTCCGGTTGGATATCGTATGCCTGCAGGAAACCCATCTCACTCCATCAGAAACAGCAAAACTACAGATCCTGCAGTGGCAAGTCCTATCCTCAGCCTCCTATAACTCAAAAGCCCGAGGGGTCGTGATCCTAGGTAAGAGGCAGACACCAATGACCGCTGAAACACTACACTCAGACACTGCAGGCAGATATACACTATGCCGCATCACAATAGCACAAACTCAATACCTCATACTCAACATATATGCCCCAAATACCTACTCAAAACTTTTCTTTCTTGAGATAATTAAATTACTTACACCCTACTTACACCAACCCATAATCCTCTGCGGAGACTTAAATTTAATATCCCACCCCATCCTAGATAAACAAACACAACGCACCAGACCCTTACCCAAATTAGGCATCCCAGCGCTGGCTCAAAAACTGCACCTACTTGATAATTGGCGGCTTCTCAACCCCACGGAACGAGACTTTACATGTCTATCAGCAGCCACTGGAAAAATGTCTAGAATAGATTACATATTAACATCCACCACCTTATTTCCCAAAATCCCCTCAGCAACAATCGAACCAATAATGATCTCAGATCATGCAGTAATAACAATTTCCCTCACAATCGCCCAAGAGAGAAGCTCCTTTATCTCATGGAGATGCCCGTCCTCTCTAGCCACCTCAGAATCCCTGCGCACCACAGTCGTTAAAGCTTGGGAAGAATATTCCTTAAATAATAGGGACACAGCCGTATCCAATCCACCACTCTTTTGGCAGGCCTCTAAGGCCACAATAAGAGGGAGGATAATCTCACACACCTCCTACCAGAGAAAATCCACTGCTAACGAATTCTCCCAGGCCCAAGCTAACCTGACCACTGCCTTTACAAACTACAAGCAATCCCCTACCCCACAGAACAGAACAGAATACTGGACTGCCAAAACTACCTTTGAAGGCCTCTTTATTAAATCGGAGGCCTCCTACACCTTTGCAGCCAATGCAAAATTCTATAAATACGGTAACAAAACCAGCAAATTGATGTCTAATCTCCTCAAGGGCCACCATGCCCCTACCACCATCCACCCTTTAAAACGGCCCGATGGCACAATAACAAAATCTAATGCCCAAATAGCTGAAACCTTAAACGGCTACTATAAATCCCTATATTCAGCGCCCACATCTGACAATACCCAAGCTAATGCTTTCTGGGACAACATCACCACACCCCACCTTCCCCCAGATTCAGCCAATTCCCTTACCAAGGACTTTACCCTAGAGGAGGTCCAAACCGCTATAGCAGGGCTGAAACCGGGGAAAGCGCCTGGCCCAGATGGCCTAACATCAGAGTACTATAAGCTTCTCTCCCCCCATATAGCCCCTACACTTACAGCGACTTATAACTCTATACTCCATAGTGACATTGCCCCGCCGTTCTTCAATGCAGCCACAATCAAAGTGATCCCCAAACCGGGGCGAGACTTAGCAGACCCGGGCTCTTACCGCCCAATATCCTTACTCGACATAGACTATAAAATATTAACGAAAATTGTCGCAGAGAGACTGAAGATTTTACTCCCAACACTTATACATGGAGATCAGACGGGTTTTGTCATGGGAAGAAACCCAGTCACTAACATCCGCAGAGTCCTCTCGGTGTTACATCAGTCCCAGTTGGCCATGTCGGGCGCCCCGCTGGCGATACTCTCCCTGGACGCGGAAAAAAGGCATTCGACATGGTCCACTGGGATCACCTGTACTCAGTACTGCGAAAATTTTCCTTCCCAGAAACATTCATTAAGCTTTTAAACACACTTTACGCTGGCTCAGCTTCCAGAATTCAATGCAACGGTACCCTATCAGAACCTTTCCCCATACTTCGAGGAACCAGACAAGGATGCCCCCTCTCACCCTTATTATTTGCCCTAGCCCTCGAACCCTTAGCCATAGCTCTTCGCCAATCCCCTACCTTCCAAGGCATTCAAATAGGAAAAGTAGACCTTAGGGTTTCTTTATTTGCAGATGATATGCTACTCTTCCTTACCGCACCTGAACACTCCCTTCCAGAAGCCTTCAAAATAATTGACCAATTCAGCTCCTTTTCAGGATACAAAATTAATATGAACAAATCAGAACTAATGACCCTAAAAGGCCCCCCCACCCCTCTTCCCAGACAGACCGGACCTCCAAAAAATCAAACTCCAACATGTACAGATCAAATATCTAGGCATCCAAATCCCAACAAAAATGTCCAAAGTATACTCATCAAACTATGACCCCCTACTCACCTCTATATTCAAATCTATGGAAACTTGGAAAGATCTCCCGCTATCTTTACTAGGTAGAGCCGAGGTCATAAAATCCATGCTGTTACCCAGACTGCTCTATATGATACAAATGCTTCCGTTACGTATATCCAACAAAGACATACAACTCCTAAACTCTCACATCGTAAAATTCCTCTGGAACTCAAAAAAATCCAAAATTGCACTAGCTAAGCTTCAGATACCCAAGCCCCTGGGAGGACTGGGCATCCCAGATCTAAAACAATATTCTAAAGCCTTGCTATGCCGCTTTGCTCTAGGCTGGTTAGCTGAACTCAGTACCTATTCAGAATATGAGATAGACTGCGCAATGTTTGCCCCATATTCCCCAGGAGCCCTCTTGCATACACCTCAAAAACACATCCCACCCCACATCCTACACAACAGACTATTCGCTGACACACACACAGCATGGTTGTCTGCCTCAAAGGACCTGGGTCGCGACCCCGAGGTCTCCCCTTGGCTACCAATATGGGGAAACCCAATGTTTTCTCCTGGAATTGATAGCTCCATCCTCCTTAGACTTCGAAACAAAAGACTAAAGATTGTTTCCCAGGTCTTTGATCCAGGGGGCAAACTATACTCCACTGCAGAACTCCAATCCAGATTTAATCTGCCCAACAATAGTTTATTCCCACTTTACCAGATACGACACTTTGCAAACTCACTACCCCCACTCATCCCATACACACCAGCCACACTAGTATTAAAGAAACACATAGCCTCCTTACAATCAGCATCTTTTAAAACCAAACACATATATAAACTACTCGCCACCCTTCCAGTAGAAAAGAACTGGAAACAAACCACATTTAGATGAATGAATGATTTTCCTTTATTGACTGACAACAACTCACTTCACAAACACCATCATAACACTTTATGTATCCTCAAGTCCTCCATTTTACAGGAAGTACACATCAAAGTACTTCATAGGGCATACACATCACAACATCGTAGAAGCTTCTTTGTAGAGGAGGAAACAGGTATGTGCCCAAAATGTCGGTTCCATACGGCCTCCTTCATACATAATTTCTGGACCTGCAGGCATATAAGAAAATTCTGGTTCAAGCTTGTTTACTACATCAACTGCAACTTCAAAATAAAGGTATGTTTAGATCCTCTCCCATTACTGTTTGCTAATTTCGAACCTTGGGCACTCCCACCTGGATCAGTGCACCTGATCCCGATTTTAACACTTACCGTTACTATTGCGAAAAAAGTGATATTAAACTCGTGGATCTCTCACCACATACCCAACATAAACGAAGTTGAAACATTAATGTTGAAATATATGTACTATGATAGATATGACACACTACGGCACTTTGATGCCCCGATCTCCCGCTTCTATAGAACCTGGGGCCCATTCATACACAGCCGCGACCCTGATATGAAAGATAAAATTTGCAAACTTTTCGAAACACATATAGATAATTTTTACGTATAACCTAGCAGAATATTCTCCTCTTTACCCTCCGAATAGCTAAGAGACACAAAATCAGACTAAAACTGTTGTCGCAACATAACCCCCCCCCCCTCCTAGTCTTCCCTACCCCCCCTTCCCCCCCCCCCCCCATTTATCGCTGTTCTGAAAAATTTGTATGTTAAATATTATATTTCTATACCACAAGTTCATATAATGTAAAATGAAGGTTGCATGAGTCCAAATACTTGCTGCAAGACTAGAAAAAAAAAAAAAAAAAAAATCCAAACTTTCTAAGTAGCAATGTGAATGTATGTAAAGGATTTAGCCTTAAATGTAAACACCACTAACCCATTCAATTGTATATACTGTCTATGCAAAATCAGTTCAATTTGATGTAAAAACCACTCTTTTGTGACAAATGCAAACCTGAATAAATATATTTAAAAAAAAACAAAAAAACTGCAAGGCACATAGCATATGCTAGCAATAACCTGAATATAGTGCACCGCCAATCTAAGGCAATATCCACATACCTGACAAATCACCTAACACCAGAACAGCTGGTAGAGGTGATAGCAGGTGGGATCTAAAGGTGTACCTATAAGCAGAGCTATTAATATACTAAAACACCAATTATTATTGTAAAAGCTGCATATGTAGAAAATAAATAATAATTCACTGGCAATTTAGCCGATAAAACAGTGCTCAAACCTGCACTGATAAAAAACCATCAGTAGAGGTCAGCAGCCAACAGTGGGGAACAAACAATATGTATCAAAGTCCACTCTTCTGAAAAATCCCAGGCAAGAAGCCAATAATAGAAACAAGAGTGTAACAAAATAAATTACCCACTGAAAGCTACAGTAATAGGATAAAAAGTATCCTTATCCAAGTAATCACACTATCCAACCCTACCAATACCAAAAGGCAGAAGTTGAATTTAAGTGGCTAGAATTATACAGAGCCTCCTCACCCCTAATAGTCAATGTGTGACACAGAACGGGGAGAAGGCTGAATCACGCATTGTACTGAATTAAATACTGAAACTGAGGTGAATATAGGTGAATGTGAGATAGAGCCAGAATTGAGGCCAAATCACAAACATTATCAAGTGCCAAACACTGACTTAACAGCTAAATAGGCACATAAAATAGGAGCTATAAGTCACGTCTATAACATCTATAAGACATTGAGCCAATTTTGTGGCCAGACCACAGACCGAATCACTGGGATATAGCTTAAAACTGAATGCACGTGATATAAGTGACATAGAGCCTGAACCAAGGCTAAATCACCAATATTTTCAAAATTGCCAAATACTGATTAACAGCTGAATAGGCACAGAATTCACAAACTATAATTCACGTTAACAACTCCTATGTGACAGAGCCAATTTTATGGCCAAATCACCTGCCCCATTCCAAGGACAGAAATAAAGCTATAACCAGTACACGTGAAAAAAGCTCCATAAATTCACCTGCGTTACTGTATATATCGTCAGACAGGTACAAGACCAGCCCTAGACTGTGGAGCACACAATAAATATAAAACAGCAAAGTGCGATATAGAGCCATAAAGTAAGGCCAAAGCACATATCAACTGAATTCCTATATATTGACAGAAGTTTAAATATATCTGTCTAATGGTATTGGACAAACCTGTTGAACTGCCAATAGGCACATATTAAACTCCTAGGGTTGGAATGAACCACAATTCACGAACAGTGTGACATAAGATAACACAAGTGACAAAGGAATATTACCAGAATATTGTCAATTGAAATCATTCTATAGAGTCTGCCTACATGTTTTTAAAAGTAACTTTCTTTCAACACTATTCTTTATTTTCTATCACCAGGTATATATGTATGTTGGGATATTTTTAACCTCTCATTTTTTCGCACACCTGTGGGTAACTCCTTGTTAAATACCCAATCAATAAAGACGGTAGGAGTCCCCATGGTCTTACAGAGAAAAATTAACAATTCATTAAAAATACAGTATCAATTTTCAAAATAAGGAGTGCATCCATCAATAACTGGCCTTTCCCTTTTTTTCCCTTTCCCCTTTCATAATTTTTGGAAGTGGGAGAGGCCTGGTCTCAAGTGAACAGGCGTCTCTTGGGCAGAGGGGGCAGCCTCACATAATGACCCCCCTTTTTCATATTTTTGGGGTGTGTCCAGCACTCCCTGAGCATCTATTCAGTGATCACTGGCACTCCCCAACCCCCCCCCCCCACTCCCCCTCATTGCCCTTGGGTCATTGCGACCCGTGACTGGGGCAGCGGGACACTGTTTAATTAATGGTATGAATGCGTTCGCAGCCATACACTCAGGAGGAAATCCATTCAGAATTACTCACCATAAAATGGATTCCCTCATTCACAAATGCCAACTAAGAACGTACTCAGCGCTGCAAAGGTGATGGGGAGATGGAGGCCGCTGATGACGACAGCGGTCCTCCCTCCCAACTGCCTGGAGTGTCTGTGTTTTCTGGGGCACTCCCAGAAAATGCAGGGTTACCACCCCCAAACGGCCGCAGGGTGTCAATCACCCTGCATACGGACAGCTCAGTTCGTACGGCAGCTCCATTCATACAGATGTTCCACACTTGACTATGCAGAGAGTGATGGAACGACAGTGGCCGAATGCTAAACGGCCCTTGTTAGCAATTTTATCCAACGACACCTCAGAGGGATGACCAGAAGATATTGCTATTGAGTGGGGGAGCATGCATACAGTATGTACACACTTGGGGACTGATTCAGACCTGATCGCTGGTTTGCGAATGGTCGGAGCCCAGCAGTCAGGTAAACACCGCCCCACCAAGGTCTCTATGCTCCTGTGCATGGCTGCGGTGCACACAAGTGGAAAACCATTCCCAATCACTCACTATCTAATGGTTTTACCCCATGTTTGCATCACCAAGTAACTCTAGACAGGGATGGCCGCGGGGTGAAGGAGGCCGTTGCTGATTTCAGCGGCCCCTCCCTTCTAACAGCCGGGCAACTACTGCGTTTTCCAGGACACTCCCAGAAAACACAGGTGTGCCACCTGTAAACGGCCGACAGCTGTCAATCACCTTGCGATCAGCAAGCCATCACTGGTTTTGATCAAAGGGGGAACCTACGCATGCGCACAGCGTACCGTGTACATGCCCAGGGATTGGATCCGAATCAAGCGCTTGGTGATTAGTTGTTCTCATCTGCCGAAATTGGGAAGTAATTTCAAATATTGTCTAGTTTGCACCGAGTTACCAGGGAAAGATATAGGTTATTGGATGAAGATGTTTGTTAGTCTGGTCATGAGTTTCTATTGGCTAATACACAAGATGTTGCAGAGTGTGTCTATGGGCAGTATTCAATGAAAATATTCTCCGTGCATTGCGAGCGGTTTTTTTTTCGCTCGCCATGCACTCGCCGTGTTTTTGCGGAGATTCTCCATGTTTGGAGATTCTCCGCCACGGCACTTTAGATAGTATTCAATGTGACTGAGACTCGCCGCCCCTCGCGGCAAGTCTCAGCCAATCCAGCGTATGAGGTTACGCTGCAGGGAGCCTGAGCACGGCAGCAGGCAGGGAGATGGAAGTCTCCCTGCCTGCCCCAGAACGTATGTGTGGGGGAGGTGGGCTCCCCGGGACCCAGGCAGCACAGGCTGCCCCCCCCCCCGGGGGGTGCCAGCAGGGGACCGTGTATTCACTGCTCCCGATCATGCATATGTAATGATCGGGTGCAGTGAATATATGAATATCTAATGAGCGGCTCGGCTCCCGGCCCCATGCTGGCTGCTCTGTGTAAAATATATATATATATATTTTTTTTTTTTTTTTATTAAATATATATTCATGTGCTATAAGCACATGAATACAAATAGCATGCCCTTTCACAGAATAAAATTCCTGATTTTTTTACACCAAAATTAAAGCAAAAAAACTTTTATTTTAAAAGTTCACATTCCACTTCTCCATGAAAAGATGGAGAATTGCTACACGGAGAGACACGGTGAAAATCACTTAGAAAGACGGCGAGAAGTGCACATTGAATAGGGTTGCTTGCTTTTTGAGAGCAAAAGTCTCCGTCCAACGCGAGAAAAGCACAAACTCGCCATAAAACACGGAGAATTTTTCTCATTGAATACTGCCCTATGTCAGTCATATGAGCAAACTTCGAATTTGCAATTTAGTGACCAATTAACTTGGGTGTTCCAGTCTGTTTCATATAAATCACCAGTTCTGCACGATTAGGTCTAAGCTATAGGGGGGAATCTACATGTTTTCCCAAGCTAGAGCATAGGTTTTCTGGAGATGCTCTGATTTCTATCCTCACCCTCTTCTCACCTTAGAGCTATCAATTTCCAATTAAAAAAATAAATAGTATCACTGTGTTACAAACGACCAATTAGGTCTTCCAGGAGTCCATGACTATTGCCAAAACTGTCTGGGCCCATCTGTTTCAGAATCATCCCATCTGTGATCTCAGTGTGATGGAGCCTTCAGGTTTAGCACAAATTGGAAATGAAGTTCTGCAGAAGTTTGTATAAAGCTTGAAAGTACTCTGCACCCCTGCACTGATCTGTGGAAATTACAGACCAGCTACTATACATGCTGCAGAAGTCAGCTTTCACTCAGTGATATGCTTTTTTCAGTGCTGTGGAACTACACATCACAACATGTCCTGCAAGAGGACACAGTGCAGCTTGCAGTTCCTAACATTCTGTAATCCCAACGCTTGCAGGGCTGGAAGTAAAAATAGGGGGGCCAGGACTGACAAAATAGGCCTCTATCTATGGGCCTTATTCTGATCGGTGCGGATTTCTCCGCATGCGGTCGTCCCGCCGATGGTTATCGTCTGCGCATGTGCAGAGGTCACTCTGCGCATGTGCAGGCGATTTCGCCGCACGTATTCTTTACAAGCCGCACAGGGGGCGTAGAGGGGCTACTTAGCCTCATTACCCTATGCATACGCCCCGCGTTTCATGGGCGTTCCCATGCAAACGCAGGGTGTATGCATGGTAATGAAGCCGTGACGCGTGTGTAGGGGGCGGGCATCTGACATCGCCGGATGTCAGCTGCCCGCCCCCATACATGATTTCACATGGACAAGTGTCCGTGTGGTCTTGGGTGGCGGGACCTAGTGGAGCGTGCGGCCCTGCATTCGATGTTCGGCGACCATCGAATGCAGGGGCTGCTCCCAAGACGGAGGAGGCGTATCCCCGTCCACTTTCATGCGGATCGCCACATATCCGCGTACGTACGGAGGTGGCGATCCGTATGGAAGGCGGGGATTCGCCTGCACGGTCGTGGCCGCATATTCTGATCGGGCCGCACCGATCAGAATAAGGGCCTATGTTTCACAACAAACAATGTTATCAGCATTCCTCTCAACTGTCCGGCGTCCCACCTGTAGGGAGCAATGTCCTGCGGTAGGGGGCATGTGCACAGTACCTATTAATGGAGACAGAGGGGGCAGGGGGCATGGACAGCAGTAACAGTGAGTAAGGAGACAGCTAATGTAATTAACAATACATATAGTAGTAATAATAATCAGGCCTATTTTTGAGCCGGAACGCCATTCCTGAAGGTCAAAATACAAATGACGTCATCAGGAATGGCGTTCCGGAACCTGCTCCAGGCCTCCCGGCACCAGCGTTGTCAGCCCGTCCACCTACCCGCTCCCCCCACTTGCTGTTCCGCTCCCCCCCCCCCCCCCCGCTCGCTGTTTACAGACTCCAGGAAGAGACGTGCTGCTATGTAACCTTTACGTCTCACGCTGGACCGCTAGCCAATGGGCGCTTGCGGTCCAGCAGCCAATCAACTGGTGGCTGCTGGACCGCGAGAGCCTATTGGCTAGTCCGGACCACAACAATAACCGCTGGCGCCTCCTCCAGCCTGCAACCTACAGGCTTCCCATTTACTAAATGCCGATGTGCGCCCTGCCCGGTGTGTGCGAGTGCTGGTTTGCACTCTGCACCTGCACTCTGCACCTGCACTCTTCTCCGCCCGGATTAAGCTGCCTGACATACTGGGAGCAATCGAGGGTCCGGGAGTCTGACGGAGTCTACAGGGTACAGGTGCAGTACAGGCACTGACACCAGCAACAGGAAGCCTGGTGTCCTGGTTTGAGCTGTAGCGCGAGCAGCGTTATATCCTCCCTGCAGGCTGGTGACAGGGCTCCAGGTCCTACGAGGGCAGTGAGCAGGGAGACGGGGGGGGGGGTGCAGTCATTTTTGTGTTATACAGCCTCCCTGATACCCCGCATCATTTTATTTGCTGCCTTTTCGGCCAGCTCACAAAGATGTGTAAAATTAGGCTATAGTAAATGCATTCAGCCATCAGCTGCTTCCTCTATCTAAGCCACTTAATGAGACTGTCCAATTCCATTGATTCTGGGGACAGCTATCTGCTAAGGACGACTGCAGCTTTGACAGTCAAGCTGATGGCTTTACACTTTGTTGGCACACCACAAAAGCATGCAAAGCTTTCTGAGTTAATATATGAAATTAGTTAAGTCACCAGAGTGTTATAAACAAAACTTCACTGAGAGATAACACAGCAATATGTGCTCACGGTGTGTGGCATATGTATAATGGAGCATTATGGTGTTTGGCATATGTATAATGGGCATCACGGAGTAGCATATGTATAATGGGCATCACGGTGTGTGGCCTATGTATAATGGGCATCACGGTATGTGGAATATGTATAATGGGAATATCTGTGTGTGGCATATGTATAATGGCCATCACGGTGTGTGGAATATGTATAATGGCCATCGCGGTGTGTGGCATATGTATTCTGGGCATCGCGGTGTGCGGCATATGTATAATGAAGCAGTATGGTGTGTGGCATATGTATAATGGGAATCTCTGTGTGTGGCATATGTATAATAAGTGTTACGGAGTGGGGCATATGTATAATGGGCCAATTCTCAGCGTGCAGGTTGCAAAACTGCGGTATAAAGTAGTCTTTTCCTGCAATGCTGTGCCCCTTGTAGTGAGGCTACACCCCTGTATTTGGGCGCATATAATCCACTTTGCTGCTGGGGATTGTTATGTTACTGCCACTGTTGGGAGGAATTATGTTTTTCTTTTTCTTTTCTTTTTTAAATGTAATGCCCCGCCCCGCTGTAGCTCCTCCCACAGCACCGCCCACTTTCTGACCCCGCCCACAGTTCCTGAACCTATTTTTCTACAAAAATAGCACTGATAATAATAATAATGTGATGGCATGTACTATATATGATATATGGAAGTGACAATATTGATAATAATATAACAATATACAACATATTGGTAGTTGGATCAGACTTCTGTGGACAAAACTAAAGTTTGCTTTTTATTTTGCCAGCTTTTTATTCAGAACATGTTTTATTAAAACAATTAAATAAGGGTAAATTACTAATGCTGCTTTCACACTGCAGAGCCTTTTAAAGTACCGGTATTTTTAAACAGTATTTAAAACGGTATTAGCATTCACAATACCGTTTAAGTACTATTCACATAGCAGTGAACCGTTTAATGTGCTCAGAAAAGAGTGCCTGTCTTTTTCATAACCCCCCCCCCTCCACTGGTACCTGCCCTGCACCCACCCCCTCCCCTGGCACTTACCTGCGTGGGGGACATATGCGCATATGTAATGAGCGGCTCATTTATATGTACGGCGCTCATTACACATGCGCATAGTGGGAACTACTAGTTACCATCAGCCCCAGGGACTGCCCGGATCCCAAATTGACCCCACCCCTCTGTCTCCCCACTGCCCTGCATCCATCAGCCACAGGGAGGGACCTGAAGTGCTGTGCCCATGCCGGACCCCGCTGCCCGGATCCCCCACGCAGGTAAGTGCCAGGGGAGGGGGTGGGTGCAGGGCAGGTACCAGGGGAGGGAGGGGGGGGGGGGTGTCCAGGAAAGGTACCAGGGGTTGAAATACCGGTTAACTTTAACCGGTATTTCAACTCTGGCGCTTTCCCACTGCAGCCTTAAACGGTAAATTGTGGGGGAAAAATGACAATTTACTGCTTAAGAGCTGCAGTGGGAAAGGGGCATAAGTTAACCTTGTCTGAACAACAAAAATCTGTCCCTTACATCAATTTAAATTCCAAATTGCATTATTAAACACAGCCATATACTGCCTCTAGTTAATAGACTGCGGTATATTTTTCCCATTCACTGCTGTTTGTGAAATAAAGGCAGCTCACAACCGGAAGACACTAACCAGGGGCAGGGGACCCTGTCACAAACAGAGTAGAGGAGAAAAATAAATCTATGGGTGGTGCGCTATCAACAGCTGCTGGCACTGGGTTGTCAAGCCAAAACAATTTGGAGAAAACATATATAAAAATACATAAGATAAATATAACTAAAATCATATATATGCTGATGAGCAATAGGATGACATAGATGTAATAATCATATGTTGTGGAGCTCCATATAGAAAGACTGTATAGGCCAGCTTGTCTGGCCGAAAGCAGCATAAACTCACCAGGCTATGGGCAGGAATCCTTAGCTTGCACACTTTATCTTGGGCTCTGGGGTTCGGCTTGCTTGATTGACAGGCGGCTGATTTGCATGTTGATTGTGGATAGGCTGTTTTGAAGTTAGAGGTTGGGATTGATGAGGTGATGATCCTGCTTAAAGAAAATTCAGCCTCTTGCTTCAGGAATCGTTGGAGAGGACTGTTGAGTACAGAGAAAATACATATATTCAGTTACCGGTATCATTGCTTTATTTCTTTCTTTCCTTAAATTCTTCCCTTTAGTCTTTAAGTCTTTATAAAGCTATTCTTTCTGTTCTATTCTTTCATTTCTATTCTAAACTTGCTAAAGTATATAATGTCAGCAAGGCCTAGGAGGTCTGTGGGGGCTCCCACTAGATATGCTGGGGCTAGTTTAGGAGTTAAGGTGCCCATACATGTACCAATTACCCGGTACTTTTTGTGCTAAAATAGCATCGCATTGCATGCACAACGATGCTATTTTAGCACAAAAAGTACCAGGTAATCAGTACGTGTATGGGCACCTTTAGGCCCAGGAACAGGCCTCCCGTTCGCGGTGAGGAGAGGGGCTTATCCCCATCACCGGCGCGCAGAACGGGGGCTGAGGCGGCTGCTTTAGCCCCCGCGAATGCTCCCCTCATAGGTCAGGGGGAAGGAGGCGGCTTGGCAGCGGCGCAGGCTGTGTTAACGCCGCCCGCAGTACTCAAGCGGGTGGGCGGCGGGGAAGCTGCAGGGGGGTGGCTCCGTCTGGCCGCGGTGCTCTGTCGGGCGGACGCCAGCGGGGTAGGCCGCAAGCAATGGATTCGCCCGGGTAGTGCAAGTGGGCAGGCGGCAGAGGGGGAGACCAGGCTATGAGCGGCACACGGGTGCTGATGCACCTCCTGCCGTGCAGGGCTCCGGCGGCGGGCGGCTAGCTAGGCCCGCACCGGAGTGCCCAAAGGATCATGGGAGATGTAGTTCGCGCCGGGCAGCCGCCGAGAACTAGGCATAGCAGCCTGCCTGTAATCAATGAGGAGCGTGTTATGGTCAGGGTTGGATCTGGACAGCCCAGCCCTGGCCAGCTAGTTGAAATGGTTAATGAAAGGGGAGGTCAGCCATTAGACCACCAGGGCAATGTAAAGAAAAAGAGGAGCAGAAGGGGATTACAGGCCGCAGTGCTTGGGGGTTCTAGGTATGATGCAGCACACAGCAGTGTGCAGATAGGAGGCCAGGGGAGTCAGGTTGCCTCTGGGGCAGATGTCAGGCTGGCTGGGAATGCAGCGCCATCTGGTGGGAGAAGAAGGAACATCATACCTATTTTATCAATGATATGAGGCATAAGCTGACTGATGCAGAATATGCCATGCTTACGGCCGCAATAGGTTTGGGACAGGACTCCAGTGAGGATTCGGATGAATCCTTATCTTCTGGGTCCGAATCTGGCGTTGAGTCTGATAGGGGCAGCGAAATTGGGGTTCAGGTAAGTGGGGCTGTACATGGCATACAAGGCGACCTGGTAAGTAGGGGAAGCGAGAGCAGTCGTTGCAAACATGCCATGATAATGGGAGCAATCTCAATAGGGCCAGGCGCCGTGAGCGTAGAAGGTTAGCAGCTAAAAGGGCGACCGAGGTTAGCAGAGTTTCACCAGCGGTTGCAAACCAGCCGCACTTATGCGGATGCGGTAAGGGGAACCAGCGCAGCAGGGAGTATGGTTTCGCTAGACGCATCCGCGCTAACATCAATTTGCGCGGCAGTGGTGTCTGCAGTGACTCCTTTGATGACCGCCGGTCCAGGTGGACAGGGGAGCGCTGCACCTACGGCTACAGTGGCTTCGGTGTCTGACATCATAGCCAGAGCCATAGCTCCAAATATTGCTGCGGCTAGGGGCGAACAAGGGGTTTCCTCGCTTGAGAGGCCATCGCCCGCCAATGCGTCTGTTATAGGGGTTGTTACAGAACCTCTATTGGCAGGTCGGGGATCGGAGCAGGAAGTTATGGAAAGGCCGTCAACAAGCCGTGGCAGCGATGGGGGAGCAAGACGAAGAGCAGAGGCATCTGATACGGGTGAGTCAACAAATGACCCTGATTGGACAAGCGAGGGTGAGGCTGTGTCGACTGACGAGGGGTCAGGGAGCTCCTCTTCAGGAGGGGCGTCTAAACATAAGAAGTCTGCCAAGTCTCGCAAGAGGCAACGCAGACACCAAACTTCCGACTCCTCACTGGCATCAACGTCGTCCAAGGGTGGTTCATCTTCGGACGGTGGTGTGCGGCGTCGCAAAAAGAGGCGTCGAACTTATCGGTCCCATAGCTCAGGTTCATCAAATGTATCGGTGGAATCAGACACAGTGCAATGCGCAAAAACCACTGTAAAGCGTGGTTTGCGCCCTAGGGCCAGGGATAGGATTAGGAAGGGCTGGTATGTGGACATTTTTGCTTTAACAAGCAAGGATAGGCGGGCCCTCCTAGCGGCTAGAAAGAAGGGATCCTACAACGAGGAGGCCTTTCGTTCATATAATAACTGGGTAAGGGGCATGCTCATATTTGCGGCCTGTTATCTGAAAAACCATCCAGATGAATATATGAACCTGATGAGATACCAGTTTCTAATTCATAAGCTACACACCTCGTACATGGGTCCCGGGTGGCGGAACTACGATGAGGAGTTTAGACGGAAGCAGCAGGGGCGGGAAGTTTTCGATATTGGTAAGAAAGATGTAGAATTATATGTCGAGGTTACTGAATCGGCTACGCCCATCAAGGCTGTGGAAGGAAAAGGGTGGTTCCGTCAGTACGGAAATAGAGCCTACAATAGCGCCAGTAGGGGAACTAATGTTGAGCCTGGCCACGGAAAATGCTTCGCATTTAACAACGGCCAATGCAACCTGGGAAACCGGTGTCATTTTCAGCATCTTTGTCTCACTTGCTTATTTTGAGCGTTTTAGCACCTTTTTGCAGTGGTGCTTACAGGAGCTGACAGCATTACTCACTATTTGGGTTACTTCCTTTTGGTAGGTCCTCCAGATTCTGATCTATGCGTTAAGTTATTAGAAGCAGCTATTAATTTGTTTCGGGACTTTGGAGTTCCCGTGGCAGGGGAAAAAACCGAGGGCCCGACCACACGCCTGGTGTATCTCGGAATAGAAATTGATTCTCATCAAAAGTTGTGTAGACTGCCACTTGATAAAGTGCGTCGCCTGCATGACGAGATACGTTATGCCATGGCTGCGGCTAAATTAACGCTTAGGCAGGCACAATCTTTATTGGGCCTGTTTAATTTCGCATGCAGAGTGATACCCATGGGCAAAATATTTTCTAGGAAACTTCAACGTGCAACTGTAGGGATTCGTAAACCACACCATTTTCTTCGTCTATCTTCAGAAATGAAGAGGGATTTGAAAGTGTGGGAAATGTTTTTTTGGCCAATTTCAAAGGCATTTGCATCTGGCAAGCTCCAGCCATCGCAAATTCTGAATTGGAATTATATACGGATGCCGCAGGTTCCACTGGATTCGGGGCTTTCTATGCGGGGCGTTGGTGCGCGGATTCCTGGCTTGAGTCTTGGGCTCAAGACGGTCTGACTAGAAACATGCTTATTGGAGATATTCCCAATAATGGTTGCTCTAGAATTGTGGGCCAAGTATCTGAGTAACAGGGAGGTTGTCTTTTGGTGTGATAACTTAGGGGTTGTACACGCCATTAGCCGGCTAAAGTCCACATCCCTCCAGGTGTTGCGCATCCTGGCTCGGATAGTAATGCTTTGCTTGGCAAACAATATTACATTGCGAGCCAAGCACGTGCCAGGGGTGCTTAATGATGTAGCTGATGCACTGCCTTGTTTTGAATACGTTTTAGGCAGCTCATGGCTTCAGCCCAGGAATATGGTGAGCAGTGTCCATCTTTTCTATGGCAGGTGCCACTGGAGGGGTAGAGGAATTGGCCCTGCGATCTTTAGCGCCGGCGATATTCAGGGCGTATCTAGACTCATGGGAGCGCTGGAACGAGTTCATTATTGAGCAGGGCGGTGCAGGTAAGAGCTCTAAGCATCTTATTATTGCCTTTGTGTGGAGCCTGTATTTGGAGGGAAAGTCCCAAAGCTTTGTGGGGCGCTCCTTGGCAGGTATTTCGTTCTTTTTGCGTCTTGGAGGGCGGAGAGACATTACAAAGTCTTTCATCCTTTCCAGGATGCTTAAAGGATGGGCCCGAACCCGTCCAGTTCTGCCGGATAGGAGACGGCCAATCGATGCGTCGAATCTCCAAGTAATTTGCTCAACTGATTATGAGGTTCGACTTTTTCGGCTGGCATTTTTCATGGCTTTCCATGGGGCGTTCAGAGTGGGAGAACTGGTGTCCGCAACCAGGGCATCGGCTTCGCCCATGACGTTCTGCCACGTCGACGTGCACCTTGACGGTTTGTGGTGCAAGATACAGCGCTCAAAGACTGACGTAGCAGGCAGGGGTCAGTGGGTCCATTTGGGGCAAAATGTGGTGATCGCCGGATTTGTCCGGTGGCAGCGGCTTTGGCTTATTTGGATTTGCATCCTCAGTTGCCAGGGGCCTGGTTGATGCACATTGACGACTCGCCCCTTACTAATTATCAGTTCAGGTCGGTTTTCAGGCGTTGTATACTGCATCAGGGTCTTTCTCCGGCCGACTTTGGGACACACTCTTTCCGTATTGGCGCCGCTTCGGCTGCTGCTGCGGCGGGTTGGTCCCAGGTCGACATACGAGCACTAGGGAGATGGCGGTCTGGTGCGTTTAGGCGTTACATTAGGCTGTCATCGCCCAGTGAGCCCATTTGAGGAGTAGCCGCTCGCCCAAACACGTCTTAGTGTTTGAGGGGCCTTGAGGAATTTTTTGTGTTACCACCAGTCTTAAATTTGGCTCTTGCCAGCTGGTGGAAGATTTGTGTTTTTTGCCTCAAAAAAAATCGGGTGACCCGCCCCCCCCTCTCACCCAAAGGATTAGTGTAAATAGAATATCATTTCAATAATTGAGTGGGTTCAAAACTAGTTTCAAATAGGTCACCCTTACCCTACGGATGGACACCAATATGATTTGGATGGTAGGGCATTCATTCATTTATTTGTTGTCCTTGTCCCAAGTAACCACGGATACTGAACGTTTCCCTGAAACGCGACTTATTCGCTGGCTTGGGCGTAGGGGTATGAGGTGGTCTGCCTTGAGGGGCTTGCTTGAAGAGTCTGTTAGGTTGTTTGGTTATCCTCTCTTTGTCATTATCCACCTGGGGGGCAATGACCTCACGCATAATTCCGGTCTCAATATACGTTTTGAGATTAGGAATTTAATGCTCGATTTGATCAGGGAATGGCGTTTTTGTAGGTTCTTTTGGTCAGAGATCATACCTAGGAGAGTTTGGAGAGATGCAATTAACCCAGGTGCCATTGATCTGGTACGTTGGCAGGGCTATAATGGTGGAGGGAGGATTGGTCATCAGGCACGAGGCCATATCCTTCAGAAACGAGACCCTGTATAGATCGGATGGGGTGCATCTCTCTGTGGTTGGAATGGACCTTTTTTTAAGGATATGATGGACGCCTTGAGAAGTTTAGAGGGTTAGGGAAGAAGTTTTGTAGTTAGTTTGGTGGCGGGTCAGTTCTTGTCGAACTGATGTGGCGGAAAGAACTGTAGTTTAAATTAGAGCGGTATTTACATTTGTCTGGTGGTTGATGTCGAGATGTGGGCATCACCGATCCAGGTGGGCCCGCATCTGGACCTTAACGATCATCTACTTCAGATAGGCTAAATTGTTGCAGACATTTTGTAGGTTAGGGCACGTGGCCCAATTTTTTCTGGCTCGGGCAGAGTGGTGAGCTCTGCCTTAGTGATATGCGAGGTCAGGGGCAGGCAGAAGGTCAACCCCCTGACCTTAAGGGCAAGTGGCGCTTTGGGAAAAGTCTGCATATAAATTGTGCTGTTGCCATGGACGCTGGCAGGAGGCCGTTCCTGGGCAGAAAAGGGCAGGAGGCCCTTGGATCCAGATTTTGTTATTTTCATTACTTTGTTATTTTTTACTAGCGATGTGATTTATTGCATACCGTTCTTTGCCCGCCACCTTAGTTAGAGCAGGGACGTAAATTTCAGTTAGATTCAAATAGGCCGCCCCTGCTCAAAATAAATAAGCCGTCCCGTTAAGCCCATTTCAGTTGAACGCGTCTTTATTTCTTAGATAAGTGGTGTGAGTGTGGATGAATGCCTATGTCTGTGTGGAGTTTAAGACTGTATAGGCCAGCTTGTCTGGCCGAAAGCAGCATAAACTCACCAGGCTATGGGCAGGAATCCTTAGCTTGCACACTGGATCTTGGGCTCGGGGGTTCGGCTTGCTTGATTGACAGGCAGCTGATTTGCATGTTGATTGTGGATAGGCTGTTTTGAAGTTAGAGGTGGGGATTGATGAGGTGATGATCCTGCTTCCAGAAAATTCTGCCTCTTGCTTCAGGAATCGTTGCCCTCCCTCCCGCCCCAATTGTTAGTTGGATTTTATTTTGGTTTTTTGCTTAGAAAGTTTTCTGTTTAGTCGTTGTCGGCTTATTTAGTATGGCGGAAAAAATGGTAGTTTAAATTAGAGCGGTATTTACATTTGGCTGGTGGTTGATGTCGAGATGTGGGCATCACCGATCCAGGCGGGCCCGCATCTGGACCTTAACGATCATCTACTTCGGATAGGCTAAATTGTTGCGGACATTTTGTAGGTTAGGGCACATAGCCCAATTTTTTTCTGGCTCGGGCAGAGTGGTGAGCTCTGTCTTAGTGATATGCGAGGTCAGGGGCAGAGGCAGAAGGTCAACCCCCTGACATTAAGGGCAAGTGGCCCTTTGGGAAAAGTCCTCATATAAATTGTGCTGTTGCCATGGACGCTGGCAGGAGGCCGTTCCTGGGCAGAAAAGGGCAGGAGGCCCTTGGATCCAGATTTTGTTATTTTCATTACTTTGTTTTTTTTTTACTAGCGATGTGATTTATTGCATACCGTTCTTTGCCCGCCACCTTAGTTAGAGCAGGGACATAAATTTCAGTTAGATTCAAATAGGCCGCCCCTGCTCAAAATAAATAAGCCATCCCCTTAAGCCCATTTCAGTTGTACGCGTCTTTACACTTTTTTCGGGTTTTGGTTTTGGATCTGGATCTCCCTTCGTGTTTTGGATCTGGATTGGTTTTGGCAAAACCACCCTTGCGGGTTTTGGTTTTGGATATGGATTTTTATGCAAAAATGCTAAAAATGGCTAAAATAACAGAATTTGGGCCTGTTTTTGCCCCTAAAGTATTATTAACCTCAATAATATTAGTTTCCACTCATTTCTAGTCAATTTTGATCACTTCACAGCTCACAAAATTGTTTTCATTTACTGTAGTTGGGCCAAACGGTTATACCGAGGTAGCTGGATGACTAAGCTGATGCTGCTTTCAGACCGCATAACTGGCTTTGACCCCGTATTTGAAAACGTTTCCAAAAACGGGTCTGCCAGGTAAAACCCCTTTCACACCGCATCTCTTAAACGGTATATTACCGTTTAAGTGCCATTTTTTTGACACTGGCAGACCCGTTTTTGAAAACTTTCCAAATACAGGGTCAAAGCCAGTGCAGTTTTCAGTGCGCCCCCCCCCCCCCGCATCCTCATCCCCCCAGAACCCAGCCACCCCCGGGCCCTGCTCCCGCAGCCTGGATCGGAAGCTGCTGCTGAAGTACAAGCAGTGGGCGCAGCTGCAGCCGCAGGAACGGGAGTGGGTGCGCGGGGAGCTGCGTGCACATCTACCAGAGACACGCGTCCCCCAGGCTGGGCAGCAGGACGGAGCTCAGATGCCCGGGGAAGGAGTGTTGGGAGGAGGGCAGCGGCGTGGCTGTACCCCAGGACTCTGACAGCCTGAGCCCCGATGTGGGCCAGGGGCTGGAACTCTTCCCCCCCCCCCCGGACCTATCGCAGCACTCCCATTGCTACCTGTCTCCAGGGCTACCCATTGCGTCTCACCAAAGCCCAGCGCCGCCAAGCCTACAACAGAGCAGTCTGCATACTGTGCAGACAGAGGGTACAGAGGTGGTACAGCGGGTACAGAGGTGAGGTACAGCAGGTCTGGGGACAGCAGGTCTGGGGGGGGGGGGGGGGCGGCGGTGGGTTGCTCCGGTGCTATGAATATTTAATGAGCGCTCATTAAATATTCACTGCACTGAATTTGGGACCCAGCTCATTGGCTGGGTCCTAAATACCGTTTCAGACCCGATTTTGATGCCAAAATACCGGGTCTGAAACGGGTAGGACCGTCCATTTTAACCGTTTTACAAAAACGGCTTTTGTAAAACGGTAAAGTGGTTCTGCACCTTTCAGACCACAAAGATTACCGTTTTAAAACAGTTAAAAATTGGCAAAATACCGTTTTTTAAGTGCGGTCTGAAAGGTGCATAAGTGACAGCAGTGGGCATCACATACATGTGGACCTAACACTTCCAACCTGGCACATCTTGGAAGCAGAGCAGCAGAGCAGCACTGCAGGGGCAGACAGGGTGGCAGTTTAATAAACTACCCCAAAAAAATCTCTGCTTTGATTTCACATGGCCTCTAGGCCTTTGACCATTGGCCTTGTAATGACTGGTGGTAGTAGCTTCAGCACTTCTATCAGGTTGCTGATCTCCCACTATTTCCTCCTCCATCATCCTCCACAAATGTGTTTTTATTTTATTTATTACTTTTATTTATTTTTCTTACTTTACACTGCCCCTGGACACAGCTCCTGTACACTGGACACTGCCCCTGGACACTGGACACAGCCCGTCACCCTGGACACAGCTCCTGGACAATGGACACAGCCTCTGGACACCGCCCCTGTACACTGGACACAGCCGTCACACTGGAAACTGCCCCTGGACACTGCCCTTGTACACTGGACACAGCCCGTCACCCTGGACAAAGCCCCTGTACAATGGACACAGCCTCTGGACACAGCTCCTGTACACTGGGCACAGCCGTCACACTGGACACTGGATACAGCCCGTCCCCCTGGACACAGCCCCTAGACAATGGAGACAGCCCCTGGTCACTGGACACTGCCCCTGGACACAGCCCGTTACACAGGACACTGGATATAGTCTGTCACACTGATATAGGGGGCAATTCTGTAGCACAGAAATGCGGTAAAAACTCCGTTATCAGGGTTTTTACCGCATTTCTGTATGCTGTATTAGCCCACTGCAGTGTTAGCGCTGCGGAGGGAATCGGCAGCAAAAGCTGGCGATTCCCTGCAGAAGCCTATGGGCTTCTTACTGCAGCGCTGTGTGAGGGATCCGTCACAGCATGCCCTGTGGCCGGTGCCGGGGTCTGCACATGCGCAGATGGACTCGTGGGTCACAGACCCGGAAGTCCAGTGCCGGCACCGCATCGCAAGGGACAGCTCTTATCGCAAGAGCTGTCCATTGCGTTAATAACAGCATATGTTACAGCATATGCCGTTATTAAAATTGCGGTAGCCGGCGAAGGGGGCCGCGGATGTTACAACATCCCGCCCATAGTCTGTCACACTGGACGCTAGATATATGCCGTCACACTGGACACAGCCCGTTACACTGGACACTGGATACAGCCCATCACCCTGGACACAGTCCCTGGACAATGGACACAGCCCCTGGACAATGGACACAGCCCCTGACACAGTGGACACAGCCCCTGACACAGTGGACACAGCCCCTGACACAGTGGACACAGCCCCTGACACAGTGGACACAGCCCCTGACACAGTGGACACAGCCCCTGACACAGTGGACACAGCCCCTGACACAGTCCCTGACACACTGGACACAGCCCCTGACACACTGGACACAGCCCCTGACACACTGGACACAGCCCCTGACACACTGGACACAGCCCCTGTACACTGAGTGTACAGTCAGCAGCACTGCAGCCCCTGCGTGTGAGCACTGCAGCACCTAGTTTACAACAAAATAAAAAATCAGTCACTACATAAATCACAGCACAGGGCACAGAGCACAGAGCACGGAGCACAGATCCCAACCACCATCTTCACTCTCCTATAATGGAGTGAAGATGGCGGGCGCGTGTGCGTCTTATATAGAATCCAGATCCCGCGAGAATCCGATGATGACGTTTTGCCTCGTTTTCGGGCCGGAATTTAGGCGGGAACTCCCGAGCCGGCTCAGATCCTGGCTCGGATCACCATATTCGGATCTGTTGGATCCCGGAGATCCGGACCCGCTCATCTCTACATATGATTATTACATCTATGTCATCCTATTGCTCATCAGCATATATATGATTTTAGTTATAATTATCTTATGTATTTTTATATATGTAAATATTAAATTGTCTTTTTAAATTGAGAAACCGTCTGGTCTACATATTGGTTCAGCCAGCGCTGGCACACCTTTTCTCACAGAGTAGAGACATCTGTGTTACTGTCCCACCAAGGTACATGCCCACTGTTCTCCGCAGGGTATGGTGCTTGTACCCTTGTCACCCACTGCTCCCCATCACCCTCTGTCTCCCCCTGTCTGCCACTGTCACCCTCTGCCTCCCCTTGCTTTTCATTGTCGCTAACTTCCTCTATATGTCAACCCCTCCCTGCAATACACTGTAACCCTCTGACTCTCCCTGTCATTCAGTGATCCAATGCCTTCTGCTGTCAACCTCTGCCTCCACTGCCTTTTGCTGTCACCCTCTGCCTCTCCCTGCCACCCACTGTTTCCCCCTGCCCTTCTTACATCCCTGCTTTCCACTGTCAACCTCTGCCTCATCTTGCTGTATACTATCACCCACTGATGTGTAGTATATTGTGAACTAGGGTTGGAGTGGAGCCCAAATTATACCTTTGCATCTGGGCCAACTACGCACAACTTCTGCCGCAAGTTAACGCTTTATCACTTCTCCCTTATCATGGCTTCATACATCTACCTCCTAAGTTCTAAAAATTGTTTGAAGATATGAATCTATGGGGTAGATGTATGAAGCAGTGATAAGGGAGGAGAAGTGGTAAAGGGCCTGGTACTTGATCACCGGCCAATCAGCTCCTAACTGTCCCTTTTTAAACCTAGCATGTTACTTAACAGTCAGGAGCTGATTGGCCATTGATAAAAGTACCAGGCACTTTATCACTTCTCATCCCTTATCACTGCTTCCAGAGGCGTAGGGAGGGCGAAGCCACCGGATTGCACCGGGCGCCGATTGGTCAAATGGCGCCGCTGGCCCGCCCCCCCCCCCCCCCGCAAATGATCCCCTGCACAAGTAAGTTAAAGCATCTACTAACGGGCAGCGTGCGCCGGCAGCTGCCCTCGGCGCCTGTCTCCTGCCCTGCTTGCCCGGTCCCTGCCGCCAAGTGTCACAGACGGTGAGGCCGGTCGGCGGGCTGACACTCATATGTCCTCTCTCCTTGCTGCTGCTGCTCGGTCCGGCTTCCGGGCAGCGCAGCGTAGTAGCTCTACAGACTCCTCCCAGATTCACCTGCCTGAGTCTGCTAGGTGTTCTGATGACGCCAGTGGCGGAACATCCCGGCTGATGGGTGGCTTAGGGAACGGACTCAATGTGCCGCCAGCCCAGTGCCCCAATCCAACAAGCTCTTAGCCGGGTCGTGTGTCTGCTGCGCTGGATGTTACATTAGCAGCTCCTCATTTCATTTCTCTCTGCTGCTGCTCAGATGCCGGCTCCAGCGCTGTGTGCTGACGTCACACACAGTGCCGCACGAGCAGTCTGCCATGCAGGATCCTGGCTGCGCTGTGGCTGGCTACTGTGCCGGGCATCTGATGTTACGCTAGCAGCACACCCCGCTCCTCATCTCTCTCTGCTGCTGCTCAGACGCCGGCTCCAGCGCTGTGTGCGGAGGTGGTGACATCACCAACAGTGCCGCCATGGACATAAAACGAGGGGCTGTTGAAGCTAAGCACACCAGAGAAAAAAAGTCAGCTTTTCCCTGATTGGAGACTCACAGCCAAGCTACAGTGCACTGGACTGGGGGGCACAACAGCAGTGTGAGTAACCCAAAACCCAGCTCATTCCCATTCTGTCACTGCAGGAAATTAAATAATATATCAAATGTATCCCTCAATTCACACCCAGTGGCATAACTAGAAATAATAGCGCAGCAGGTCCCGTTACAGCGTCTTATATAGCGCAGCAGGTCCCGTTACAGTGTCTTATATAGCGCAGCAGATTCCGTTACAGTGTCTTATATAGCGCAGCAGATTCCGTTACAGCGTCTTATATAGCGCAGCAGGTCCCGTTACAGCGTCTTATATAGCGCAGCAGGTCCCGTTACAGCGTCTTATATAGCGCAGCAGATTCTGTTACAGTGTCTTATATAGCGCCGCAGATTCTGTTACAGTGTCTTATATAGCGCAGCAGATTCCGTTAGTGTCTTATATAGCGCAGCAGATTCCGTTACAGTGTCTTATATAGCGCAGCAGATTCCGTTACAGTGTCTTATATAGCGCAGCAGATTCCGTTACAGTGACTTATATAGCGCAGCAGATTCTGTTACAGTGTCTTATATAGCGCAGCAGATTCCATTACAGTGTCTTATATAGCTCAGCTGTAAGGGTTCTGGGAGTGTCCCCGTCAATCTAACTCCGTTGCCTCTGGCTGGAATCGACGGACGTGTGCAGGGCTAGGCTTCACCTGGGCCCGTCTCGGCTAAAGGGCGAATTAGGTCCGCCCCACTCCGCTACAGGCAGGTCTTATGTATAGACAACACGTCCGCCGAGGCCAGGAGAGAGCAAGGGGACAACTAACTAAAACACCAGAAACGGGGAACTCCCAGAAACCCCAGGGGAGCAACAATGCTCAGCAGATGACACAAAATGAAAATGAATGCACCGGTACCAATAGTGCCAATACAGGGTGTGGGTGTAACAATACACTGAGATGTAATAAGCAACTGTAACCAAATAAATGAATAGACAGGTGGGTAATCCCCAACTTAGCTGAGAGATGTAATGCAGCCGAGAAGTTGGGACACCGCAGCACAGCCTTGCAGGACAACCCAGAAGAGGTACACTGGATCACGAGGATGACACTCTGGGTACACGGTACATCAAACAGACTGGACAGACGAGGGTTAACCAGCAGGGACCAGGAACACCACTGAACAGTACTTCAGGATCCAGAGAGCACAACAGACCGGCAGGGACACAGCAAGACTGGGATACAGGCTGGACATAAACTGACTGAAGCTGGACAGCGTGGACTACACAGTGAACTGAATAATGAAACTGAATAATATAGGGTTTTTATAGTGAGCACAATGTGGTGCTGATTACACATTGCCTATAGGTGAGCACTGCAGGCTAGGAGCCTAATTAAGACACCTGAGTCCTGATAGAGCACAGCAAGTAAGCTGCAATGGCCCAGGCTGACCACTGGAGGCCACCAGCGAGTAAACACACACACACCGGCTGGGATAAAACCCAGGGAGCAGAATCCAGGGAAAACATAAACTACACACAGAATATGTGAATCTGCGCATAACACAGATCCGCTGGAGGCGGATCCTAACAGTACCCCCCCCTTGAAGAGGGGTCAAGGGACCCCAATACCAGGTTCTCCACTACATGGAGAATACCAAACCCTGGCATGGTGGTATCAACAAACAAACAGGAACAAGCTGCGACTGCAGCTTGTAACAGTGCCCCCCTCTCAAAAGGTGGCCTTCGGACACAACAAGACCAGACAAAAAAAAAAAAAAAAAAATTTTTTTTTTTTTACAAGCAGGGTCAAGGCAACTGTCAGCGCCTCTTTTTATACCTCTTCTTTTTCCCCTGTGCCTGCTTGGAGACACTAGGGAAGGAAGAGATCTCTGGTTCAAAATACTCAAAAAATATAGGTCGAGCTACCAGATGATTCTTCCCTTTCCCACCAGAATGCCTAGGCACATTCGGAATCTCCTCAGTTTCAGAATCTGAGAAAAGACCATAGATTGGTTCCATTCCCATAGGAAATGAAACCTTAGGAGAGTTCCTGCAGGGAGAAGATAGTTGAGCACATCCAGCGTTAATAGCTATGGGCTGGGCCCTTTGTATTGACTCTCCTAAACATGGAGTCTCTGCAGACAAGATGGTCGGCCCAGAGGCATCTGAAGCACTTTTATTGGGACCAAATTTTTTCACTACAGCATCACTGAATGCTGGGAGATTCTTAAGAATGGGATCCTCAGATTCAAAAAATTTGCATGCCCATTCGAAAGGTTCACCTCTGAAGCAGTAAATTAAATAGAGCACCACATTATCTGAAGTGATACCTAAAAATAGTCTGGACTCCAAAATAGTGAGAACATGGTTAGTGAGCGCAACAAATTGGGTTAGGTCCCCATCAAAAACTATAGATGTAGAGATATCGTTCAAAGCATCAACAGTAACTTCATTATCAGCTAACTGACTGGACTGTATAGCTGGAATTATGGCCCTTGAGGCTGAGACTTTAGGGACCCCCTTAGAGGTTATGACCTCTTCCAAGTCTGATGGTCTTTCTGGTTGGGCAGCACAATGATGAGTCTCTGGCTGATCAGCACTGTGACGTACTTCTAAGTGGGCAGCACTATAGTGAAACTCTGGCTGGGCAGCACCAAAAAGACCAACAGATGGTCCCTCCATGTTACCGACATGGCTGGAACTCTGCTCTGAGACAGGACAATCAGAATCCCTCTTAGGGACTGGATGGACAGAGTCTCCATCTGGGGCGACACAGGCTTGAACCCCCTCTGGGGCGACACAGGCTTGAACCCCCTCTGGGGCGACACAGGCTTGAACCCCCTCTGGGGCGACACAGGCTTGAACCCCCTCTGGGGCGACACAGGCTTGAACCCCCTCTGGGGCGACACAGGCTTGAACCCCCTCTGGGGCGACACAGGCTTGAACCCCCTCTGGGGCGACACAGGCTTGAACCCCCTCTGGGGCGACAACAACTTGAACCCCCTCTGGGGCGACACCAACTTGAACCCCACTCGGGGCTGCGCACTTCGGGAAGTTGGGACACCGCAGCACAGCCTTGCAGGACAACCCAGAAGAGGTACACTGGATCACGAGGATGACACTCTGGGTACACGGTACATCAAACAGACTGGACAGACGAGGGTTAACCAGCAGGGACCAGGAACACCACTGAACAGTACTTCAGGATCCAGAGAGCACAACAGACCGGCAGGGACACAGCAAGACTGGGATACAGGCTGGACATAAACTGACTGAAGCTGGACAGCGTGGACTACACAGTGAACTGAATAATGAAACTGAATAATATAACTGGCACCGGAGTGTGTGAGCAGAGGGTTTTTATAGTGAGCACAATGTGGTGCTGATTACACATTGCCTATAGGTGAGCACTGCAGGCTAGGAGCCTAATTAAGACACCTGAGTCCTGATAACAGAGCACAGCAAGTAAGCTGCAATGGCCCAGGCTGACCACTGGAGGCCACCAGTGAGTAAACACACACACACCGGCTGGGATAAAACCCAGGGAGCAGAATCCAGGGAAAACATAAACTACACACAGAATATGTGAATCTGCGCATAACACAGATCCGCTGGAGGCGGATCCTAACAGCAGCAGATTCCGTTATAGTGTCTTATATAGCGCAGCAGATTTCGTTACAGTGTCTTATATAGCGCAGCAGATTCCGTTACAGTGTCTTATATAGCGCAGCAGATTCCGTTACAGTGTCTTATATAGTGCAGCAGATTCCGTTATAGTGTCTTATATAGCGCAGCAGATTCTGTTACAGTGTCTTATATAGCGCAGCAGATTCCGTTACAGTGTCTTATATAGCGCAGCAGATTCTGTTACAGCATCTTATATAGCGCAGCAGATTCCGTTACATCATCTTATATATTTAAAATGTAACATGCCAACACATGTTAGCCACGCCCCCAATTCATTCCAGGGGCGGGGGGCGCGAAATATGGCCTTGCTCGGGCACCATGGCACCTAGCTACACCGCTGACTGCTTCATACATCTACCCCTGAATATCTTGTTTGATTACACTATACCAATATGCAGGGGTGTCTTGACAGCATAGTAGGCCCTGGGCAAACCAATGCATTTAGGGCCCTTCCACACCCATTCACAGAAAAAAATGTAAACAAAATAAAATCATAACACACCCCTCCTGTGGTCCTTTGCCTTTTCTCCACTTCCATACAGTGAATGGCTTTCAGCACTCTCATTGGTGAATAGCTTCACCAATCAGCATGTTGACAACCATTCTCTGTCTGGCTACAGGCTTGGAAGCATGACGACAATGAAGCTTGGTCATTCTATTGGTGTGTAATTCGCAATCACAGCGACCAGGCAGCATTCTCTACTGCCTCCCAAGGGATATCCATAACCTAATCTGCCCCAGCTCAAAGGCTCCTAGATTTGGTGGCCCTTGGGCTGCTGCCCATTGAGCCCATACATTAGGATGGCCCTGCCAATATTGCACTCAACATTTACAATTAATCTGTAAGCAATAACTGTTATGAAGTAGCAGGACTGTTTCCAGACAATATGGCTCCTTGTTTGAACAATAAACCCCCCCCCCCCCCCCCCCGCTTTACCAATTAGAAGGTGGGGGCTTCATTGGAGTCGGGGCAGAGCTATGTTCTGAGATTTGGCACTCTGAAGGGGGCGGGGGGGGGGGGGGGGGGGCAGCATTGGGAAGTTCTATATCACCGATAGCATTAGTTTTCAACATTGACTATAAACCATTGATTATTTTGAAACATCGGCTCTCGATGTTCATCCCTAGTTGAACAGTGCAAAGAACAGTAAGTAAAAAAGTCACTACTACAGCATTTTTAGGAGACTGCAAAAGCAAAGAAACAGATACAGAGACTTTTGTTTTGCAAATTCAGAGATTACATTTAGCTTTTAAAGCACCTAGTGCAGTGTTTTATCCAAGATGATTGACAACAAGGTTACACCAGGGATTTCATAGAGGAAACACTGGAGGTAATTGAACACACTGCTTATGTGTGCAGAGCAGCAGCAGCTGCAGCAGACTCCTGTCCCATCCCCTATAACTGCTCCCACCTCTGGAGGAGGAGATTGGGGCATGGATACTTGTCACATCCATCTCGCAAGCAGGAAGTAAAAATCACATGAGATAAATGAGACATGGGCAGGAAAACTGCGACAGGGGACAAAGACATATTTTTAGTTTAATCCACGTTGGTCCTTTTTAGAGAATACTGCAATCACCTGAATACTTTGCAACCTGCTGACTGAATGAGGAGACAGCTAAGGTACAGTAATTAGCAATACAAAAAATATTAATGTGAGAGCATGTATATGTCTGATATAGCAAAGTGACGGTATTGTTATTTATATGGACATATAGTCCTGTGAACGAGAGTGAAGTTAGCTTCTTATTTGGCCAGCTTCTCATTTATTATTGTTTTACCATATGTTTTAAAAAAGAAAATAAGGTTAGATCACTAATGGTGTGACAGTGTACACACGGTGAGATTCCTATGCTAATCGACTTAAAGGAGCCCATACACGGTCCGTTGTGTATGGCTCCGTTCTGTACTATGCGATGCGCGCTCCCGCGCATCACATAGTACGGTACAAAAAGTATGTGCTGCACATACTTTTTGTACTAGCTATACATCGGATCGCAGTGCATGCACACTGCATGCGATCCGATCCGATGTGTGCTGTTTAAGCACACAATGGATCCGATTAACGGACCGTGTATGGGGGGCTTAAGATTCAATTGCTATGCAATCTTTGCTAATGGGCCCCATACATAAGCAATCACAATTAATGGATTTCCAGATCCAGGGATTTTTTGGCCAGATAAATGGATTTTACAATCTATCTGACTTTGCCCACACTTTACAGATTTATTTCAGTGATCGGCAGATTTTTCCATCTGAAGATTGCATCTTCATATCTGGAAATTGCCCAATCGATTGCTTTTCATAATGTAAATAGATGAAGAAGACGAATTGGGAATGCCCACACATACAAAAAAGATCTGCAGATAATACCAGATTATTAAACATGTTTAAAAACCTGATTAAGCAATCAATTGGCGATTTTGATTGGGATTGGCAAAATGGGGAGCCCACACATCTAAAATTAATTGTGGCAATCATCTCCATATCTGAAAATTGTCACAATTAATTGCTGATGTATGGGGCCCTTTACCTCATAATGGGCCTTATTTTGGTTCATTCTTTCTGACAAAATCCTTCTTAGATGGGCAAAACCATGTGCACTGCAGGTGGGGCAGATGTAACTTGTGCAGAGAGAATTAGATTTGGGTGGGGTTTTACTTCAAAGTGAGATCTATATTGCAGTGTAAAAATAAAGCAGTCAGTATTTTCCCTGCACAGAAACAAAATTACTCACCCAAATCTAATTCTCTCTGCACATGTTACATCTGCCCCCCTGCAGTGCACATGGTTTTGTCCAGCTAATACCCTTTTCACATTGCAAAAACCTGCTTTCAACCCGTTTTTCTAAACGTGTCTTAAAACTGGTCAAAAGCCAGTTAAACCCCTTTCATTTTGCATGATGTAAAGGTATATTGCAGTTTAAATACCGTTTTGTACCTTTCAGATTCAACCCGTTTCACCCATAGAAAGCCATACAATGTCATTTTAAATGTTTTTTTTCCAGCTTGTGGGCGGGGATCAAGTGTGGTTATCATTTATAGCAAATACCGTTTCTGAGCTGTTCACACTGCAGGTGAAACGGCTCCGAACCGTGTAGGATCCTCCTTTTAACACGTGTCAAAATGCCGGTTTTATGTAACCGGTAAATTGACAATGTAGCTTTCACATTGCAGCTGGAAACAGTTTTAAAGCACTAAAAAAACGGCAATATACCGTGTTACAGCTGCAATGTGAAAGGGGTATAAGAAGGATTTTGTCAGAAAGAATGAACCAAAATAAGGCCCAATGTATGATTGCCATCACCTGTTTCACACAGGTTAATTGATAGAAGGTGCTTCAACACAGGTGATGGCAATCATTAATTAAGGGAGAGTCCAGAAAAAGAGCAATGTGTCCCTCCTGGAGAGGGTCGTGTTGGGAGGTATGTCTATTTGGCTTTTTGACTTTAGCCGAACGATAGCACTCATCGGCATCGAATTGTGATAGAAAGCTTAAAAACGTGTTCTAGCTTAAAAAATGTGTTCTAGCTCCATTTGATGTCTATGCAATCCTGATTTAATTTTGACTATATATAAAGGACAATGACTATGCTGGGAAAGAGTGTGGTCACAAAATAGTACCATTTCACATTACACCATACAATAGTATCCCTTATATACATTATGCAACAGTAGAGCCCCCTATTAAACATTTACTGTATTTACACAATAGTACCACTAATGGATGTTATGTCACACAGTAGTGTCCCTTATACCTCACATTAGGGCATTTTATATATACCACACAGTAGAACCTCTATTACTAGTAATCTACATGGCAGAGTGCACATGGCAGATTGCAGCAGCTGGTTCTGGCCAGAGGGCATCTGTGTTCTGTGCAATGGCACGCCCCTGGTTCTGGGCTGGCATTAATAATGGGCACCCCCCCCAAGTTTTTGCTTCCCTGTGGGGCGAACATGTATTTTTTTTTTTTGTGCAATAATTTTAGTCTGGTTTTATTTGCACCACAAATGCGTTCCATTTATACAAATTCACAGTACAGACTCAGACATATCCACAAAGAAGTATATTTTAAATGTGTAGGGTGTTCCTGGGTGGCTATGTGAGGATATTCAGATGCCAATTATTGTGCGTATTGCTGTGTCAGGGCTGGGCAATTGTGGCCCTCCAGATGTTGAGGAACTACACATCCCACGATGCTTTACATTAGTTTTGCTATGTGGCCATGCTGAAACTGATGCAAGGCATGTTGGGATGTGTAGTTCATCAACATCTGGAGGGCCGCAATTGCCCAGCCCTGCTGTAAGTGGTAATGTACAGAGATGTTGAATTGCTCACAAGAAGGTCATATCCATACGGAGGATCTGCACCTAGAGGAGGGCTTGTGCAGGGGTGGATTGGGTTGGAAAACCAGCCCGGGAAATTTCAGAAACCAGCCCTAATGGGAGGGTGGAGTCTATTATATACATTGGTCGAAGTGGAAATTTTGAAATGGGGGTATGTAAAAGTGAAGACTGTAAGTATACATGTGCTGAAGGCACGTGCGTCCGGGAACAGGACGTGTGGCCACTCAAAAGGGGGTGTCCTTATGTGTAGTGTACCATCCCATATGCCCCTTATACACCACAATAGGATCTCTTATACTATGCAGGGTGAGAGGGGGGCTGCAAGGTAGGAGAGGTGAGAGGGGGGCTGCAAGGTAGGAGAGGATGCAGACTGAGAGGAAGATGCTTTGTGGGAGAAGGGCCTTTAATTACTGTCTGATGCTGTCCATGTTCTTCCCATTGTGCACCAGTGCCATAACTAGACATTCTGGTGTCCTGGGGCAAAAAAGGAATTGGTGACGGACGGACCCACATATTAGTAACATTTCACATTACAATACACAGTAGTGTACATTATTCACATTACACCACATACCAGTGCCAATTCTACACATTATGCCCGGTAGACCGTTACGCCCCTAACACATTATGCCACACACTGTATTGTCCATTACACATTATGCCACACACTGTATTGTCCATTACACATTATGCCACACACTGTATTGTCCATTACACATTATGCCACACACTGTATTGTCCATTACACATTATGCCACACACTGTATTGTCCATTACACATTATGCCACACACCATTGTACATTATACGCAGCATCCCCATATTACACCCAGTACACACACAATATTTTACACCCCCCCACACCCGCACCCACACATAATACACAGCCCCCATTCCCTTAGTACAGACAGCACTCACCTGGCTGTGCTCATTCCAGGGACCTGCAGGGAGCCAGCTATGTGGTTGGATGCAGAGGAGCAGGACAAGCTGGCCTGGCTGATACACGGTGCCCAGTGTTGTGGGCGGGGCGAGCCTCAGGGAAGCCTCGGCTGCCAGCTCTCTGTTCCTGATGCACACACGTTGGACTTCTTGTCTGTGTGCACAGCAGCTCAGCCACCGCTACCCACAACCCCGCAGTGGCCGGCTGTAACTTTCCCATACAGACCCTGCCAGTTTGCGGAGTGGCGGAAGGCTCAGGCAAAAATCGGGGAGCCTCCGGCTGAATGCAGGAGGGTAGGCAAGTCTGGTACGCTGTTGCTGCTGTGCCCTCATACATCTACATTAGTTTGTTATCTCCTCTGTACCTTGATTACTGGGTTCCTCTTCCTAATACTGTCTAACTTTGTATTATTCCAGCAGTGTGTTACCTTCTTTGAGTGCTCCAACTACTTATTTTCGGTTGGGAAGAAAAGAGACAAGGAAGTATGTCTGCATCCCCCACAGAAACATTGAACATGACACCCTGGATCATCTTTACAGTTGGGTTTCTCCTATGCCCTGTGGTATCGTCTGACCCGCCAAACATTATCCTGATATTTGCTGATGATCTGGGATATGGGGACTTGGGGTGCTATGGACACCCAAGTTCCCTGACTCCTAACCTTGACCTAATGGCAGCGAAAGGATTACGGTTTACAGATTTCTACACTACGGGTGCTGTGTGTTCACCTTCCAGGTACGGCATTTTATATATCCATCCAGGACATTGTGTGCTTATAGTAATTTCTCATATTGGGCCAGATGTATGAAGGGTCGTTATGGGGGAGAAGGGGAATCCGCGCATGTTATGTGCACTATACCGCTTCTCCCCCATGTATGACGGCGCCAGCGTGCGGTAACGCATAGCGCCTCTGTCCATATCGGCGCTGCTATCTAAATGATAGCAGGCTGAATGTATGAACGGTCAGCATCACTGACTGTTCCACCCGCTGCTGCTTTTGGCTTTGCCAGCAGCAGGCTGGCAAAGCCCTATCTAAACAGCAGGGACAGTGCTGTCCCTGCTGTTAGGTCTGGGCTGTGAGATCCCGCGCATGCCCAGTGCAGCTGGCGGGGGGACAGGAGATAGCGCATCAGTTTACACTGATGTGCTATCTCCAGGAGGGGACATCGCCGGAGAGGGGAGTTAGCGCCCCCCCGCTTCGGCGGACAAGATGTGAATACATCTTGTCGGTCTCCCCTCCTGCTTCACCTCGCTAATGAGGCGAAGCAGGAAGTATTATAGCGGCGCGATAAGCGCCGCTATAATACATCTGCCCCATTGATCCTTATTGTGTAGGACTAGTCCTCAGGTTGGAGGCTATAATGTATATTTTATAGTGATCAGATCCTTGTAGACTAAGGGGCTTTTTATCAAGTGTGGCAAAGCATGGAAACTTTCTTTTGATCAAATGATGTGGTTTTTTTGCCACGCTGATCCTTATTCCAGTGTCCTCTGCTGATGCAGCAATGTATATGTACCCTGTACTTTTCCTCAGTAGTATTTAACGAAGTCACTGTTTTGCTTATTCGTTTATGTACTCTGTAATTGGGCACTGCAGATTCTTTGGGGTGCCATATAAATAAAGGGATGATAATCATAATAACCGTAGTACCCAAGTTTTATTTTATAAATCATAGTAGTGCCTCAGTTCACATTATGTCACATTGTAGGGTTGCCAATACACATTATCCACACAGAGACCCCTGTTCATACAGTGCCACAGTGGAGTGCCCTCCAGTTCAAACTATGCCATGTTCCATTGCCCCAGATCATATTATGCCTCACTATAGTGTCTCCATTTCATAGGGTGCCACATAGTAGTGCCCCAGTTCTTATTATGTAACATTCTAGTGCCCTCCACATTATAATGAGCACCGCATTACAGTGCCCCATTACCAGTATACCATCCACTACATACTCCTCTTACGGAAAATGTAATGTCCAAACAACCTGGGCAATTGATCACACAAAGTTGCTACATACAGATGGAGCTGCTCTCATTAGAGCGGCTCCTGGCAATTTTATCGCCTTCAACTGTCCCCCGCCAGCCGCCATTCTCCGACAGAATAGGAAGATGTAGCAGCCCTTCACTAGTCTACCCGCTCTGCCCCAGCCTGCCCCCCACTTCCTGCCAGTCTCCCTGAAGCAGAGACAGGCAGGGAAGCCTTCGGTCCCTGCTCTCAGCTGCCTTAAGGACGGGGGCACGTGAGCGAGCCACTCGCGCGTCCCCGTCCACCAGCCCACACATCAGAACAGGGAAGACATTTTATTTTTTTTCCCTTGGTTTCTTGCAGAGCCAGTCTTCTGACGGGTCGCTTTCAGACTCGCTCTGGAGTTTACCCTGGGGTATTCTACCCCAGTTCAGTAGGTGGACTTCCTCTCAGTGAGATAACAATTGCAGAACTACTAAAATCGCACGGATATGCCACAGCTATGGCCGGCAAATGGCATCTGGGTCTAGGGAGAAATGGAAGTTTCCTGCCCACACGACAAGGATTTGATCACTACTTGGGTGTTCCCTATTCACATGATCAGGTAAAAGACCAGTTAAGGGTGTGTACTGTACATTGATTTCGTATGTCACAGAGTCAGTGTTGTTTGGTCACCGCATACAGAGTGGTAGTGATGATATAAATTACTTTACGCAGCTCAGGGTGTATTCTATTCATGCAAAACTTAATCTACTATTTCTGCATGTATTTCTGCAGGGCCCTTGTGAGACCTTGATCTGTTTTCCCCCAAGCACCCATTGCTATGGGACTTGTGACTTGGGAGAGTCTCTTCTGCCTGTGTTCAGTGATGAAAGGATCCTACAACAACCGGTTGACTTTACTGAACTTGTTCCTAATTATGACCAATTTAACAAGGCCTTCATATACCAATCAGTGACAATGAAGAAACCATTCTTTCTGTACTATGCTTCACATGTGAGTGGGCAAGAATTATTACTATAGCAAGCAAGTACTGTACGGTGTTCCTCTGTCATAGGACCAGGTCTGCACTGTGGGGATTGTAGTTTTTTCCTATTTTGTCATTAAAAGACTAATGTTAAGTAGCTCTCGTCACTAATTGTTCCCAATGCCTTTTAGTTATGCGTAGAAGTCCACTTTGGATCAAAACTATATGTGTGATAAAGTCAAATATCTGTTTGTTCTTCCTGTAGATTAGTTTCTTGTAAGAGGGAGTGATGGTTGTGTCAGGGGGGCCAGATGTATTAAGCTTGGCGGAGAGATAAACTGGAGATAAAATGGAAGGAGATAACGCACCAGCCAATCAGCTGTGTTTGAAATATGACAGTTGGGATATGATTGGTTGGTGCGTTATCTCCTTACACTTTATCTCCAGTTTATCTCTTCGCCAGGCTTAATACATCTGCCCCAATATGTCAGTTAGAGATGTGTGACAATGTAGGTGGTTCTATATCACGCAAGGGACCAGATAGGGATGCCAATCCTGGGATTCTGGCCATTTTTGGACAGGATTTAAATCCCGGATTGGAGTCTCCAATTCTGGGATTAAAATGCACATGAGCATTTCATCCCTTTCTGCCAGGCAGCGATGAGCACAAACAGCACTCGGCTCAGGCTCTGTCCGGAAAACATGCTGTGCAGGCACACAAGTGCTCTCCCTTTCTGCCGGCTTATCCCACCCACTCCGCCGCATCCACCTACATGCCCGCTGCACCACGTACGGCCGACCACTGATGGACTGCTTTTAAGCAGTGTCTGGCTCTGCATCAGAAGGCCAATCCCGGGATCAACAGTTTTTCGTTCCCGAGATTGGAAAAATGGTCTGGGTTTGCCTTGTATAGGGCCAGATGTATCAAGCTCAAAAAGTGATAAACAACCAGCCAATCAGCTAACTGCTATGGTACAGGCTGAGTTTCAAAAATCATAGCTAGGAGCTGCAATTATCACCTTTTTGGAAGCTTGATAAATCTGGCCCATGGAGTGGTAACTGTTTTTTTTGTTTTTTTTTCTGTTTGCTCTCGAAGATGATAGGTCTTGGCAAGTGTCAATTTTCACCTATGTGCTGCAGCACTTCAGCCCTGGCCTGCAACTAGCATAGCATATACCATTGAATAGATTCGATTTATTATCAGTCAGTATTTAAAAACCATTCATGAACAGAGGCTTTGCCTAATGGATTTAAAAAGGCAATAATTGCAAAACCAGACTAAATCCACTGGTCAAAATGGATGATTATTGGGAGCTTTGAAAAACTGATGTTTAGTAAATCTGGCCCTATGTGTTCATCTCCCATGTACAACTTGTGTTTTCCCTCACCTCTGTATTTTATTTCCCCCCAGCACACACACTACCCTCAGTTTGCAAGCGCTGAGTATGCAGGACGTTCTCCAAGGGGAAAGTTTGGAGATGCTCTGCTGGAACTTGATGGAACAGTGGGGAAATTGTTACAGACTGTGTGGGACATGGGGATTCAGAACAACACCCTGTTCATCTTCACCTCTGACAATGGGTTAGTGAAAGATGTTTGAGAGGAGCTGATGCATTTCCATAACTCCTACAAAGCTATGAGTTGGGAGGCTTAGAAAAGTATGCCCCTGAAACCCTGAGGTATAGCCATGAGGTGGTGGTGTTTGCAGACTGATGTTATTGTCAGGTTTAACCCTGAAAAGGTAATTTTTCCACTAACGACCAGTCATCGCAAGCTAGTAATAGCCATAGACTTTGCGATGCATACAGGCATATCCGGCATGGAGCGGACTTCATACACCCTCCCCTAAAACGCCTTTTCCTAGGCACGTAGTGCTTCTTTCCGTCATGCCTGTGTTTTTCTTAGTACGCCTACTAAATGTCCGGTTACCACTCCAGATGCCTACTTCCTGTCAAACCCCTTGGGAATGGCTAGCAAAGGAAAAGGGTAGCAAGATTCCTTCACCAGCAGGTGATTGAATGTCAATTGTCAATTGCTCCCATACAATATCAGATTTTCAATCCAACCAGAAAGATTGGACAGATATTCTTCTAGTGTGGATCCAGCTTTAGATTACATTTGATTATATTGTTCTGGGGGGGGGGGGGGGTTCTCTTTAAATGAAGTGCAGATTTTGGGAAATGCTATAATTTTTGTCTATACCAGGCCTGAGACCATGCGTGAGGAGAGAGGAGGTAGCTCTGGACTCCTGAAATGTGGCAAAAGTACGACTTATGAAGGTGGCCTAAGGGAACCTGCGATAATGTATTGGGAAGGGAGGATAAAACCAGGTAACAACAATGTATTTGCACAAAGTTCTGGTTATAAAATATCAGAGAATTCATGATGTTGCATTTATATGCTACAGTATAATACCCCTTTTACACCGCCGCAAAAAACGCGGGTCAGCGGCAGTGTAAATGGGTCACGCCATGTCCCTTTACACGGGACTCTACCCAGGTCAGGACCTGGGTAGAACATGGCTAGGACATGGGTAGAGGGCGGTGTAAACGGGTACGCCGGGTCATCCGACCCGGCTCCCGTTTACATTAATGGGGGTCGTACATCCGCAGCATCTGCAGGTTGGATGGGGGGGGCAAACACAGACTTCGCTGCTATCTGCTATACTCTGCAAACAGCATCAGCTGCAGCGGAGGAGGTGGATGGATGCCTGTGTGCGGCATCCATTCACCTCCCTGATGAAGGCTGGGGTGGTGCACAGGGGATGGGAGCAGCCCAGCAGATTACCGTAGTGCTGGGCTTTCCCCCAACGCAGCGGTCCGGGTCGCGGTGATCTGTGCTTGGAGATGATGTCATCTCCGAACGGCGGCTCTGAAATCGCCTGCGCCGCGTGGGGGGTTGCGGCTGTGTAAAATGTAACAAACGCTGGGTCCAAAAACCCGGGTGCGACACCAAGTTTTGGTATAAAAGGGGTATAATAGTCTAATCCAATTGTAAAGCGCAACGGAATATGCTGCGCTATATAAGAAACTGTAAATAAATACCATTATACACCTTTACTTATGGAGGCCTATGTTTCATGCATTACTACAGTATGTATCCTGTATTTACTACAGCTATAGGATATATATATATATTATATATATCTCTTAATTTCTACCAAGATATGATTGTGGCAGAGGAACACAGGGCATGATTCAGAGAAGGATGGAAGTTTAATGCTGGATTCAAGCAGCATTGACTTTCCGTCTGATCTCTAGGAGACGTTTCAGTAGAAGACACCTCCTGCATGTAGCTGTGATCTCAGCATGGCAACCAACTTTGCAAGCAGGGATCCAAACAACCATCAGTTGAGTATGCTTCACTTGTGCAGCTGGCCAACAGAAGGGGTGTGGTATAGGGGTCCGACATTTGGGATCCCGACAGTCATTACCCCGATGTCGGGATCTCGACTGCCTGGACTCAGACAGCATGGTGAGCGCAACAAAGCCCCTTGCGGTCACGGTGGCTCGCTGCACTCGCCACCTATTTTATTCTCGGTACTATGTATTATCTGGACTCCCATGTTAAATGCACCCCATTTTTTCATACCCCTACTATCCAACTACGCATGGAGTTGATTTTATATAGTGTGGCGAGCGCAGCGAGCCACCGTGCCTGAAGCGTGGTGAGCGCAGCGAGCCCCGCGAGGGGACGCGGTCTCATAAGAAAAGAGTCCAGATATTACATAAGTACCTTATTCTCCCTCTATGGGTCGTGGACCCCACGAGTCAAAATGGCAGGTGGCCGTCGGGAACCCGGCTGTCTGTGTTTTGACCCTCGGGATTCCGACGTCGGGTAAATGCCTGTCGGGACCCCGACTGTCGGGACCCCGTCCGGCACCCAACAGAAGCTGGAGGCCAGGAAGTCTGCTTGCTGACACGTATACTCTTGTTTCTCCCCACCTAAAAAATGGTGTCGACATGACCCTGTTTCTAGGAGTACAGTCCTGCCCCCACCAACTCCTTAAACACAACTTCCTGCCAGTCAGGCAGCAGATGAAGGGAACTACAGGCAGCAGCACAAGACCTGTTCTGTGCATACAAAGAACAGAGCTTGCGCTGCTGCAGATTCCGTAAAATGGGGAATCTGTGTGCCTCTCCTCTGCACCACTCAACACAGAACAAGGCCCATAAGTCCAGGAGTTTTGTCTCTCAATTTTCCTGTTTCTATATATTCCCCTGAATTGTTATTGGTTATTGTACTCCTATTGTATACTTTATTATTTTCTGTAATGATATCTAGGAGTGACTAGTGAGCTGGCCAGCACCCTGGACATTCTGCCAACATTAGCCGCTGTGACAGGAGCGCATCTTCCCAATGTCACTTTGGATGGATATGATCTTACTAAACTACTTTTTAATGGTGGCAAGGTCAGTAATCCTAATATGTATGTATAAGTAGGGAATATAAAAAAAGTAATGAATTTTAGCATTTTTATAGGAGACTCACCTATAGAATAATATAAGATGAGTTAGTTACAGTACATAAAATATTTAGTAGTACAGCTGAACATGGTGTAATACTGTATATCCATGGAGTTGATGTGGATGTTGCCTTGCAGCAACAGTGGATCGCTAGATAAAGCCTAGATCAGGCATGTCCAACCTGTGGCTCTCCAGCTATTGTAAAACTACAATTCCCTTCATGCCTTGCCACAGTTTTGCTATTAGGAAATGCTAAAACTATGGCAAGGCATGCTGGGATGTGTAGTTTCGCAAAAGCTGGAGGGCCGGTTGAACATGCCTGGCCTAGATATTGGAGCTTAACATACAGACTCCTTGGAGAACTGATAAAAAGGTTTGATGACTGGAGCTCCCCAAAGACTTTGTTGGGTGATCAGTATTTAAACTATAATAGTAAAGTATTTTCTTTAAATACAAAAGAATCAGTGTAACCTTTTGCAATTACTGTAGGTGTCTGTAGTTTGTATGATTACTTCCCACAATAGTGTTGACCTGTGACTCCACCCATGGTCCCACACCTTTTTTCTGGTGCGGCAAGTCTCGCTGACCATCATACAGAAGTTAGAAGGCATGGTTTACAATGTAGCTGCCTGGCTTCATATCCCCCCAACTACTGTTCTGCCTTATGATTCACAGATTGGGGTTATACAAAATTGAATAATTTATACTATTTTATAGCAAAAAAGTAACACATTCCCTTATAGTAATAATAATTATTAATACTTTTATTTATATAATGCTGTTTATTCCACAGGACTTAGGGCGCTTTAGTGTTACAGAAATTTGAAAAACCACTCAGAAATAAACAGGGAAAATCTAAAAGTAGGCATAATGCTAGGTTGAAACCATCATTTTGGGAAAGAAATCCCACGGATATTCCTTTGCACTCACGGAAGGTACAAGATAAGGCAGCCTTTCTTGGATGTACTATGTAGGATTACCCTGGGCAGAATAGGTCCACTCTAGAAGAGATGACACAACGGGTGGCTGCAGTACTAACGCTATGAGTAGAAACCCAACAGAACCTTCTGATCCTTGTGTTTTCCATCCTATGGACAAGTGTAGGCAGCTATTTTGGGCACACCAGAATTTTCTGAAACAAACTTGCATTGTTTGTCTTAATCCACTAATCACTAGACCTGGGGTAGCCAACCCTAGTCCTCGAGAGCTACCAAGTGAGCTAATTAGCTCCACCTATGTATCTTTTAAAATGTGTCAGTGATTAATAAGTGCAGCAGCTAGGTTGTCTGGAAAATGTAAACTGTTAGTAGCTCTCGAGGGCTAGGGTTGGCTACCACTGCTCTAGACAAATAAATCCACCTCTGTCCTCTTCTCAGTTAGGTTTTCCTCTATGGGTTGTCCACAGGAGGGATATTGGTGGCAAAGGAACTGTTTATAAAATGTGTAGACCCCTTCATCCTGCATATATCCTTGATCAGCATTCATGGCTTGGAATATGATTAATAAAGTCCTTGCTGGTTTTATTGACTTTCAGTATATGAGCTGTGATGTAAGTTCTGAATGCAACATCATGATTACACTTTTGCCGATGAGCTCTCTAGGTATTTGAAATGGCCGTGACTTATGTCTCTGATCCTACCATTTGTTTTTCATCTATTCCTCTGTGATGTGCCCTAAACAGTTTGTTCTATCCACATTATTCACACTACAGAAAAGCTCTTTTTTTTTTTTTATACTGAGTATCTGCAGTCTCTTTTCCTGCCCAGGTACTTTATATAACCATTATCCATTAGTAATTTGTTTGTCTGGCTCACTCCTATATTGAAGTCAAATTTAGACACAAAGGTGTGTGTGTGTGTGTGTGTGTGTGTGTGTGTGTGTGTATCTCTATTTCTATCTCTCAACATGGGCATAAATTCTGTTAAGCAATCATTTAAACTTTATATTATGCAGAGCCAGAGAAAACTCTTAAGTTGCCAGTGACTGTGCACATTAAATAAAATGTGTGTTTTTCATAAATGACACAAATGGCGCACAATGTGTGTAAGCTATGATAATAGTGTAAGATGAGTGCACGCTTTTTGTGCCTTTACCATACTTTTCCCCTATCACACTCTGTGCAGCCCTCAGAAATCTATGCAGCACCCCGCAAAGGGGATGTGGCTTCAAGGAGGGGGTGTTGCCTTACATCCCAAACACCCTTTTTTTTTTTTTTATCACTCTGGGAGTCTGGGCTGCCCTTGTGGAGTGCTGTGGTTGCAGTGATGGCCTCTTCACAGTGACAGGAGTCAGATGCTGCACTGAAACTTTACGTGCAGCACCTGGCTCCTACCAGTGAGCAGGAGATGGTAGTTTGGTGTTACCCCCCTTGGTGGGTGAAACCTGGTATGGCCAGCACCCCCTTGTGATGCCATTGGGTATGCACTCCTCAGCCTGACTCCTAGGAGAATATTTACTACAGTGCGGGTTTGCAGAGGTAAAGATGGTGCCCATAGCAACCGTTTTTTTCTTTAATTATAGCCACATACACATTAGACAATCTAATTATATAGATAGAATATATCAGCGGGGTGCTGGCATCCACACATGGCAATGGGGGGAGCAAGGCCCATTCTGCATCATGGCCGTCGTTAATGAGAACCTCCCTCATCTGTACATGTTCAGATGAAGGATGGGATCATTAAATTGCACATGATTAAGGGGCTTATACGGTTAATGAATCCTTATGAAAGGGGCTTGTATGGTGAATGCAACATATATCATTAACACTTTCCAGACACTATTCTCTCTTGTATATGAAAAACGTAAACTGTGTGCTATCTCTATGCTTTCCTGGGCATAATAAGTATAACCATAGTCAAAGCCTGGCATACACCTCATGCGAATGTTACTTGTTTTGAGGCTGTGGCATCTGAAAATGTGCCCACTGGACAGATCACCTAAATACATTTCTTGCTTGTGCCTCTGTTCCCCAAAGCATGTCTTTCTATGGGTGCATACTGTGGGCCAGATGTACTAAACTTGAAAAGTGATAAAATGGAGAAGGATAAACAGCCAGCTCCTACCTGTGATCTCACAGGCTGTGTTTGAAAAATGTCAGGTAGTAACTGATTGGCTGGTTGTTTATCACTCTCCATTTTATCACTTTTCAATCTTAGTACATCTCGCCCTGTATGTGTAGTAGCTGGACAATATAACATCACAAGTTAGTAAGAAGTTGGATTTCCATGGTAACTGCTATTTCTTGCTGCTCATAGATGAATGCTGCCTGGCCTGTTTTTCACTACTTGTCTTCAGATGTCAGTAAAGTACACCTGCGATAAGCGTTGCGGGATGTGGTGGTAGAGAAAGCACAAAGCTTTGTAAAAGGGCACAATATTGTGACCTAACCCTTACAACCTTCAGTAAATCACGTGCGTGCTGCCTGGAACTGAATGAAAAGTGATCCCTAACTTTACTTTTACACATCACAGGCTGCCTGAGGCTCCTATTGGAACTCTGTCCCTGTCTAGGTAGAATTGTATTTGTCATTGCTACAAATAGCAGTGATAAGATATTATACAGTCTAGAACCTGATAATTAGTATATATGTCTATGAATGTTAAGCATATTTGCCTCCTCTCTGAGAAAAGCCCAGAAGGGAGATGCTGCTGGCCAACCTGGGGGGAGGGGTCAGGCCGTCATGTCATTTGACCTGGCCACCATCACAGCAAACTGCTCTACGTGGTTTTGCATGCAGGGGGTGGCGATAAAAGGATGGGATTCATGTTATTTAGCCCCCTACACCCAATACGGCACTGTGAGTCTGGTGATTATCTCCCCCAATGGGGACATTTTACTAGGAAACTGGCATGATGCGGGAGATCTACCTACTGGGGTTTGCAGGGACTATCCAAAACAGTGTGGGGTAAATTTTAATAAAGCTTCTAAAATCAACCAATAAAATTCTGTCTATAATTTTCTGGGAATGTAGTAGAGAAATGATAGCCATAACTTGATTGGTTGCTATGGGCATTTTTAGAAGCTTTAGTAAATTTACCCCAGTGAGTCTCCTTTCACTTCCAAGTATGATGTCAATTTGTTAAATTCATCAAAGTATAAACTGGTCCTTTTTATTTTCGGAAATCCTAGATCTAAATAGATCATAACCTTTAACTAAATCTAAAGGTTTAGCTGCCCTGAAATGAAAGAAATTCAGTCAAATCTTCTATATAATAAGTTGAAGAGTGTGGGTGCGTGTCTGTCACATTGCGGAGACCCTGTGCCACTCAGAGCCGCCAAATTCGGCAACAAGGTACCTCTGGACCCGGTGGTGTGCACCTCAAAGCCCAATGACGAAGGAACAAACACCACACCTGATTTCATTGCTGTCATTGAGTATGAATGCAAACACATTCTAACCTTATGGCAGAGGCTTTAAGCAATTAGGAATAAATGGGGATATACATATACCACACAACACACACACAGTACACCACACAACACAGCACTCACAGTACAACACACACCCACCTTCACTACAACACACAAAACACACGCTCTTCATACTTGCCTACCTGACCCCCTCCTTCTGGGAGAAAATGCTCTGTTCCTGGACTTCCCTGGTAATGTATGATTGCCATCACCTGTGGTGAAACACCTTTCTTATCAATTACCCAGCTCCCCACAGGTGCTGGCAATCATACATTACCAGGGAAGCCCAGGAACAGAGCATTTTCTCCCTGAAGGAGAGGGTCAGGTAGGCAAGTATGACATGAAAAACAAGAAAATAAGCAGCGCTAAAACAATTAAAGATTGGTTAATCTATTACAAATATATTTATTAAGTACACTAAAATGACTGGATAGCCAGCATGAAAAAATAAAACCGATAAAATTATTACATCACAATTTCATGGCCCCCACCAACCGTAGACTTTGAGGTGTCCTGAAGAGTCCGTTTTTAAGAGCCCATGGATGGTAAAGTGGATCCCCAATGGAAAGGTGCAGATATTACCAGGAATGGCCCAAGATGGCACAAATAACCAACGCCTACCGCAGCTCCTTGGTGTAATTATGTCCTCATACCTCCAGTGACAACATCAATGATGGTTTGTATCCTGTTGGTAAATGGCAAAGGGTCCAAGTGGGACTGATACGGTCTGCAATCCAGGAACACTGTGGTACCAGGCATAGTAAAACGCATAAGGAGGACATTGCTAACCCCCACAACCACAGTGTTCCTGGATTTTTTTGCATGCGATGCGATTTTCCTATATAATTTATTCACTGCTCTCTGGCCTTGTGCGGTGCGATGAGATCGCATCGCATGCGATTGCACCGCACATAAAAAGAAGCGTGGCGAGCGGCGGCGGAACACGTCCTCCCGACCTTTTCATACCCCCACTATCCACATCGGTGTGGAGTTGATATTATATAGTGTGGCGAGCGCAGCGAGCCTAATACATAAGTACGGAATTCTATGGTATTTAATATTATTATTTTTTAGCCTCCAACGATCCCCAGTCAATAGAGCTTTGGTCATACATTGTTCATAAAAGATTTCCACAGGGAAACAACCCTTCCTAGCAAAATACTACACATACCCCCAAAGTGCACAGCATATACTATAAAGGCTCACTGCACAACGGGCGTAGGAAGGATAGATTTTAACACTATAGGCCTACTTGTCCCATTTATCTTAAGAAATTAAAACGTAACTTTTATTAAATTTCTTTTAACTATACATTTTCAAGAGTGCCCCACACAGAGTCCTCTTTCTCTTCTCTTTTGCCTATGTTTATATTCAAACTCAGGGGAGCACTACCAACTCCAGAATAATTCGCACCCCACCAGGGTGAGCAAAACCTTGTGCAGAATCAAAAAAAACTCACTAGCTATGCCTATATATAGTGTTCCATCAAATTCTACATCAACCCTCATATGTACATTTTAAAAACTGTTTATTTCTGTGTCAGGATCCGGTCAGCAAGGTCAGGATCCGAGCCAGCGTTCCTATTTCAGTACATATGCCAGTGCCGTGATTATTCATGCTGTTTTTATTTTACTACATGTTTCCAGCTAATTAATAGCTGCAAATTGCAATATCCTTTCATTATATATATATATATATATATATATATATATATATATATATATATATATATATATATATATATATATATATATATATATATATATATATATATATATACTAAAATGTATACAGCTACATTTTATAAGCCACGGCTATGTGGTATTTGTCATACGTGTGTGTTTATTTTACACTGAAACCTGTCTGTGTAACCTGCATCCTTTTAGAGTCCAAGGAACACCATTTACTACTATCCACCATCCATTGCTAACAACCGAGGCATTCACGCACTGAGACTGGGGAAATACAAGGCCCATTTCTATACAGAAGGTGAATATTGAGTTAAGTGTAACATTGGTATCCATCCACTTCTGTTTGGTATCCATCCACTTCTGTTTTTTTGCGTTACAATAGCTGTAATGTTGTTGTTGTTGTTGTTGTTATATATTCTATATAACTGACGTAATTGGTATAGGAATGATATCGTTAATATTTATAATTGTTAATGACCTTTTGTGAACAAGGTACTAATGTAAGTCCGTTCAGAGCCAGCCTGAGGCATAGGCATTCTAGTCAAATGCCTAGGGCCAGTGACTTATTGTGGCACTGTGGTGGTGGCTACCATGATCTGATTGGACAGCGGGCAGAATTGGCTAATGCATATGCACAGAAGACAAAACTGTTTCTAGGGTTTGGGGAGCTCTGCGATCGCATGGGGTGTCGCAGCTACTGTCTATTTCAGACAGTACGTCATGCGATCTGGCCATCCAAATAAAATACTTTAAAAATGGCCAACCCAAAATAGCTACCGCCTCAGAAAAAAACACATTTGGGGGCGAACATTAATCATACCTCCTGACATGAGCCATTCCACGGGGGACACAATGCTCTGTTCCTGGACTTCCCTACTAATATGATTACCATCACCTGTTTTGAACAGGTTAATAGATAAGAACACAAGTAATGGTAATCGTAAATGAAGAGGGAAGTCCAGGGAGAGGGTATTATGTCACTCCTGAAGAGGGTCATGTTGGCCAGTATGCATTAATACATGGTGCTGGAGGGAGAAAGCAGGCTGTGGCAGGTGCAAACAGCAGTGTCAGGATGGGGGCCACAGGAGCGGCACAGGAGGGAGACCTTTTTTCTTCAGAAGAGTATTAGAACAGGATGGCATTCATTGGAACTGGAGGTAGGGAGGTCCAGGAGAAACATGAGGAAAATTACTTCACATTAAGGGTAGTGGACAAGTGGAATAGCCTCCCATCAGAGGTGGTAGAGGCTGAGACAGTAGAGCAATGTTTAACCTGCATGGAATAGACATAAGGATAACCTTACAAAGAAATAAGGATCAAATAGAGTTTGGGGTAACCATATGGTTAAAAAAGGGGCAGATGAGATCAGCCAAATGGTTCTCATCTGCCGTCAAATTCTGGGTTTCTATGTTTCATGCTGAAACTACTCATGATGAGCAGGTAGTGGCAATGGTAAGGGGTGGCATTGTGTATAATGTGTCGTGGGCATTACTGTGTGGGGCATAATATGGTGCAAGGGGCACTATTGTGTTAGTTTTAAGGTAGTCTTTTTCTGCAAGGCCATGCCCATTGCAGCAAAGCAATGGACGCCAATTTGCCACCGGGAGCCAGTTTGTCTAGAAACAGCCCTGGCAGAAGAAAATTCTTTGCTACAAGTAAAATGGCTGCTGCTGCTGCACATATACACTTGCCGATGCTCCTCCATGGTTCTTTGCATAGCTCTTCAGTCACAACTCATGACTACACCTTCAGCAGGCTACACTGACTATCTGCAGCCCCCGATATGCAGAGACTCAAGGAACAGCAGGGGCAGACGCAGCTCCTATTCCTAAGAGGCACACACATGGGGGGTGTTTATTCTGGTCCACACGTAACACTGCAAATTGCGTGTGGACTAAACGCCGCTCGCTGGTCTGCCCGAACACCACCCCACCCCCTGCACACCAGGCTGACCACATGGCCACGAATGGATGTTTTGGCAACACATCCATTTGCAGCCTATGGGAAGACACCCACATCATTCAATGGTAACCAACCATCGAATGATGTGGAAGGTACATGCATGTCTAAGTAACTCTCGGGTCCCTTAGATATGTGTGCGCCCTTGACAGGAACAGGGAGGGCAGCTGACATCCGTTGATGTCAGCTGACCCCCCCCCCCCGCACCTGTGTCACCAAGCAGTTTACATGGGAGCGCCCAGCATGGGAACGCCTATGAAGCACTGGGCATTTCCATGTGCGAATCCCCCAGCCCGCCCCCCCATCCGCAGTCTTGGATACGTGCGCCCGGCAAACAGTCGCCGGGCGCATGTACTCGGCAAATGCACATGCGAACAACTGAAACATTGGTCCTCCGTGCATGTGCAAAGAGGACCGAACGAACCAGAATAACCCTCATGGTGCGACTCTGGCTATTGCCCATTTTGACTCTGCTGTTTCTCCTTGAAGTGCACGGAGCTGATTTTGGCATGCATTTGCGATTTTGACTGTGTCATTTGGACTATGGGCAAATCTATTACAAACTACGTAGTCAAAATTGCCTTGTCTATTTTTCCTTGAGATACTCCCAGGGCCACGCATCTGTATCACAAGCAGGGAAAACAATGAGATTTTAACTAGTCAAAATTGTATGAAAATGTTGTCATAATTGTTAGCCAAAATCGCACCGTGTGTACTGTATGCACCTTAACTTACCTTATCCTCGAGTGAGATTTCTGCTCCGTTTTTAAGAATGAGGGGCGCCGAGCTGACTGTAATGTGATGGGTGTTTCTGCTGAGTTAGGGGTGCTGTGCTGGGTGAGGGGTGGTGACATACTGTGTTAGAGGTGCTGTCATGCTGCGCTGGAAGAGGGGTGATGGGTGCTCAGTGATCGCGAAAACACCCCAAAATTATGGGTCCCTGGGACCCCTCACTTACAAAAATCGGGGTCCTACTTGACCTTTTCTGGGTCCCAACGGAATAAAGACTCCTCTTCCCTTCCCCAGCATGGCACATACAGAAGCCTTCTCCTCTCCTCCATATGGCATATACCCTGAACCAAGGGCCAGCCTGAGCCTATTTTTTTTTTTCGGTAAGCAAACATAGATCTGGGCACCCCAAATCTGTGGCTGTTGGGGGAGGGGGTAGGGTAATCAATTGCCAATTTGCCCAGTCACATAAAGCAAGATACACATATACTACAAATAGTCGGAATAGGGACACCTGTGCTGCACCAATCAGGATTCTGCCCCTGTCCATTGTTTCTAGAACTAAATTAAAAGTAATGGCAGCAGGAACAGGAGGGATAGGGTGAATTAAATCCCAGCAGAGTCTATAGGTTCCTCCCCTACAGGCAGCTCTGCCTGTTAAGAGTTAATTGGTGAGCTCTCTGAGGGGAGGAGGGGACAAGTGGGCCATTAACAGCCAGCACTCAGAGCCTAGAGGAGGTGACAGTGACACACAAGAGAACAGCACCGCGAGGTAGGAGAGGAGGAGGGAAGTCTGCAGCCCGAGTCCTGCTAGCAATAACTCCCCTTACACGACACAGCCAAGCAGCCTGCTAAATGGACCACGCACCCCTCTTACCTCTACTTCCTGCCCAGGTCTGCCCTCTCCTCACTGTCACACCCCCCTGGTTCTGGCCCCCAATGCTGGTTTCAGTTCCTCGTGCTCCATCCTCACACCAGCCGTAGCTCTGTTCCCCTTCTGAGCAGCTGCTTCTGGTGTTGGCTCCAGCCGTCTGTTGTTGAGGCACAGTGCAGGAGCCAGCTTACGCAGCTTCCGTGCACTGCTGCCTATGACTCTGCGGTGACAGGGACCCTTTCATTTTCGCGCCCAGGAGATGTATGAAGTAAGTCGCGCTTTGTTTTCTCCACGGTCACATCACAACTGATGGGGAAACAGATCCCTCCGCCCCTTTTCACACATATTAATATGGCGTGCACGCCAAAATGGCTGGGTCCCAGGGGACCCAGCCATTCATAAAAAATGAGTCCCTGGTGCTCCAAAGTGGGTAAAATACTCGCTATAGCGAGTATTTGCGAACCCTGAGTGTGACCTCTGAATTTCCAATGGAGCTGTACTGTGCACCCAATGCTGCTACACAGATAGGCACCATACACACTAACCAAGTAATGTAAAGATATCGCTCAGAAGGGCTAGTGTGTGCGCTCAGTATCGGTAACGACACCCCACCTGCTGAACATGCAGGATGACATTCGCTACATAGCCAACAACCTCTCCAGGTGATATCATGAAAGTATATAATTTGCCAATATGTGTTTACAACCAGTGTGTACACTAAATAGCGTTTGACCAGTGGCACCGCCGATATAGTGACCTATATGGACGGTTCGCCTACTGTAGTTGTCTAATGTGTATGGGGTTATGTTCCCCTCTGTACCAGGAGCCCTGCTAACACCAGTAATAGGGTACGGAACAGCTCCTGTCTGGTACCACTCAGCCTGTGCGGCAGTATGCTGATTCCGCAAACCTGACCTCTGAATCGCAGAAGCCCCGATAATCCACTGCGGGGTCCCGGGCCCTGTAGATTGGCTGAGACTGTTAACTAGTTGGGTATACCTGATATACCATGGTAGCGCCACATATATATCTATACACACACATATACATATATACATATTTGTGTATATGTACAGCTTGAGTATCCCTCATCAGTATAGCCAAAACCCTTCTTTGTTCGGGGGAGGGGAGTGTTTTACCCCCCTTGTGTCTTTTCATAGTGATGATGCCTCTCAGAGTTAAGATGGACGCGATGGGCACCGGGGACTCCTGGAGCAGCATTAATAAAAACATTCCCAAATCCCCCCAAAAAATCTTACTCAAAATGCTCCTGATACTCAACCTGTACAGTACTGTATATAGGCATTTGGAAAGAGTGAATCATTTTGTTTTAACTGTGAAAGAAATTTAGTGCGGCATATGTGATGATCCAGCGTCCTTAAATAAAAACTGTCTTTATTCATTTTATCTGTCACCTGCAGACATGTCAGATACTCTGACCACTGAACCAATGTGACATCACAGAGGTATGAGGTATAACATTTATGTCAGTAGTCCCTAATTCACTGACTGTATTACCCATGTACCTTTATTTCTATAGACTTTAATCCAATAACAGATCGCTTATTATTCAGGTGCTCTCTCCCTTTCAAAGAAAAAAAAATGTATTATGACATCACAGTGCAGTGATGTCACAATGCTCTTGGTGTAGCTATATAAACTCCCCCCCAAGGAAAAGGCCTCAGAGCTGTTATGAAGAGGATGAGGATGAGAATGACAGCGACTGTGTGTGTACGAATCGTATACTGTGAGTATAACAACCTGTGATAAGTAACATTATATTATATTTGTCAGGTACCCAGATAGATCCCTGCGGATTAGCCATGTTTCTGTACATAGGTGACGCCTATTCCTGGGATAAATACATTGTGAAGTTTGTCCCAGAATATCCCAGACCCCTGTGTATAATATCCCAAATCTCAGCGTGTTCCCCTGTAGTCATGCAGAGAGCACAATAGTAAATGATTAGAGAGTACAGTTATATGTTCTATGTTTGTATATAGTGGTAGATGTAGGTGAGGGGGGCGGTACGGGGGCGTGGTTGCTGAGACCCATCATCGTAACCACATCCACTGATATATATAATTCAGATATTACTGGGGGGCGGGGCTAGGATGACATTTGATTTAATCTATTGTCTTTGTATTTCAGTTATTGCGTTTTTGCCATTGATATATGGCCAGATTCCTGACATGGAGGATCTGAATGTAAGTATAGACATTTTGTTTGTTCACAGTTTTGTTATATGTGAGTCACAATGTTATTTTTGTATCTTTATAGCTGTGTCGTTGCTTAATACTTCTTTATCTTTTATATTACAGAATACAGAATTACCACCAGGGATAAATGTGGAAAGTAACATCGGGGAGATCACCCACATCTCCAGCTACATGAAAGATGATGAGGACCTCAGCGCAAGAGTAGCAGCGCCCAGAATGCACAGCAGCAGCATGCTGAATGAGGATGAGGACCTCAGCGCAAGACTGGGAGGAGAGCTCAGCATGCCGGAAGAGGCCAGCGCCCCCAGCGCCACACCGGGAGAGGCCATTGACCCCAGTGCCACACCGGGAGAGGCCATTGACCCTAGTGCCAGACTGGAAGAGGCCAGCACCCCCAGCACCACACTGGAAGAGGCCAGCGCCCCCAGTGCCACACTGGAAGAGGCCACGTTTCCCAGTGCCTTACTGATTGAGGCCAGCACCATTAGTGCCTTACTGGTTGAGACGAAGGCCCCCAGTGCTAGACTGACAGAATCCAGCACCAGATTGGGACAAGAAAGCACCAGACTGGAAGAAGGAAGAACTCCCATCATTACCATCAGAGAGACCTTGGGAGAGACCAGCACCCCCAGCACCAGTGTGAGGGAACCCAGCACCCCTACTACCACCAAGGAAGAGGCCAGTGCTCCCGGCACCAGTGTGGGGGAGGTCAGCACCTCTACTACCATCAAAGAAGAGGCCAGTGCTTCCGCAAAAAGGATTTTGCTATGTGTGTTACTCGCGGTGTTTATTATCGATTTAATTATCTTTTCTATATTAATGTATCGCATAAAAAATCAGCAGAAGGTGCGCGATATCGAATGTGGGGATCCATGATTGTCTCCCCATCATCAGCATCATAGGAGAAGTCAGGGTCCCTAGCAACATCTGACAAACCCGCGGGCCCCCAGCACCATCTGAGGGGCCAATAAATAAAATCTGATATATTTAGTAACACAATTCTGTTTCCCGCATGTTATTGGTATTGTGAGCGAGTGGCGCGGAAGCTGTTACATCGCTGACAAGAGTTATACTGGGGGTGTTGTATCATAAATGCAAATATAATATCAGTAGTACGTATAACCAGGGTGATCACAGCCATAAAGCTATGTATCCGGGTCACCGGCAGATTAGGTAGGCATACGCGCTCAGCCGTTACTGTGCCTCCTAATAGTGTGGAGGGAATGTGTGGGACAGTGGTCATTACTCCAGGGGACACTTCAGCGAATCACTGCACCACTAAGACACATATGTCTGACAGACAATGGTATATCTATAACATATATACTTATGCCATATAGGTTTTTTTATTAAAAAAAATAAGGGGGGGGGGGGTGTTAATCTCGTCTATTGAAATAGGAGTAATTCAAAGGGTCCAGCCCCGCCCCCATCAATGTCCACCTGCAACTCCTCTCCGGACATTTCAACAAGCAACAGATTGAAAACAACCTTAAGTAATAACAGATCACTACTGTCGGTATCCTATTAGCTACTATAAGTTTGTGGTTGAAAGGAAACCCCTAATAAGTGCTGGATAACCTAAAGCACCATACACTGCACTCTGACCGACCAGGTAGCTTCCTTGCACATTTAGTTCATGCAGATAGACCCGGGACGACCGCTACGGAACTATTAGATACTGGAGGCAACGTGGTGGTTACTACCCCAGACATAGCGACAGTTTTTATGTCTTTCTACAAGACCTTGTATGAGTCCCGACTAACCTGTACCCAGGCAGCCCTGCAGACCTTTGTGCAATCTGCCCGCTTACCGCAGCTGACCTCGGAGGCCCGAGATTTTTTAGATGCACCGATTACATTGGGGGAAGTGGAGGGGGCCCTCAACGCCTTCCCGGGAGGCAGGGCGCCCGGCAATGATGGCATCCCAATTGAGCTGTACAAAAAACATAGCGAGGTCCTTGCACCTAGATTACTCACTCTTTTTCACCAATTGTTTGAGGAGGGTGTCTTTCCGTCTTCGATGTCTGAGGCCATCATTGTGGTGCTGCCCAAGCCTGGTAAGAATCCTAGACTTCCATACTCCTATAGGCCAATCTCCCTGATCCCTACCGATGCTAAAATACTGTCTAAGGTCCTGGCGAACCGACTAGGCTCTATTATTACTTCCATTATACACCCTGACCAAACGGGCTTTATGCCAGGAATGTCAACAGCTATCAATGTTAGGCGGGTGTATACTCATCTCCAGGCTTCTCCTTCCGAGGGGGGAGCATCAGCCCTAGTTTCTTTGGACACCGCCAAGGCGTTCGATTCGGTGGAGTGGCCCTTTCTGTGGGAGGTTCTGGGGAGCATGGGTTTTGGCCCATCTTTTATTAAGTGGGTACAACTGCTGTACTACCAACCTAGAGCTAGAATTGCAGTAAATGGCTTTGTTTCCCCTTCCTTTCCCTTGGCTAGGGGCATGAGACAGGGCTGTCCCCTATCCCCTACACTATTTGCCCTTGCGATTGAACCATTAGCATGCTTGATACGCAACCACCCGGGATTTGTGGGTTTGACACTAGACACAAGGACAGATACTATAGCACTATATGCTGATGACGTCCTTCTTTTCTTAAAGGACTATAGTGTTGCGATGCCCATAGTCCTCTCCACATTTACTGAATTCGGTACCTATTCAGGCCTCTCTATTAATTGGAGCAAGTCGGCTATTATGCCACTGAGGGGTGCACCCCTGACGTGCCCAGAAATCCCTCTCCCTTTATGTTGGGTCCCTCAATTTAAATATCTAGGTATTATTATTACTAACACTTCCTCAAATTTTATACCTCTCAACCTCGCTCCAATCTTAATGTTTATCAAGGATAAATCTGGTTCTTGGAGTAGGTTACCCCTTACAGTTACTGGGAGGGTCAACTTGATAAAGATGGTGATTCTGCCAAAGCTCCTTTATGTCCTTCAGCAATCCCCTGTGTATATACCTGTCGCCTTTTTTAGAAAGCTGAATAGTATGCTAAATTCACTAATTTGGGCTAATAAACGTCCCAGGATTAAATTAGATACACTCACTAGGCCTAGAGTTGCTGGGGGCCTGGCGTTGCCTCACTTTCGGTTTTATTACTGCGCAGCACAACTCGCACACCTTAGGCGGTGGGTTCAGGATACCAATGTGGACTCGATACATGCTGCATTTATTAGACACTGTGTCCCTGGTTGTACTCCGGTACAGTTGCTATTAGGGGCCAAATTGCCTCCGCATAGTCCCCCTATATTGACTCAGGCAATTAAAGTATGGCAGGGAGCTCAGTCCCTTGTCGGGTTTTCATATATTGATCCAGAGACATCCCTCTGGCACTCTACTCAATTGCCGGAATTGCAAACTATTGCAGGGAAACGATTATGGGCCTCCAAAGGGGTTATTTCTCTGGGCCAACTGTACGTGAATGGGGTGCTAAAATCTTTTCAACAACTAAAAGAGGAGTTTGATCTGTCACAACTCTTTTTCTTTCGCTACTTACAATTAAGGCACGCATTGCAGGTACAATTTAAAGACTCCCCTCCTGCCCTATCTACTTCCCCCATTAGGTCCTTCATGACTACTCTTAGCGACCAAAAAACAGTCTCTCTAACCTATTCCCTCCTGCTGTTTAATCACCATTTAGATCCCCTTACTGAACTCAAGGATCAATGGGTGCGTGACCTGGGCCCTATGGATGACTGTGACTGGATAGCCGCTAGGGAATTACCTAGACTTGCTACTACTATTATTAGATTTCAACAAATACAATTATTTATATTACATTGAACATATCTGACACCGGTGCGACTGGCTAGATTTGGGGATCGCTCTTCCTCTACATGTCCCAGGTGCTTGTCCGGGGTGGGTAATTTCTGGCATCTGTTATGGGAATGCCCTCTGGTTAGGGAATTCTGGCTTAGGGTGCATCAAGCTTTGGTCTGTGTGTGTTGGGAGCTGCCGAGGAGGGGGCTCTGCTTCGAGCGGAACTACTATTTGTTATAAATGTATGTGCTTTGGCTAAGGTCATTATTGCCCGCTCAAGGATGGCCGCTAATGGTCCTGAATTTTCTGCCTTTCGTGCTCTTGTAAACTCCACCATTGCTCATGAGCGTTATGTCTATATGAGTAGGCAAGCCAGTGCTAAATTTGATAAAATCTGGTTGAAATGGATGGAATCCCCGTACTATACACAGGAGGGCACTAGCTAGGCGTGTAGAATGCCTAGCATCTGAAGGCCGGGCGGACGTGCAGTAAGGCAGCAATGTTTAGGATGCTACATTGAACAGCGTTATTGGGATTGGCGTAAGAAGACATCCAGCTAGTTACCATATGTTATGTTTTTGTTTTGGTTCTGTTTGTTTTGGGGCGGTGGGGGGTTGGGTGAAATTAGAAATTGAGGTTTTAATGTATGTACACGTACAGATATTCTCGCATAGATCATACAACAATGTGATGGTGTTTATTGGATATGTTGTATCTCTAGGTTTGCCGAGTATAAAGTTATATACACTATAGAACTATGCAATGTACTGATCACGCTGGACCACGTTTACTCTGATCATTAAAAAACAACTTTATAAAAAAAAAAGCACCATACACAACAGACGATCCTGTCCA